>NW_022900939.1:24164854-24166307 GCF_012274545.1 Fukomys damarensis | reverse complement strand
ATATGTTTATTTATGTGATCAAGATAGTCACAGTAAATGATCATCTTATTTTGGGTTTTCCGTGATTCTGCTTTCCCCTCCTTTCCCTTTCATGCCTTCTTTTTGGGCTAAATTTTTGTTTTTTCCATTTTTTCAGTATTTGTTTATTCTTAATGTGCTAACTCTAGATATTTTTCATTTGTATCCTTAAATTAAGTCTAAATTTAATAAATATCTTAAGTCTTCTTAATAAGCAAGGGCCTGGAGTAGAATCCTTTAGTTTGTCTACAGCCCATTTACCTAACATTACTATTGTTGTCTGGTTATGTATTTACTTATTTATGTTTGGTACCAGGGATCGAACCCAGATCCTTGCATTTGCCAGGTAGGCATGATGCTATTGAACTAAATCCCTGGTCAAAAACTTGTCTCTTTTTTTTTTTTTGGTAACCTTCTTGAATTATGCATTTTTTTTCTTGGTACCAGGAATTGGACTCAGAATCTTGTGCTTGCCAGGCAGTTGCGGTACCTCTGAGCTACATCCCTGGGCCTATTGTTATCTGTTTTGTTTTTTTTTTTAATTTTCTTTCCCTTCCGTCCTTCCTTCCTTTCTTTTCTTTGTGGTGTTGGGGATCAAACCCAGGGCCCGTGCATGTGCTGTGAAGGGTTCTGCCCTCGAACTCCATCCTTAGCTCCCTTTCTTTTAACTCTTAAAATTAGACAATATTTTATTGTTTCACAGTTGATATTCAAATTTGCTTAAAAAAACCAATTTCTTTGCTTCTGCATCTTTGGTGTTAAAGTTAATTTTTAAATGATGTCATCATTATAGAAAATTGTCAGAAGAGTACAAATAGATGTTCTTTTGTTGTTGTTGTTCTGAGAGTTGGACTCAGGGACTTGCACTTGCCAGGCAGACACTGCACCGTTGAGCCTACTCCTGGCCCATAGATTTTTCTTCTTCTTCAGATGCATTTGGGGATAAATTGCCAAGTCTGATGCTTTATTATCTGAAATAATTTAGAGTGCATCTCCTACAAACTAGGACATTCTCCTGTATAACAACAGTGCAACAGCAAACTCAGGGAATTAACACTCGTACATTCGCATGAGTTCACAGGGCCCTATTCCTGCTTTGGCAGTTTTTCAGCCATGTCCTTTATAGCAATAGGATCCAATACAAGATCACAAATTTTACTCCATTGTTATATCTCCTTCGATCTATGACAGTTTATCTATTGTCCCTTGATTTCTTGGACCTTGATGCTTGCAGAATACAGGTAAATAATTTTGTAAAATGGGATATGTCTGGTGTTTCCTTTGGATTCAATTCAGGTGACGTATTTTGGGCAGGATCATCATGTGCTGTGTCCTCTTCATGTCCACTCAGGGGGACACCACTTAGATTTGTCCATGACTGGTGGTGTGATATTGTGCTTTGGTTTTTTTTTTTTTTTTTTTTTTTTTTTTTTTT
>NW_022900939.1:24151676-24164752 GCF_012274545.1 Fukomys damarensis | reverse complement strand
TGGGTGGTGTGGGTGGTTTTTTTTTTTTGTTTTTTTTTTTTTTTTTTTTTTTTTTTTGAGATAGGGTCTCACTGTGTAGTTGAGACTGACCTGGAACTCACTATGCAGCCCAGGCTGATCTTGAACTCAGTGATCCTCCTGCCTCAGCCTCCCAAGTGCTGGGATTACAGGTGTGTGCCACCACGCCCGGCTTGATATTGTGCTTTGATTGTGACTTTAGTCACTTGGTTAAGGTGATGACTATCAGGCTTCTCCCTGGAAGATGATCATTTTCCCTTTTGTAGTTAATAAGTGTTTTGATGGGAAGATTGTGAAGCTATGTAAATAATCTTACCAGTTTAAACTTTCACCTACTCTTTTAATAGCTATAGATATTGATACTTCTGGACTAAATTTTTAATAGCTATGTCAATTGACAATTGGCTGTCAATGGCAATTGGTGTAGTTCTCAAGCCCTGAACTTATATTAAGGTGACTTCAGGTTGTTATTATCCAAGAGAATAGTGGTTCTGCTGCCTGTCTCGCAAGCACAAGGTCCTGAGTTCAATCCCTGGTACCAAAATAAATAAATAAAAAATAAAAGGTAATTGTATCATCTCATGTCTCAAGTATTTTCTAAATGTCATTTTTTAGATTGTGTGTGGGGGGGGGTACCAGGGATCAAACTCAGGCTTGTGACACCATAAGTCCCCATGCCTGTTTCTGTCTGCCCCTGTCCAGGACTCCTGGCACAGGGCACAGCTGGCACTGCCATGGGCCTGCTGGCCCGACCGCCTCCTTTTTATGAAAGAGGGCTCCACGCAGGGGCTTTTTTAGAACATGACTTTGTGGGTGGTTTTGACAGCCATCAGAAAGCGGGGAGGGCTTGGTCTTCCCAGCTCAGTAAGGAAGTGAAGGAACAGGGGCTGGGAAGGGGCCGAGGCAGGAAGGTGCCCCCACTCTTTCTCCGTGCTTTGATCTCTTCCCCCACCCCAGTGACACTGAGCAGGCCGAATGAGGGAGTCTTTCCCTCTGAGGGGGACAAGAAATTCTTTCTCCCCATGTCTGGATTTTTCTTTATTGTAAAACAATTTCCTTCTCCAAGCTTTAACAATGTTTGAAATATATGATTTTTAAAACAAGTTAAAAATGCCTATTAGAGAAACTTTGTCCATGTTCTCCAGAGAAACAGTGCCAACAGAATACACAGAGCTATTTGAGAGGGAATTTATTAGGGGGATCGGCTCACATGGCCATGGAGGCTAAGTAATCTCACCGTAGGTCACTTGCAACAGGCTCCCGTGTGGATCTGAAGACCCAAGAACCAGGAGCAGCCAGGGCAGAAGCTCACAGTCCCAGACAAGCATCAGGCAGCGGGAGGTTTCGCTTGGCCTGGCCCCTTACTCCACACAGGTCCCCAGCGGTTGGATGGTGCCGCCCGCAGGGACGGTCCTCTGCCTTGCTGAGTCCACCTACTCCGGTGCTGCTCTCTGGACGCTACCTTTGCAGACGTAACGTTTAGCCAGCTGCCTGCCCGCGTCTCTGGGTGTCCTGTGGCCCAGTCAAGCTGACACGCGACATTGATCATCACATCACCCGCTTGCAACCAGATATCAGCCTAGGGCCTGAGGCTGGGCTGCTCTGTACCTGCTCCTCTGCCCAAGTCTGGCCTCAGCTTTAGGAGTAGCTAAAGGATATTTGCTCACAGGGTGTGTGGCACTGTGGCTAGCGATACAGCAGGTGTCCACACAGGTGGAGGGGACACAGGAGGAGCTGGAGTGGACTCACAATGTGAGGGGTGATTTCCCTCAGTGGTGATATTGGGATGGAGTGGGAGGGGAGGAAAGGCAAGAAAGAACCCGGAGGGCCAGTTAGGGGGCACTGCTGGGTCCATGCATGAGCGGAAGTTTCTCTGCACTAAAAGGAGCCCTGGAGGTGGAGAGATTTGGCGGGGGGCAGTGCTGGCAATTGAACCTAGGTCCTTTGTATTGAGCTACATCCCCAATTCCTTTTAAATATTTTACTTATCAGTTTTTTGAGACACGTTCTCACTAAGTTGCCCAGGCTAGGGTCAAATTGCGGGGGGCGGTACCAGGGATTGAACACAGGACCTTACATTTGTAAGTCAGGCAGAGGCACCATTGAGCTAAATCCCCAGCCCAAGGGTGAAATGTTTGGTCCTCCTGTTTCAGCCTTTTGGAGTGCTGGAATAACAGGCAGGTGCCATATGCCCAGTTTAAGAAGAAGAAATATATTAGAGCTAGATCCCAGTATTTGGGAAGAGATCAGATGGCAGGTTTTTTGACAGGGTTCTCCGATGTGGACCATGTTAGGGGGACTCACATGCACAGGATTCACTACGAAAGTGCTTCTGGGAGAAAAGAGGAGAGGGGTACAGGACAGGCCCCCAGGAGCCTCGATCACCCCGCTGCTCCCCATCTCTTGCTGTAGTACTGGAATGACTGTAGAACAGGCCGAGAACACAACAGCCTGGGTTAGAGGAAGCTGATTAGACAGGCTGGGCTCTGCTCCTGCCCCTCTTAGAGCAGGGTGCCCCGAAACTGCAGCTCAGTGGCTCATTTTCCCCAAGTATAAAGCCCAGAATGCCATATCTTTCAGGTCCCTCAGCTGCGGAGATTCCTGGGACACAGGCAGATGCCACCTGCCCCAGCCAGCGTTCCTACCCTTGGGGCCCTGCTCACCGCGACCCCAGGCTTCTTGCTGCCTGTCTGTGAGTAACAGAGTTGCTTTGCTTAGCTTGCTATGCGAGTTTCTGCCTTGTCGGAGGGAGCAGGCAGCCGAATAAGCGATGTGTGCTGTCGCAGGACAAGGGACGAGGGCGGGGAGAAGAGTGAGCTCAGGGGGAGCTGAGCCTGACCCCACACGATGCTCACAGAGTTCACCCCTGGAGGCTCGGGAGTCAGGCCTTCACACCGCAGGCCACTCAGGCCCTGGAAAGGTGGCCCCAGAGGGGCAGAATCTCCTAGGTGCTCCTGACTTGTGTTTACTTATTTTCTCTTCACAGTGCTGGGGCTGGAACCTAGAGCCTCATGAGCTACGCGCCAGCCCTGGCTTCTGGCTTTTATAGGTATCTGGTTAAAATCATTCTATACCCCAAGACAGTGGCAAAGAGAGAGAGAAAAAAAGGGAGAAGTCAAGGATGCCTACAGGATTCCTGTAGCTGGGAGGGAGTGCTGTTATTATTGACAGGGGGAGGGAGACACTTGCTAGACATCTAATGGCATCATCAAGTAGGCTGCGGGCTTCAGTCCGGGGCCCAGAGTGACTAGTCTGATAAGTCATGGTGCAGCTTTTACATAAGGACACTATATGCCTCTCCACCCATCTCTTGTTCTACTACAGCCACACAGCTTCTGTGACTTCCAAAATGCTCCATGCTCCCACCTGCCACAGGGCCTTGGCATGTGCTGCTCCCTCTACTGGGAATACTCTTGCCCCTCCCCACTTGGTTAATTTCGACTCATGTGTCACTTCCTTTGGCAGGTGTCTTTGACTTCCTTGGCCACACCATAGGCCCCTGACTACTCTGCCCTATGAACTTGTATCTCACCTTGGCAAAAGTGGCCACAATTGCTGATTTACATCAATTTATGTAAATTTGTGGCCTCCAGCCCCTTTTCCTACCAGGTCTGATGGAGTCCAGAGTTCCCAGTAGCCCCACTCCTATTGGGCCTTCCTTGCCTCGCTTGTTCCTTGCTCCCGTTGCCCCCCTCACCTCTGCTGACATCCTCTGCCCTGAGCAGATCTGACTCCATGCTGCCCCGCCCCCTGCAGGCCATCTGTGTTTCCGTCCCATGATTGCGTGATGCTGTGTGGCCCAGGTAGCAGACCCCACTGCCCCCGTACCCACTGTGGTGCCCACATTACCCCCGGGGTTCACACACACCCCTCCTCCTGGGAGTCTCCCCAGTCCTCTCACCTGGAGGCACTGTGTTCTGTGTGACCCTGCGATGCTCTCTGTAGGCCCCGTGAGCCTCAAACACATTCTGCCTTTTCCCAGCCCTCCCAGGCCAACCTGCCTTGTGTCCCTTGCCCGCCACGGGCAGCAGCCCAGTCTGAGTCAGCGTCACCGCTCCCTGGAGCAGAGCCAGGCCTGCCGGGCCCTGGTCAGCATGGGTGGAAGCCGTCGGACCCAGGCTGAGGCTGAGCCTGCAAGCCCAGCACTGGGACAAGAGAGACGGGTACTTCATCGCTGGGGCCTCTGGGGTCCCCAGTGTCGTGCAAAAGGGAGGAAATCAGGGCCAGGGCTTTGGCTCAGTGGTTCCACTGCCTGCCTTGCCAGCACAAGGGCCCGCGTTGAATCCCCGGTACAAAAAAAGAAGAAAAGAAAAGGTAGAGAATCCTCAGCCTGGATCTCCCAGGTCACCTTGACCTTAGCAGTAATCCTGTAAATCCCCACATTTGCATTTGGCCTTTTATCAGTGTTGTATCTAATATATTCTGAACAACTTACTTATTCCAGAGAAGACCTCAGTTATATGTAGCAGCTGAAGAGACTCGTACACGTCCCTGCTTTAGCTTGCAGTGTGGACTTTTAATAGAATAAAGTATGCATGGCTTAAATTGACTTTTAACTCTTTTTGGTACTGGGACTGGAACTTGGGACCTTGCACTTGTGAGGCAGGTGACGGAACCACTGAACTAAACCCCTGGCTGACTTTTAACTCTTTTATTTATTTATTTATTTATTTTGGGTTTTTTGAGACAGGGTCTCACTATGTAATTGAGACTGACCTGGAACTCACTACGCAGCCCAGGTTGGTCTTGAACTCACAGGGATCCTCCGGCCTCAGCCTCCCGAGTGCTGGGATTACAGGTGTGTGCCACCACACCCAGCTAGACTTTTAACTCTTTTAAAGCCTGCAATTCAGTGGCAATAGCATTCACACTACTGGGCGGCTGTCACCACCGTTATCTTCAGAACTTTCTCTTCATCCCCAGTGAAGCTCTGTCCCCGATAAACAGCACCTCTCCTCTCCCTTCTCCTTCTCCAGCCCTGCTACCCTCTACTCTATTTTCCGCTTTTATGAATCTGACCACTCTATGAACTTCAGATTAGTGGAATCATATGCAGCTGTCCTTTTGTGTCTGGCTTGTTTCACTCGGCGTGATATCTTCATGATTCATCTGTGCTTTACCAGAATTTCTTTCCTTCTAAAAAATTTTGTTGTTCCGTTTCTTGAGACAGGGTCTTGTCAAATTGCATAGATTGGCTTTGAACTTGTGATCCCCCTGCCTCAGCCTCCCACATAGGTGGGATTTTGTGGGCTGTGATTTTTTTGTTCTTTGTTCTGAATGGACCTTGATATCTGGAGGGACCAGGGCTGGGCAGTTCCTAGATTTCCCTTTGAGAACAGTTTTCTGTGCAAACCAGTCAAACCCATGGCTGCAGCTCGCTCCTTCCTCACAAACTCGCCTACCAAGATAATCTTCCTCTTTCCCCTCTCTCCCTAATCACCCCAGCTGGGCTGTGATTTTTTTGTTCTTTGTTCTGAATGGACCTTGATATCTGGAGGGACCAGGGCTGGGCAGTTCCTAGATTTCCCTTTGAGAACAGTTTTCTGTGCAAACCAGTCAAACCCATGGCTGCAGCTCGCTCCTTCCTCACAAACTCGCCTACCAAGATAATCTTCCTCTTTCCCCTCTCTCCCTAATCACCCCAGCACCAGGGACTGAACACTTGGGAACTGAAGTCTTTCAACTTTCCACTCTAAACTTACCCAGCACACCAACCCACCTCTCCAGCTCCTTTCCAAGAAAACCCAGTAAAGACTTCTTTCTTGGCCAAAGTCCCTATAGGAGAAGGACCTGTGAGCGTACACTACCGGTGAGGGTGACCTCCCTTATTCCTGATGAAACCAAATCTTGGGAACACTTTCAGTCAACCCCACTGTTTATCTACTCACCCACGGATGGATGTTGGGCTGTTTCTACCCTTGGACTATTGTTTTGTTTTGCTTTGTTTGAGACAGAGCCTCACTCTGTAGCCCAGGCTGGGCTTGAATTTGCAATCCTCCTGCCTCAGCCTCCCAGAGTGCCGGGATTACAGGCTAATGGTGCCATGTCTGGCTCGGCTGTTGTTTTTAATTACACATTTCAAACATACAGAAACAGTGACAGGTATAATGAACACGATGACCATCTCTGTAAGAAACCAGTGTCATAACCCTCCTCAAGTCTGTGTCCTCTGCCCTTCACCCTTCTCCTCTCCAAGGGTTTGCTCTCTGACCTTCACGTTTCCCATCGCAGGCAGCGTCGCCCCTTTCATGGCACTTGGACCTCTTTAGAAGCACCATGTGCTTCTGTCCTGTGTGCTTTTGAATTTTATAGAAATGCTGTTATCCAACACATTCAGCAACATGCTTTTTCTACCTACCTTTGTAAGACTGATCCACAGTGAATCCTGGAAGCTTCAGGTCATTCATTTTTCCTGGCTGTGTAACCTTCCGTTCTTCAGCCGCACCATATTTTATGGATCCATTCTCCTATTGATGGGCATTCAGATGACTCCAAGTTTTCCAGTAGTGAGCAGATCATATCGTGTGCGTTTGTGCACAGGGCACGGGGCGGGGGTGCACTGCAAAGGCGGGGAACTGAGGATGTTTACTTCTCTATTTTACCAGCTATGGCCAAACGGGTCTTGAGGATGAGATAGCAATTTGCATCCAACCAACTGGATCCCGACCTTCAAATTTATTCCTACACCAGAAACCCTAGTGCCCCGCTGTTTTCTCAGGAAGTGCAACCCAGGGGGCGGTGTTGACGTTCAGAGAAGCTCGGTTTCCTGGTTTCCTGGTTTCCTGGTTTCCTGGTTTCCTGGAGTTGCTTGCTAGCTGGGTGAACTGGTCTGGCTGGATGTTTCTGGAGGGCCCTTGTTTCCGCTGTGGGGACCCCCAGTGGTTTGTTAGGCAGCTGAAGGAGCCGGGGCTGCGCATCAAATGCTGTGAGGTCCCCTCCACTTCCTGTGGAGTGTCCACTGTGTCCCTGGGACACTCGGCCTCTTGGGCCCAGTCAAGATTGCTCCGTCGATTTCCTGCCAGAGGGCCCAGCAGATTTATAGACATCAAAAAAATTGCTTACTAAGGTGCTTGTAGCGAAGCATTTTTGCGCTTGTGTGCTCTGACAATGCAGAGTGTGGCGATAAAAAGGAGGCGAATTTCTTTGAAATCAGAATATTCAAAGTAGCTACTCAACTTGGGCCTTCTGATAGTGCCTTGAGGAATCTGTCTGGCCCATAGAATCATGTCCTCACTGTTGCCATTTATTCCACTTTTCAAATAGCAAATGCTTCCACGTTACCTTCTGTCATTCAAAACAGGGACCTTGAAGGCCCGGAAAACTGTTTCTGTAAAGCCCTAAAGTGAAAGTGCTCACCAATGTGTACTTTTTAGAACAAGCATAAATTTTTAATTTGGGACTAACGGAACCTTTTACGTGTGATCTTGTCTATGTTATAAATCAGAGAGGGTTTTGTTTTTTTCTCTGTTCTTTGGGATGGCTCTGCATTTTCGGGAGGTTGGGACTGCTGGTGAGGGTGCCATGGGCCTGGATGAGAGCTGCTCTGTGTGCTCTGCAGGCTTTGGGCTTCGGCTCCTCCAAGGCCTCTCAACCCGAGGGTGCAGACTCAGTCCCACAGTACCTGGGCTGGGCTCTTCTCCCATCCTATCTGGGCTCTCAGGGCTCTGTCAAGTTCTCTCCCCTGCTCAGCGTGCCTGGGTGTCCCTCCAGTACTCATGCCCAGGTAGCTGCCCGCTGCTCTCTGCTGCTCAGCCCAGCCTCTGGCTTCTGTCCTGTGGTGCTCTAGGTGGCAGGTGAGAGATGCCTGTCTCCATGGTCTCTGGACCTCAAGCCTGTGAGACCACCAGGGATCTTAACCAAACATCCCGAAGAACCACTGAACAGCAGCAGCCAGATAACACCCCAGAGGAACCGGACGAGCTGCACCCAAGAATGGTGTCAAACAGACCTTTATGAGTCTGGCCAGACGGCCCCTCCAAGCAATGACTTGGAGAGCGCCCCGAGCCCAGAGTACAAGAGGGTTTTATCTTTCTAGATGGGGCGGAACCAAGCAAAATTACAGAAGTGAAATGCGGCCGTTAGAAGAAAGGAACAGAACGTATAGTTTGCATAGGATGAGGCTGACACTTCTGGAACAAAGCACAGAGCTGTGGTTAAGCTCTACAGGAATGCCGTTTCCGTGACAAAGTGTAGGGCTATGGTTAATCCTTAAGGGAATCATCTATCTCTCCTACCTGGAATGTTCACACTTGGCGTTTGTTCCTGACCATTTTCCTGAGTAAACGCTGCCTTTTTAGTGACCTTGGGCCTTTCTTGTTCTCAAGAGGGGGAGCCTAACCTTCAACTAAGATGGCGTCCATGCTGGCACTTTAGGCCTGACAAAGCCCTCTGTGCCAGGAGCTTTTCCAAGGACAGCCTTTTCTGGTTTCCCTCCTGGGTCTCTCTGAGAGCCACATGTGTCCAGGCCATGAAGGGACAGGGCTGAGTGGTAGAGACTGGGTGAGACTCTTGGGCGCCTCCTCCACGCAGGACTCAGTAAAGGGCCGGCGGTCTCCCCTTGGTCCTCCAGGCAGCAGGCTCCTGGGGCCATCTCGTCCTCTCCTGGAAAGCTGTCGTCCCAGCATGAGTCCCTGTGCTCGGAACACAAAGGTTCCTCACCAGAAACAAAGCTTCCTGCCAGAAACTCAGATTGAATCTGGTCACTGCTTCCAAATGCCGAGTGTCTCGGCGGCTTCCCTGGAGCACGGTGCCGAGGTGGCTTATGCTGGGGTAACCCTGAGTACAGGATGAATCATGGTCAGGGGAGGTGAGGGCACGGAGCTGAAGTCTCCGACCTTAGTTCTCCCATGAGTGAGCAGGTTGTACTCACTGACCATTAAGAACAACTTGCAGCTGTTTAAACTGCTACAGACAAAATTAAACCTTATGCATTATTTATCGGTGTTCTTGAAAACAGTGGCTAACGGGTAGATTTGACAAAAGACACCTCTCTTTCGGGTGACGTCATTTAGAAACCTCACCCATCCTCGACCGTTCTTTGCTGAGTATTCCTGGCTGTGATTTCCCTACAAGTGTTGCCTGGTAGCGTTCCACATTCTTACTTGATACGTCCTATTTCCCTCACTATTCAGTTCTATGTTGTTTTAAATTTGTAAACTGAATCATGACTAACGGAGAGCCCTGGGATTTTTTCTTTCAGTGAGGGGTAGGTAATATGTTTAAAAATTTCAAACTGAGGGGCAACCCACTTTCAGATCCCCCTCCTGTCTTTCTTAGACAGAAGCTTTCTTTCTCCCAATCAATTTTTCCTACTCATAACCTCTATTGTTCCTAGAATTCATTCTTTGATTTTACAGAACACCTATTCGCGTTTCAGACGTCTAGCAGAGCTTCATATCAGAGTCGGATAATTTCGAGAAAGCGGCAGGTTATGTGTTCCTGGAACGTCCATGTTCATCTCATCAGAAGCAATAAACACTGAGGAAGTCAGCAACAGCAGGACAAGGAAGAGGAGCTGATGATGGACTCGCTGATCTTCGAAGATGAAGGAGAAGCCATGAGTACTGATGCTTCTCCGCCCCCAAGACAGAGCGCAGAAGAAATGGAACCTACTGTTGAGCTCCTTCCTGTTGATCTCCGTGAGCTGATGACAGTCCAAGGTGAAGAAACGGACTTTATCCATGACGAGGTGGCACAGCTGGATTCTGCCCCCAGCTGCCCGGCCATGGCTATAACGGTGGAGAATTGTGGGACCTAGTGTTTTGGGATTCTGAATCTACGTCTGAGACTAACGAGTTCCTTTCAAAGCAGGAAGCCTATGAAGAGGTATCACTTGAAAGGGAGCTGCTAATAAAAAGACTTAAAAAGGATGATTCCTGGGGATGCAGGCTGTTAGAAGCCCGGGAATGTGAAGGCACATTAGAAAGGCATCAAATTAATCAGAAGAAATATTAAGGCTTGTTATGTGTAAACATAAAAAAAAACCCTACTAAGACCTGTCATTTAAGTAAGGAACATTCAAACCCAACTAAACACCAGAAAGTCCACCTGCTGAAAAGGCCACGGGAGTGCAGTGTTTGTGGGAAGCCCACAGGTACTACTCAGCCTTTTTCTTACATCAGAGAATCCACACTGGAAAGGAGCCCTATGGATGCAGTGAATGTAGAAGGGCTTTCAGTCGTACCTCATCACTTACTCAGCATCAGTGGATTCACACTGGAGAGAAACCATATAACTGTAACAAACATGGGAAAGCCTTCAGCTACCACTTAGCATTTGTTCAACATCACATCATCCACACTGGGGAAAAGCCCTATGAGCGCAGTGAATGTGGGAAGGCCTTTAACCAAAGTACGGACCTCACTCAACATCGCAAAATACACACCGGAGAGAAACCTTATACATGTAAAGAATGTTCCAAAGCTTTTAATGACGCATCTTCCCTCATTAAACGTCAGAGGGTCCATACTGGAGAAAAACCCTATGGTTGTAATGAGTGTGGGAAAGCCTTCAGTGACCAGTCAGGGCTTACTTAACATCAGAGAACTCACACAGGGGAAAAACCATATGAGTGTAGTAAATGTGGAAAAGCATCGAGTTACTGCTCAGCTCAACCAAGGTACCCACACCTTACAAGTGTAATAACTGTGGAAAACATCAGTGACTGCTCAGCTGTTGTAAGACATCAGAGAATTCATACTGGAGAGAGACCTTACAAATGGAAAGCATGTGAGAAAGGCTTCAGACAGAGATCGTCAATTACAAAGCACCTGAGAATGCACACTGGAGCAAAAAACCATACAAATGCAATGATTGTGACAAAGCCTTTAGCCAGAGTTCATCTCTTATTCAACTCCAGAAAATTCATTTGGAGAAAAACCCTACCAATGTAAGAAAAGTGAGAAAACCTTCAATATCCGTTCAGCCTCACATCAACATAAAAAACTCATGAAGCATAGAATGCTATAAATTCACAAAATAATTTTTCACTCTTTTCTGATTGTATAGATGTATTCTAAATATTACAGGGAATATTATAAAAGCATACAGGGCTCTGCCATATGATAAATAGCCCTCTTCCTTGAAATGCTGCTAGGTATGGAATAGGGCAACAAGAGATTAATGTGGATATGTGTGTTTTTAAAAATAATCATTAGAAAATGGACACCCAAGGGTAAGATGAATGTCACTGACTGGAAAAAGGATAGGGATGGGTGTGGACAAAGGCATTGAGTTTGGGACAGTAAGTGGATTTGTTGATTTTGGTGAGATGGGACAGATGAACTTGTGAGAAATTAAAGATGTTTTTCATTAAGAAACATTTTCAAACTGAAAAGCAGAAAAAAATTCTTCAAGGAAAACTATTCCTTCTATCCCTCTTCCCTAGCTAACCACACATAGGCAACTAATATTATTTATTAACTAAATATTATTCTGCATACAGTTTTGATGCATATAAACCAAAGCATGTATATATATGAGTATTGCATTGCTATAGATAGATTATTATTATTATTTTTTTTGGTACTGGGGATTGAACTCCGGTCCTTGCTCTTGCAAGGCAGACCACCGAACCGCTGAGCTAAATCCCTGGCCCCACTATAGTTAGATATTAAATGTCTCCCAAAGGTCCATTTTCTGAGGACCAGCCTGGTGCACCCGGAAGGTGGTGGAACCTTTAAGAGGAGGGGCCCAGTGATAGGTGTTCCTGCCAGTGGGGCGTGGCCTTGAAGACAGCCGGACACCAGCTCTCTTTTTTTTTACTTCGGGCTCTGAGATGAAGCCTTGCTCAGCTTGGAGCTCTGCCTCTGTTTGCCCTAGTGTACTGCCTCTCCCTACAGCACCAAAGCAAGGAGGCCAGTGTAGTATTGAACAGCAACCCAAAATATAAAATAGAGGCCTGGGATTTTGCTCAGTGGCCCTGCACAGGATTCACAAGCGCAAGGTTCTGGGTTCTATCCCCATTACGGGAAAAACAAAATATAAAATAAATACAGTTGGGTTCACCTGGATATAAATAAATAATTGCCCAGATTAATAAGTGAAGAGACTATTTTTCTTAGTGAATTCCCAAAATACATACAAATATTTTTCTGTCCTGAAGTTGTGAAGTTTAATTCTTCTCTCTGAACCTCGTGGACAGCTTCCTAAAGATGTGTGTGTGTGTGTGTGTGTGTGTGTGTGTGTTGGGCTGGGGATTTAGCTCAGTAGCACCGTGCCTGCCTTGCAAGCGCAAGGTCCTGAGTTTGATCATGGTACCAAAAACAACCCCCAAAACAAGATAGTTTGTGTGGGAGGCGAGCAGTGAGCTAGGACGGTCTGGGGCCTTGCAGGCAGCCCCTTAACCGTCTGGACTCAAGCATGTTTATTTTCTGTTGGGGGCTGTTGTCCAAGTGAGGAAGGTTAGCATCACTGAGGACAGTGTGCCCCTGATGTCATGTGAGAGGAGGCGCCCATCTTTCCCCCATAATCTGGCTCTAATATGAAAAAATCCTCAGACAGGCCCAAACTGAGGTGCAGTCTACAAAATACCAACCTCTACCGTCAAAACTGTTAAGATGGAGCCCATCAGAGACCAGGAGACATGTAGACGCCACAGCAGGAGGCCCAAACTACATCTTGGAACAGAGAAACAACATTAGTGAGGAAAACTGGCACAATACGAGCAGAGCACGTAGTTTAGTTAACGGTAATGTACTAAAATTAGTGCATTCGTATTTTCTCTTCTTTCTCCTTCCTTTTTTATTGCTAGGCTTGAACCCAGGTCCTTATGCATTTTAGGCAAGCGCTCTGTCACTGAGATATGTCCCCAACCCAAAACCTTAGTTTTAGCCAAGAAACCACAGATGTTAATGTAAGCTGTTACACTTAAGAGAATTGAGAAATCTCTGTACAATCATTGCTACTTTTCTTTAAATCTAAAATTATCCCAAAATAAATTTTTATTTTTAAGAAGTTATTAATATTTTTATTTATAAATACTTTTATCATTCACTTTGCCCCCCCCCTTTTTTTTTTTTTTTTTCTCAAAGACGGCGGGCGGAACCCCAGCAAATTCC
>NW_022900939.1:24110737-24151543 GCF_012274545.1 Fukomys damarensis | reverse complement strand
TTTTTTTTTTTTTTTGCTACAAGGCAGGCGGCGGAACCACTGAGCTAAATCCCCGGCCCTAATTTGCCCATTTTTTGATTGTTAGTTTCTTTCTTGTTTATTTGTAGGATCTCTTAAGTCACCTTTTCCCATTCAAAAAATCATTTATAGAGTGAAATTTACCCACTCTTTGTTTCTTTTATGCCTTTTACTTTTGTGTTACAGCTGGAAAGGCCTTCTTTTCTATGAATCTCTGTATAATGTCAATTTTTAGAAATTCTCAAAAGCGTAATAATTTCTAGCTGTGTATGGTGGTCCATGCCTGTAACCCCAGCACTTGCAAGGCTGAGGCAAGAGGATCACTGAGCATTCAAGGCCAGCCTAGGTTACACAGGGAGTTCAAGGCCAGCATGACCTACATAGTAGGACCTTGTCCAAAAACAAACACAGAAAGAAAGATAATTTCTAAAGCTGCATAAGAGCTACAGTCAAGACCTAGAAGCCACTCAAGTTATTACAACAGGGAGGATTTAATATAAGGACTAGATGACTGCATATACAGTTGTTAACTAGGCAACTGAAATAGTAAAAAAAGAAAGTTGGGATATCAGGGGATTAGTAACCACAGGAAGTAGGTGCCACTCTCAGGGCTAAAGGAACAAAAGAAAGAAGCAGGAGCTGCTAAAGTTTAGTAATTTAGAGGGAGGGTGCTGTGGGCTTGGGACAGAGAAGGAAGATACTTTTTGTTCTTTAAGCTTCATTCATCTTGAGTCTCTCTTGGCAGCAGCTGGACCTTTAACAACAGTGTCTGCCTTCCATTTCATCGATCCTCTCTTCACCTGTGTCTGCACAGTCTCAAGCCTCCACATTGAGTTTTTATCTCTAATTGTATTTTTCGCAGTTTTTATAAAAGCAGAGCGTTTATTGGTACATTTTAGATGTACGTAATGGCAGCATCCATCACAGAGAACTTGCACCTGTGCGCCTTGCTTCTCTTTTCTCATTCCCCTCCCTCCAATCCTTCTTCTCTTCCTTAAATCATAAAAGTTTTAAGGGAATATTTTCTAATTTAAAAAAATCACATCCATTCATTACTGACTTAAAGCCAATGATTTTTAGTATCACAGGAAGTTAAATAAAACTTATTTGGGAAGTATAACATTTCCCTCCATTTTACCATGTCTTTACGTAGAACATTGGCTGGAAGCCAGTGCAGAAGATGAGCAGGAAAACTTACAGTTTGCAGATAACAGAAACAATACTGGTGTTTGTGCTAGATTATAGGAAAAGGGTTTAGTTTTTGTGAGTGCAGTTAGGCACCGACAGAGGCAGTTAGATACCACTGATCTTAAAGTACATTGAATATAATTTTTGGCCCCTTGAAGGAATAATTCAATAAAATTCAGGATTCTTTCTTGGGATCCATCAACCCAGGGACATGCATAGATGTGTGCTTATTACATACTGACAGCCACCTTTAGTACTTACACTCTTCCAAGAGTCAGAGCAGCACCTCATATGGGTCATTTTATCTGAGGACCTCAGAGCCACTGTATTGAGCAAAGTGGTGTTGGAAGTTGAAGATTCTGGACCATGTTAGGTCTACTTACTCATGGCCTGGGAAATAGAGTCCCAGAAATAGGACCAAAATAAGTGCTCAAAGAGACAAGCCTGAGTGTGTCACGGTTTGTAATTGTCTGGATTTCCAAATTTGCTATTGGTATCCTAGCATATCTACAATGTCGAGCAAGGGAAAGTTATTTTTACATGGCAGGAATGAGATGAGGATTAATTAACAAACAGCGTTTGTCTTTCCTATAGTGCACTAGTCAATCTTTGAACGCTATGTGGTGAAATGCCAGCAATTGTTTTCCAAGGATGCATATCTGAGCGCTATTGATCCCCAATAACCATGGTCCTGGTCTTTAGGTGGGAGAAAACATTTTATACTGGAATGACATACACACATCTGCAAACTGGGATGGATCTATATCTTTATCACACCTACATTTAATGAGTGAGCAAGAACACCTCCATTCGTTGAAGGTCAGTCTTTCCAGCTTTCAGAGGAGCAAAGCTTTCTGTCTCCTTGTTTAGTACTGAAAACTAATTTCAAGTTTAACTGGAGACTCAGGCCGGCACTGTGGCCAATGAGTTTCTGCGGGACCTGTGCCGAAGCCAGGCCCAGAGCTGAGTGCTGGGACAGTGTGAGAGGCCCCCCTGCCTGAGGAAAGGGGCCCCCAAACTCCTCTGGTCCATTTGGTGTACAAAGCCGGGGGACCCACAGGGCGGGCTTTCGGGCGTATTTGTTCGTAAAAGCATTTCCAGCCCTGTTTGCAAAGCAATTTCTCTTTTGAAAATGTGGACAAGGTTTCTCTCTTTGAGTCAAATGTGGGACTAAGTTAGCTCTTCTCGTGACCTTCTTTACTTTGGAGGAGACCGCAGTGTGCGTTCATCCTTGGTTCGTTCTGGCCTTGTTTCTCAGGGCTGGGTCGGGCCCTGCTTGCAGGAGCAGGGCAACTGTTCTAACGTTCCCGCTTAGCACCGCGAGCACCGCGACATGGAGAGCCGTTGTGCCATTCCTCAGAGGGCGCAGAGGGTGAGAATTTCAGCAACCTTTTGTAACATCGTGATACCCCTTGCTCGCGGCTCTCAGCAATGCTGAATGTAGCACCATCGCTGCGCGTGGCGTTGCGATCGGCTCCGCGCACCACCTCGCTGTGGCCCATCTGGGGCGCGATCCACAGGGTGCCCTCCCATCCTGCCTTGGCTGGTTGACTTTGGCTCCTGAGGACAACAGTAACCTCCCTGGGCGGCTGGGAAGAGGCCAGTGGCTCCCTCGTAAAGTTGACCGTGGGTGTTGGCTCCAGGCTTCAGCCAGGTCTCCACCCCCTGCCACTGACCGGCAGCCAACAGGGCCCCCATCTTCGGTCCTCCGTTCAGTGGATGCTCCGAATCCAAAGAGAACTCTTACAACATCATTACGACCTTGCTGGGCAGCAAAGAACAGGGCAAATGGTCTTCCATGAAACCAGTCCCGGTGCCGAGAAAGTTGGGGGCTGCTACTCTGGAAAGTCCGCAGCCGGTCACTCATTTCCACAGACCCTCGGGTGTCCAGCCTCTGGTTCTCTCCCAGCCTTGCTCCCTGCGCTGGTGACTGCTCCATCTTGCCTCTGACGCTCAGCGCGCTGTGTGGCATCTGCTGTGTTGGAAACCTCAGAGGGCCCATCTGCACAGCAGCATCTCCTCTTGTTGCTTCTGTCCCACTGCCAGGGGTCACGGTCACATGGCGAGGAGGCCAAGGCTTTCTTCACTGGTGTGCTTCTTACAACCAGTAAGCAGCGTCCTCCAGGACTCCCTGGACACACTGTGTGTCACTGGCTCCCTAATCATATCCCTGATACGTTCATTCAACTTTCTGAGCCATTTGATCTCTTGCTTAATAATTTGCCAAGGCAATTCCCATTCTTTGGTTTGAACCATTTTTGCCCAAATTCACTCAAGAGTTTAAATCCCAAAGCCTTAAATTAATGGTATTAAGAGGTTAGAAACTTAATCTAACCATGGTGTTTAGAGGTAGGGTCTTGGAAAGTGATTAAATTAGATTAGGTTATTAGGTGGAGGCTCCTTTTTTCTTTTTTGATTCCTGTTAGCTTTATAAGGAGAGAGTGACAGAGAGAGAGAGAGAGAGAGAGAGAGAGAGAGAGAGAGGAGAAAATATGTTGATAGCCACACAGACATGACATGGGCTGGGACACACATACTCCTGTGCCTTGCAGTGATGCTCTGTGAGGTCTCTGGACTCTGTCAGCAGGAAGGCCATTGCAAGAAGCCAAGATGGGGTGGAAGTCTTCCCTGCTTGATGTTAGACTTTGAACATTTAGAACCATAAGCCAAAATAAATCTCTTTTGTTTATAAAGGCAGACTGCCTCAGGTATTCTGTTACAGTAATGAAAATCTGACTAATACATCCTGCATTAACCCTTCTTCTACTGTAAGCCATTGCTGCAGACCTCAGAGTAGAAGCCCAAAATAGCATTTGGGGTGGCTCAAGGTGCTTCTGCCAATGGTGAGGAATCCTGAGTCCCAGCAGGGTGCCCCATCAGTGAATCCTTCCCCATATGCCAGCTATCCCACCCCCTGCAACCCAGCCTGCACACTCCATGTACTCCCAACAGGTGCCCAGTTTCTGCTGGTGCATATAAGCTGGGGCAGCGGTCCCTCGGAGGAGTCTCTCTCCTTCCATGACAGGGTCAGGCCTGGCCCCACCCCACAGTCTCTGCCCCAGCTATATCCATTCAGAAGGATATTGTATTTTATCTTGTTTGTTGGTTGGTTTGGAGCCAGGCATAGAAGCCAGGGCTTCACACATGCTAGGTGAGGGCTCTAGTACTGAGCTGTATCCCAGGTCCTGTGTAGCATTTTTATATGCTTCATTGCTTTTGTTGTTACTGCTGTTATTTTCAGAATATCAAGTCCTTCATAATACAGGAAACAGAACTTGCGGTTTTTCTTTGTTTCTAGTTTCTATAATAAAAATAATTTCCTGTTACAGAAAATAGAACAGTGTGTTATATTAATATTTAAAACAATTAAGTGACTTCTCTTTCCCCACCCCTAGAGCTTCAGGGGAATGATTTTGTGACTTGGGAGGAGTGTACAAATCCTTTTAAGGAATGAGGTCATGTTCATGTGGGATGAAAATCCACTGTGATATTGGAGGGGGCTACTCTGCCTTTCCAACCGTTAAGCACAGTCTGCTTTTCATTTGTGCTTTTACTTCCATTTATATATTTAGCTTTCTCTTCCTAGTTCTGTGTGTGTGTTTTTATCTTTTCCCCTTCTTCTATCTATCTATTTATTTGTTTATTTTTGGTACTGGGATCAAACTCGGGACCTTGCACTTGTGAGACAGGCAGTGGAACCACTGAGCTACAACCCCAGCCCTCTTTTCCCCTTCTGTAATATGTGTCTGATTTATTTTTGTGTGTGGTATAAGGTAGGAATCTACCTTTCCTCTCATGTATTGCCACCAAACTGTCCTGGCACTATTTCTAAGATATTTCTGCCCTTGCCTGTTGAATATGATGTACCCATTAGTTCTGGAAGCTCTGTCCCACTGACCTGCTGTTGTTTCTCCATGGAATTAGTAGGAGTGTGTTTGTTTACAGGTAGCAGGAAAAAACCCAACAGCTATGCTTTAGACAGAGAGGGGTATGTGTAACCCTAAATCAAAATGGATAGTTTCTGGCATTGGCTAAAACATGCTAAAAAAAAAACGCTACGAAAGGCTGGACTCTTCTCTTTTTCTAACCAACATCATCTTACCATGTCTGTTCCCTCCTGGGCACAAGATGGCTGCCACAGCATCAGGATTCATCTCTCAGGACAGAAAGATTGAAGTTTGGTAGTGGCCAGCAGTTCCTTTTCTTCAGGAGTACAAGGTTTTCCAGAACACTGATAGACTTCTGCTTCTGCCTTGGCTAACACTGAGTTACATTCACTTCTTGTAGTTGTAACAGAAGCAGGGAAAGTGGGTAATCAAACTATCCCAAGGGACAGAATAATCCTGATGGTCTTGGGCTGGGTATAAAAGCGGGGGCACCAGTTGCCCACATAGACCAGTTTGGAAGGTTAGTTACTGTAGCACTGTAGTCCCCTGAGAATACTGTCAGGGGCGTTTGTGCAGGGAAACAGGAAATATGTACAGCTAGGACTTCTGGGGGAGCTGAGTGTTCCAGCTTGGAGGCTATTACTCAGCCTGTGGGAGGTGTGATCCCTCCAACCTTCTCAGCAGGACGGGATGATCTGTTTCAGCCACAACCCACATCAACCCCACAGAGGGAACTCAGATGGGCGGGCAGAGTGTGAGGGTCGGGATAGAAAATGACAGCCTTTCTCAGCTGCCCTGTCACCCTGGGTGTTCGCTTCCTGCTGCTGCTATAACAGATCACCACAAATGCAGTGGCTTCAATGCAACACAAAGTCATCTCCTATTCATGAGGTCAGGAGTCTGAAATGGGTCTCACTAGGATAAAAGCAAGGTGCCACTGGGGCTGGCTCTACCTAGAGGCTCTTGGGAGAATCTGTCCCTTGACTCTTCCTGCTTCAAGAAACTGCCTTCCATCTCCAAAGCCAGCTGTGTAGCAGCTCCCAATCTCCCTCTGCTTCTGGGTGCACATAACTTCTCTCTTACAAGGATGCCATGGAGACGCCGGGGCCACCCAGAAAATCCAGGCAAATCTTCCATCTCAAGCCCTTCAACTTGATCACATCTGCATATGATAACATTTACAGGTTCTGGGTTTTAGGACCAAGTATTTCCATGTTCACCAGGTGACAGAAGGATTGGGGACTGGCGGGGTGGAGATGTTTCAGAAAGTCTGCAGCTCCTTCGGCTCAGAGTGCAGCTGTCATCTCAGCGCTTGGGACTTGGGCTGGAGGACCCTCAGCCTGGTTCCTGCTCGACATCCATTCGGGCTGGCCCAGAGATGCATCCTCATCCCGCCTCACCCCCTGTTGTAGATGTCCTTGGTGCCCAGGGTCCTGTTTCTCCTCTTCTGTCCCCTCGCCTCCACACCATGCAGCACACACAGAGCTGAGAGGACCCTGGTCCCAGGACAAAGCTCCTTTTACAGGAAACACAAAGCCAGGCAGACTGGCCTGGGTGAAGAGTCCCCATGAACAGGGAGAGGACAGCAACTGGGGGAAGACCCTTGGCAGATGTCAGGGTGCCACACAGGACCCCTGTCTTGGTCTAGGGCTACAGACCTGTGTAGAAACTTACGTCTCCACACACCTACAAGCCCAACACTTTATCGTATGAGAGTTACATCTCAATAGACAAAGAAAGAAGAAAGCGGGGGAGTGGAATCCCACACTCCGCTCTTGGAAGAGAGCATTTCTTACACAGCAAGAAAGTGTTTCAGAATTTTAAATGACTTTTCCACACTCTTTCCCGCCCCCTCTTGCTGTCCCCCAGCCCCGACCCCTGCCAGGCAGAAGCTGGGGTCAGGATGTTGTCTGAGATTGCCTGGGGTTGGGGGAGTGAGCAAAGTGAGGTGAGGGGTTGGGAGTCGGGGGTCCGGGGTGGGTGGAAGGGTGACATAAAAAGACACTTGAAAGGAAACCAACGAGAGGGAGGGACAAAGCCTTACTCCCAAAATGAGTTCTGCATCTAGGCATAGAAAGAATGGGAGAAGGGGCTCTGGGGACTCCTGAAAGAGCCCTGTCCAGCTGGCATCTGGGAAGGAGTAAGAAGATCTGGTGCTGGGGGTGAAGGAGGGAGGCCAATGGCCCCACCTCAGATGCTAGGTCTGAGGTCAAAAGGCCACCAAGAGGGTCAGCCACGCTGCCATGAATTCAGACACAGTCTGAGATTGCCCAGCGGATCAAATGGAAGACAGGTCAGCATCTAATGGCAGAGGCCAAGGAAGAGGAGAAGTCAGCCAGCACCCATCTTAGCAGGGGATGAAGGCAGCCACCGGCTGAAGGGAACCGGACGTGGAATTGCCAAAGGGTAATAACTCTCAATCTAATAGATGCCAAATGTGCCGAGTTTGTTTCCCAATATGGAAGGACGGACAAGGACGAAGGGGGTTGAGCATATGTTTATGGAGACAAAGTTCCCGAGAGAAAGAAGAGGTCCTGAAAGTGGGTTGAGGCTGAGGCTCTTTGTCCAAGAGTATTTTTTGCAGCAAAATCACAACTGATGCATTCTCTAGGCTCACTGGACCAGGTGGTGTTAATTACAGCATAATATCAAGCTGCTGTGTATCTCTAGGGTGGTTTGTAGGCCTGGCTATTGTGTTTCCAGCCTGAGGCCTGGTTCTCTTCATTTGCTTCCAGCCACAATTTTGACGTGTCTCATTTTCTACATTAATTCCCTCCGGATTAATTCTACATTAATTCCCTCTCTGATTCCTCGTTACTTTTTGTCTAACCTAGCTGTCATAATAGAATGAGTGGAAGCAAGCTGGTGGGCTCCAGGCCCAGCCTGTTAGATAAGAGGATCCCCTTGATCACAGCTTAGGATCCCATCCGTCCTGGCGGGCCTCTTTTCAGACATTAAGAACTTAGCTGGGCTTTGTCCCTGGTTCCTGGGGGTGATACTGTAAATTTTTGAATTCTGTAGTGGTGAGCCATTTGTTACTCATGAAGACCTGAGTTTCTGCAAGTGAGGTGATGCAAGGTGAGTGTATTGGTCAGCTTTTTTGTGATCGCTGTGATAAAAAAACCTAACGTAAACAGCTTCAAGGAGGGTTTGCTTTATCTCATGGCTTCAGAGGTTTCAGCCCATGGTCAGCAGACTTCAAGGCAGGAACATCATGGTGGAAGGTTGTGGTGAAGGAAGGCTGCTCACCTCATGGTCACCAGGAAGCAGAGAAAAGATAAGCCCTTAAAATCGTCGGCTTGGTGACCTACTTCCTTCACAGGCCCCACCGCCTAATCTCCCATTCAACTATGAACTTGTCAATGGGTTAATCTATTGATGAGGTTAGAGCCCTCACTATTCAGTCCCCCTTCAAGATTAACTGGCACATCGGCTCTAAGAGAGCTTTCAGTGAGAGCCTGGTCAAGCCAGAAAGACCAAGCATCAGATGAGAAGATGGGGCTTTGAGACCTCTGGGAGAGGAGGAGGCTGGAGGTTGAGTTCAGTCACTCAGTCCCTGATTTGATCAATCAAGTCTGCATAATGAAACACCAATGAGGGTGTAGGGGGCTCTCTGTCAGAGGACACAAAGTAGAGTGTCCTGATTCTGTGGAGTAACTCATGGAGCTCCAAGTGCTGGACCCTCCCACACTTTGCCTTGTGTGTCTCTTCTGTGCCCTTTACAATCAATCTGTGTCCTTTATAATCAAAGTGTAATCATAAAGATAGCATTGTGATGGTTATCAGAATGAAAATGGAGTCCCTTATGCACAACCCTAAAACAATAGTCAGGAGGACATGAAAGGGAGATAATTATGCTTATTTGCCTGATAACAGGAACTATCACAAAAGACTGCCAAAACCACAATCCTGTAGATAGGCCACTGCAGGTCTGCCCAAAAGATGCTTCTAGGAGGACATCAACCTGGCACCTGCCTGTCCACCCTTGGATTGATACAACCTTTGTTATTGAGCCTCAGAGCCAAGAATAATTGTTTTGACACAACTATGTAACCTTTAAAATCTCTTATCTTCTGGGCCGGGGATTAGCTCAGTGGTTCACTGCCTGCCCCATAAGCTCAAGGTCCCCAGTTTGATCCTCAGTACCAAAGAAAAAAAGAACTCTTACCTCCTTTTGTCTCCTTGGTTATGGTCCCAAGGTCCATCATGGTACACACACGCTGGACTACAATCAGGTGTCACCCCAAATAAAATCTTTTTTAGGGGAGCCTCTCTCTGTCATTAATTCAGGTTGATAGAACCTTCCTGAATACTCTGAGGTTTTCTAGCAAATTGCCAAACCTGAGGGGGTCTTGGAGCCCCCAACCTTATAGCCAAATGTCCTGGGATCCCCTGAGTCTGCAGCTGGTTGTCCCAAGTAGGGGCAATCTTGTTGCAAACCCTGAAGAATGTGGGTTCTGACACTAACTCCACGCAGCTGTGTTGGAACTGAATCGCCACCACCCAGTTGGGACTGAGGCGGAATATTAAAAACCTCACCCAGCTGAGCAGAAATGGGCTCGAGAGGGAAATCCCAGATCTGTCTGGGAAGCAGTTTTAAACCCAGGGAAATTTAGAACTGAGTAGAGCAATGAAGTAGGTCAAAATGATAGCATTTATATTTTTGTGCTAAGTTCAGAAATATACATCTTTGGCATTTTAAGAACATTCAAAGTTTAAGAGAATTCGCATATTTGGGTGTTAACATCACACTTGTGGTTCTGATTTTAAATAGGCCCTTGAGTCATAGATTTCGACCTGTGATTGCAAGTTGAGATTGTACTAAGGTGGTAAACTGTTTTTGAATATTTAAAAATCAGCATAATTGTACATTTAATGTATCTGATTTATAAGAATCAGGTAAGGACTTGTGAAGATCTGTTAGTCAGATAATTGAGAAACTTAAAAACTGAATAGAATAAATTTTGATTGCAGCTTAAAATGTTTAAAGGAGTTTAATTAACTAAGTAGGTAAATGGTACAAACATTAATCAAAGTTCTCCTTAAACATGATTGTTAAAATCTGCTGCATCTATTCATAGAACAAGTTGCATCTAAATCTCTGGAAACTGGAGAGGGAAACGAAGAGCAGCCGAGGGATGGGTATAAAGTTTCTGTTCCAGGAGACGAGGAAGGGCTAGAGACCCACCATGCAGCGCTGTGCCTGCATTGACAATTGTGTGTTGTTTGTACACTGAAATTTTTGTTCAAAGGGCTGGGGGTGTAGCTTAGTGATCGAGTGCTCTTTAGCATGCATGAGACCTGCGTTCCAGCTCGTGTTCGGTGTTCTTACCTCAGTAACATCAGAGTCAGTAGGGAAAACTCAAGGGAGAATTAACTCTTTTAAAGCAACTTTTAAAAGGATACTATTTCCAAGGTCTTTTCTCCTCTTGAAAGCTATCCTCATAACCTCCAAGGAATCTTTGGAGCTAGACCAGAAGGAGGCTGGATAGAGGTTGAGCCCCTCCTGCCCCATCCTCGGAAGACGCCCTGTTCTTCTTATCGACAGGGCCTGGTTTGATTCCCAGGACCCGAAGGAGTTGCCCCAGTGACAGGATGGCTTGCGAGCAGCCTGGTGTCTGCACACATCCTTTGGTCCCAGCCACGCTGTGGGGCTGATTTTGTTCTGCGTCCCTGGGTTGCACCGACACCGTGTTGGCTGTGTTTTCTGGTGGCTGTGGCTGTGGCCGGCTGGGCCCCCGGAAGTGGGTTGGTAGCACGCCCTAGGGCTGGATATCAGGGCTGTCCGTCCATTTTTCTGCCCGTTTCTCCCCGTGGCAGCTCCACTCTCCCACTCCGCAGTCTCCCTGGGGTCAGGGAGTGGATTGCAAACTGGGCCAGGCCTCCATGCTTCTGGCATCCCCCGTCACTACCGGTCCACACCAGCGTGCTGGGGTCCTGGGCTACCACACCTCTCCATCTCCACCTTCCTGTCTTCCTGTATAATACTGTTGGGCTCCAGGTTCCCGTGTGGCTCAGCCTCCAGCCGGGACAATGCACACGGTGGTCACTGAGGCTCGCAGCCAGCCAGGTGTGTCCAGATGACTGCATCCAGCCCGGAGGTCTCCAATTGGTTGGGGTATGGGAAGAAACATCAGAACTCTCGTGTATGTTTATTTTTAGGCCATTCTTTTACATTTCTACTTCTTGATTATCTTTTATATTAAACAATTATTCTTTAGTGTCTTTTTGGTTCCAGGACCTCCCAGAAACAACAAAATATGAGAATGCTCAAGACCCTTTATAAAATGACGTAGTATTTGTGTATAATCTAAGCATATCCTCCTGTATATTTAAATGATCTGTATGAGTTATAATACATCATTCCATGTAAATACTATGTGAAGAATTGTTATACTGCATCGTTAAGAAAATAATGGTGCTAGGCATGGTAGTGCATGCCTGAAATGCCGGGTACTCAGGAGGCTGAGGCAGGAGGATCACAAGTTAGAGGTCAGCCTGGGCAACTTAGTAACTTAGCAAGACCTTGTCTCAAAATAAATATAAAGAGCTAGAATGTAGTTCAGTGATAGAGTGGTTGCCCGATATCCATGAGGTCCTGGATTTAATCTCCAGCACTGAAAAAAAGGAAAAAGAAAACAGCGTGACAAGAAAAAATTGTCTGTACATGTTTAATACAGATACATTTTCCCCCTGGATATTTTCAATCCATGGTTGGTTGAATCTGTGGAACCCAGAGGGCTGATGGTATTTAATATATTAGAACAAGAATGTATGTCTATGCACCAATAGACAAAATGGTGATGGTAATGATTTAATGTCTTTATTTATAAAGCCATGGAGTAAAGGAAGATTTTATATCATGAGTCTGATCAACAAGCATTTGTTGATCTTTTACTGTGGGTGAAGAACAGAGCTGGATGGTGCAGGAATTTTATAAGAGAGTGAGCAGGTGAGTCTAGCAGAGAAGTCAGAAGGGCTGGCTCTGAATGACAAGCTGGGAGAATATTTGTAACTCACATCACAGATCCGAATATAAAGGTCAACGTGCAGGTCAGCCAGAAAATGACCAGTGGCCTAATCAGGGCAGAAGAGACCCCGGGGGTGCTGCCGAGTGCCCCCACACCCACGGGGAAGGAGACATTCTCTTGCAGGAGGAGTTGCTTGCTCACAGCCCAGGGAGCATGGTTTTGCCTCAGGGTCGGCCAAGATCCAAAGATGCTTCGTTGACAGGTGAGGGGCCAGCAAAGCATGCATCAGGACAGCCCTTCAGAATCACCTAGCACACCCTCAAGCTGGCCCCCCACCTCCTGGGAGTTCAGCCACTGTATGCTGTCCTGGACAATCATATCACACTCATCCGTGCTGTAGAGAGATTAAAGAGCAAGGAAACTCTGCTCAGACTTATACACAACGGTCTCCAAGAAACGGTGCTAGCGGAAGTGGCTGGGGTCTACTACTTATGTGAAAAAGGAAGGAGAAAAATGAGACATGCTGTACACGCACGTAGACAAATCCTTGGAAGGCGGGGTGCAGGCAGGAGAAGGGGAGCTAGATCCTTGTTGGGGGACAGACACCTGTGCAGATGAGCTGGAAAAGGCCCAGGTGGGACCCACAGAGTCTGCTCCAGCTCTCCAAGAGTCACATCAAGCTCGGGGCCGGGGGTTCAGCTCAGTGGCACTGTTGCCTGCCTTGCAAGTGCAAGGTCCTCAGTTCAATCCCTGGTCACACACACACACACACACACACACACACACACACACACACACACACATCACGCTCTCCAGCCACAGCTTCCTTGTTGGGAACAAACACTTAAGCCTTTGCGGTCTCTGCCTGTCAGGCTGCCATCACTGCAGTTTTTCCAGGAGCCGGGGGCTCTGCTCTGGCTTCCACTTGTATCATCCCCAGGAGCCAGGCCAAAGAGCTCACATTTTGCATCTCCACTTCCAGGGCCTGAAAGGGAAGCTTCACAAAGTTAAGGAATCAGCCCCATGTCACAGGGTGACCAGCAAGGTTCTAATCAAGCTGTCTCCCTCCAAAGCTGGGCCAAGTTCCTTCCTCTGCCAACTGAAAAAGGGCAGACAGCGGCGCAGGCAGGTACTTCACCGTGTGTCAGAGATCCGCTGAGCACATGGCTGAGTCCACCTCAGGGGTCCCCAAAGCACTGGGTCCCTTATGGACGGCTGCCTTGTGTGCACTCTGTCCCCATGGGTCGGTTCTGGCTGCCCTTCATCTGTCCTTTGTGAGACTCAGACACAAAGAATATGGCCCTCGGGGGCTCAGAGAAAATCTGGGGCTCAGTACCCTGCTGGACGGTGACAGGGAGGTGGTGCTAACTGTGAGGGAGGACGGAGAGCTGACCCAGCCTTGAGAGAGATCCCTCCAGATCTCCCTGAACTGTCTGAGTTAAAAAGGAAGAAATTCTCCTCCACAGGGGCCCATCAAGGACTCCAACACCATTGGCTTGGTTAGCCTGATGCAGAGTCGGACAAATGGAGGCTCCTGGAAATCTGCTAAGAACTCTAAGAATTCAGGGCCTGTTTTCTTAGCAACTCTGGCCCTCTTGATCGTTCTGCCCTCAGAGCTGCTGCTAGGCATGGAGCCTGGAGTTCCTGCCACTCTCCTGGGATGGGAGTGGTGTTAAGAAGTCCTTTTGGGGCAGCAGGTGGGAGAATAATTCATAAATGGACTGAGTGGGGCCTCGCTGTGGTCTGGACTTCCCCTCTGCCTCCTGGGGTGGATGGGCTCCCAAAACTCGGCAGCAGGGCTGGGCACTGTTACCCCTAGGGTCTCCCTAGGGAGAGGGGTCCTCTGGTTTGTGACTCACCTGCCCCTTGCTGGCTGTGGTCCTCTGGGGGTGACTTTGTTGCTACTGGCCACCTGTCATGGAACAGCAGAGGGAGACCAGAGTAAACGGGAGAACAGGAACTACAGAGATGCTGTCCTCAGAGCGAGGAAAGGTGAGCAAGGCGGCCGCTGGGCATTGGGGAAGGCATCCCGGACCCGTTACTCACTAGCTACTGATTTAATTCATTTGTTCACTCATTCATTCAGCAAACATTTATTGAGTCCTTAAAAATAGATGTGCCTGGCAAAGCTCAGCCCTGAGTCGAAGGATAATGTCTAGCCTCAGCCCCATCACACACACACACACACACACACACACCACACACACACACGCATACCTTACACAAGTCCATAGATGATAAAGTTATTTTATCTAAAAACTAAATGTCTTAACCTTTTAAAGACCTAAGAAAAATGAGGCAATATAGTGAGTAAAGATAGCAATTTACCAGCAGAGCTTGGTGGTGCATGCATGTAATCTTACCTACTCAGGATGCTGAGGCAGGAAGATTGCGTTCAAGCTCAGCCTGGGCAAGTAGCAACTCAGTAAAACCCTGTCTCTAACTTTAAAAAAATAAAAAGAGCCAGCATTGCAGCAGCTCAATGTGAAGGCCCTGGATTCAATTCCCAGTACAAAAAAACAAAAACAAAAAGTCAAGCATAATGGTTCATGCCTGTAATCCCAGCACTGTAATCCCAGGGATCGTTGTGAGTTTGAGGCCAGCCTGGGCTACATAGTGAGTTCAAGTCCAGCCTGAACTGCATAGCAAGATCCTGTCTGTCCAGGCAAACAGATTTTATGATTTCCTACAAAGTAAACCTTTAGCAACTTCTGCTTTTTTTTTTCTTTTTTTTAAAAAAAGCTATTTCAGGTGCTGTGCTAATTAGAGTCCCAGGATTCCTGAACCAGGATGGCCCTTGGGAGTTGAATAGAGGATGCACAGGCTTCTGTTGTCAGACATCAGCACCCTCATCGCAGCAGCTGAGGAATAAGTGCCTGGTGTTGGTTGGGGAGCCCCACAGTATCCTCTCGGGTCTTCCCTGTGCCCTGGGGCCTTTGTACTTACTCCTCCTGCTGCTGAGTGTTCCTCACTTTTAGTTTCTGCTCCAATGTCTTCTTCAGGGAGACTTTTGTCTCATTGCTTTTCTCTCATTGTTGAGACAAAATACCCGACACTAAAAACTAAAGTGGGAGAGGTTCATTTAGCTCACAGTTTGTAGAGGTTTCAGTCCATAGCGGGCTGGCTCCAAGGCAGGGTGGCAAAAGGCAGAAGACTGCAAAGGCAACACGGGACCTTAGTGCCATCTTGATGCCCCTCTTGTCTAATCCAGACTGCTTAGGACAGGGAGCACTCACACCCTTAATCCTAGCGCCCTTGGGCCTAGCATTGTACCATGAATCAACCTCACTGTCACCACCTCTGAAAAAGCCCCACCTCACGACCACATGAGGCTTGGGGGGGCATCTAGACCCCAACCGTAACATTTCCCTTAACACCTGAGTTAAAGGAATTCCTCTCCCAGCCCTCTCCATCTCCTTCTGCCTTAGCACACCTGCATGTGAACGCTGTCATGGGTTTCTCTCTTGCTCAGCTGGAATAGAGGCTCTGTGAGGCAGAGGCTTTTTGTCATCTCCTTAGGCCCATCACGTAGAGGTGCTCAGGAAATGTTTGCTGGATAAATGAATGAAGAATGCAGCGTTGGTCCCAAGCACTCTGCCTGCTCCCAGCGATAAGAATTGGGTGGAAAGACTCGATGGACAGGAAGGGTGACACCTCTGGGCCACCATCCAGGGCCCAGACCCGGGTCCCCCAGAAACCTCTACTGCTCCCTGACGTGCTCTGGTGCCGCCCACAGAGGACTGTCCCCTGCTGACCGAGCCGGACCTGACCACAGGCCATGAGCATCACTTCTGCGGCTGCTGCTAGTCCTTCCTCTGGGGTGGTTTGGGGTGGGGGGGGGGCTAAACCAGGAGGAAGGGCCTTGTGGCCCCCATGCATCCCTAGGTTTGTGCTAATCACAAACCAGGCTTTGATTACCATTCTGCATATCATTTAATGCAAAAAAAGAGTGACATTTAATATCATTGTTGATTTTTTAAAAAACTTTCAGCAAACTAAGGACAGAGGGGAGCAGCCTTCCATATTTGGAGGACACATTTGAGGGAAAAGGGGACAAAAAGAAAACAACTATGGTTAGCAGAGTTAGTGGTAACAGACCCAATTCATTGCTTTCAAGACAGGATGGGGAGGGACAACCCATTCACCTCCTATTCAACACTGAGTGGAGTGCAGTAAGGCAAGAAAAAGAAATAAGCAATTGAGAAATTAAAGAAGAAATTAAACCTTTTCTATTTGCATTCGAAATGGTTTTCTGCATAGAAAATCCCAAAACTCTCCAAAAGCAACCAACCCACCCTCATGGAGCTAATAAATGAGCTCACCAAGGTCACAGCTACAAGGTCAATGAACGAAAGTCAGTTGTATTTCCAAATCAGCAACAAACAATTGGAAACCAAAGTCACTTTAAAATATCCCCACCAAGATAAAATACTTGGGTATAAATCTAACAAAATATGTGTGGATTCTATATACAGACATTATAAACACAGATGAAATAAATCAAAGACCTAAATACCTGGGAGAGAAACTCTGTATTTGTGGAATGAGGGATCATGGGTAAGATGTCAGTTTTGCCAAGGCTGCCCATTTGACCTTGGCTGTGCCACCACCTTGCTGGAGGAGGTGGCACTCTATCAGGTGGCCATAGAAGCTCAGGGATAGAGGTTTAAATTTACAATACTGGTTGGACACTCTCTTTGCAGGGGAAAATATTCTTACACTAGTGCGTGAACTTTCCCATTGCTAGGATGCTGCAATACCAACGCTCATACATGATAGGAGGAGAGATTCATTTGGCTCAGGGTTTCAGGGGATTCAGTCCATGGCCAGCTGGCTCCAAGGCAAGAAAATCATGGCAGAAAGGCATGGTGGAGTGAAGATGTTCAGCTTATGTTAGCTGGAGCAGGGGCACATTGTGGAGAGGAAGAGGTGAGGGGTCATATATGGGTCCCAAGACCACGCCTCTGTGACCACCCAGACGCACACAGAAGTGTGTTCCGCCAATCCCCTAGGCGGATTCCAAAGCCAATCAGGTTGACATTGTAACATAACTATCACACCCAGGTAAGTACACTAAGTCAGACTCCAAGTTTTTTTATACTCACGAGGGACTGCTACCAACAAGCAGCTCAGCCTGTGCAGCAAAGCCTTACAAGGTCCTGCAATCTCTGTCTGGATCCAAGTCCTGGCATGTTCCTTTCCCTCTCCGAGCTTCATTTTTCTTCTGAGTAAAATGAGGGTTAGTTTGACTTTGCACATAAAATACTCATCATGTAGAAGCTCTAACAGGAGTTAGCTCATACCAGATGCCAGAAGTTTATGCTTACTTTTACTAATGGAAAACTAAGCAAAGACCAAATGAGAGCGAGCAGAGTTTGTTTATTCAGAATCTGTTCTAAAAAGGGAGTGGCCGTCCTGAGCAGAGACTCAAAGGAAGCTGTAATGAGACAGACAGCTTTGTGTGGGACAGGGACGCCTCAGGTTGAGCAGGGCGGAGGCTGTGGCCTTGCAAGCCAGAGGCAGGCTGTTAGGTGCAGGCACCCCATGTGCAGATTCGTTTTCTCCACTTCTAAATTGAGGTCCAAAAATTAGGGAAGTTGGCAGTCAGTGATCGAGTCTTGGCTCTCTGGGGCTGATGGTTGCAAGGCTGGGCTTCCTGGACTGGCAGCTGTGGGTGGCACAGTTCTCCTGTCCCATGCCTGGCTTTGATCTTCTATCTTCACTCTTCGTAGCCCCCTGGCCCGAGTTCTCACACCCACTGCTTCTCCCTTTCTGCCAGGTGCATGGTGCTAGGGGCCCCACAGGTGTCCTCAAGCGGGTTCCCCATGCTGGGCCACCCCTGTCTGCACCGTCTCTCCATCCTCTACAACACAGTACACCTGGGAAGTGTCCACGAGTCCCCTGGGTGGTGTCACTGCCTCTTGGTGGAAGCAGGGTGTTCGTCCCTTCCCATTGTCCAGGTGAGCCAGGCCTGCTGAGTCCCACCTATGCAGCCCTGGAGTCCTGTTTGGGTCAGGGATCCACTGTTTGCCATTGGGAGCCACAAGGGCTGCTCTGGTGAGGGCTCCTGGGATGTGCTGGGGTTCCCCGCCCCTAGTAGCGGGCATGGGCGGCAGGGGACGATGGTGGACAGAGATGGTCACCTGTGTGTCCTGGGCACAGCACTGTCACTCAGGTACCCTGTGGGGCCCAGAACCCACCCACTCTTCCAGCCAAAGGCAGCAGGCAGCTTCTCAGGCTCTCTGCTCAGGAGAAGGTAAAGGTCTGGGCCCTGCCAGTGAGAGTCACCAGCTTGCCACAGCTCACTCTTCGCTGCCAGGCTAGGATCCCCAGGATAGGACAGGGCTGGTTCTCAGTGCCTTCCCATGGCAGAAAATTTGTTCCCCTTCAGTTCTCTGTCAGCCCCCCCTTAGCTCAAGCAAGAGTTGTTGGTCTGGTGTGTGGGGAGGCATTGGGGATTGAACCCAAGGCCTTCACACTGAACTATTCCCCCACCCTTTTTTATTTTGAGAGAGGCTCTCATTAAGTCACTAAGTTACCCAGGCTGGGCTGGAACTTGTGATCCTCCTGCCTCTGTCTCTCAGAGTGAGGATAAAAGAAATAAAAATAAGTACAAAGACAAGAAATCTTAAGTTTTGTCTCCCTTAGTACCTTAAAACTCTGGATCCGTGCTCAGCTTGCCACACGGGCACACTAGACACTCAGAAACGTCTGTATTACAAGGCCCATGAGCTTTAAGTTTGCCTAGTTTACCTCATTGTCTCTCAAGACTGAGAACACTAAGAGTAACTGAAATCATTTTCAGGGTCTTTCACTTAACTTTCACAACATCCAGTTCCATACTCTCCTGGAACGACAGCTGGAAGTCTTCAAACTTACAACCTGCCCCCCATCCCAAGAGACACAGAGCCGAGCAGAGCACCCCATGATGAGATCACCCCCAAGCAGGAGCAATTAGCCAGGTTAGAGACTGACACCCTCCCCTAACCAGGACTGCCGCGCCCCTGAACCCAGTAACCCCCAAGCCGAGGGATTCCTCCAGAGCTGTGCACAGCAGGGCCGAGTTAGTGACCCATAGTCCTAGCCCACCTCAGCTAACCCCCGGAAGCTGGCCTCCTGCTTTTGTGAGTGCCCAGGCTGAACCCCTGAGTCAGTGAACTGGAGTCTTTCCTAGTCTCTTCCACTGCCTAACTCTGTGTGATAAAGGTGCCTGTGCCTCACACCAATGCAGCGGGAAGTTCTTTTTCTGTGATGGTTGTCAGCAAATCCACTGGGTATTCATGAGGGGAAGGTTGGGGCTCCTATCTCCTCTTTGGAGGACCCCCTTGGACCTTGCCCAGTGAAACTGGGATTGCAGGCATGTGCTGCCAAGCCCAGCCCCCCACCCCTCTTTATTTTGAGACAGGATCTCACTAAGTTTCCCAGACTGGGCTTGAATTTGCGATCCTCCTGCCCCAGCCTCTCAAGTGGCTTGGATTACAGGTGTGCATCGGTGCCAGGCATATTTTATTCTAAAGAACAAAGTGGCATGGGGATAAGTGGTAAAGCTCATGCTTAACACATGCGAGGTCCTGCGTTTGGACCTCAGAACTGCAGAGAAAAAAAAAGAGGGAGAAAGCCAGCCTTCCTTGAAGACCTTGGCCAGCAAGGTGAGTGCGTCATGTTTGTTTTATTTCTGCAGATGTGTTCTTAGTTTCCTTTTGAGCACTGTTGGCTCTGCTATTGGTAGTTGATATCAACATTCTGTGGGAGATAGATTCTTTAGAAGTCACCTGACAGAAAGAAAGAAGAGGTAAATAACAGAATGAGAGTCTCGAGCCAGCGGGAGTGTGCAAAGCTATGTGATGCACAGAAGTGTACACCGAGGCTGAGGCAGGCTAGCTGAGGCCTGCTGGGCCAAGCCCTCATTATTCTGTCTCTGTGTCTTGTTCCTGGTTTTCTGACGCCTTGAAGCTAACCGGAGAGGATCTGAGAAACCCTGACTGTGGATCATCCAAGGGCTGAAATCAGCCTGCTATCCAAGTTTTACAGAAGAGGAAACTGAGGCACAGCCAAGCTAGCTAGAGGCCTGGGATTGGAACCCAGCTGGGCGGCCCTGGGTTGTGCTGTGAATTCCCATGGGTGTCCCAACTCCGTAGCCCTCACTCTCGGCATCACGATGTCAAAGCTGCTGCAGTTTTGTCCCCGTGTGGCCTTTTCATGGCCTTTTCTGGGCAGCACGGCAGGCCTCTGGTGCTGGCCACCCTGGAGCCTCTTAGGGCTGTGTAATTGTGGGCAGAGCCAGCCTGGGGGCTGCAACATCAGAAGGGCCTGCTCTTGGGCTCTTTGGGCACTGAAGGTGACCCAAAGTCTTTGGAACAGAAACCCTCTCCCCAGACTAGGGTGGCTGCTTCATTGGCTGGTGTCCCCAGGTCGGGGGAAGTTGTCAGGACAGAGTGTGGCTGTCGCCGTCCTTTCAGGAAAGAGTTTAGGAGGGTGCTAGCTCTGAAGCATGAACCTGGCACAGCCAGGCCCCTGTGGGGGGTGGGTGAGGTGTCCCCTGGGATGAAGGGTGGGGGGTGACTGGATTTGCACTGCTCTCAGGACAGGGTTGGAAGCATGTCTGATCTTCCTGCCCACGAGGCCAGTTTGAAACAGAAGCCTTCCCAGTCCCACACACCCAGAGCGCAGAGGAAAGACAGCCAAGTCATAGGAGAGTGAGAGTAGCTGGGAGGGAAACACAAGGACAAGGTCCTAGGGACAGAGTCCCAGGGAGAGGCTCGCTGGTGATCCCAGAGGAAGGACAGAGTGTAGTGGGCCCCTGTGCCGTGCTGTAAAGTCTTGTTCTCAGTCTCCTAGGAGGCTCTGGGGCCCCACTGTCCCCAGGCTCCAGGTTCTGGCTTTCCAAGTACTGTGGGGGGCAGGAGGCCTCTGCCAGCCTGCTAGGGAGGGCGGTGGGCAGGGGAGGAAGGGACCATGAAGTCAGTGAGCAAGGCTACCTCGGCTCGTGCGTGCGCGAGTGAGTCCTCCTGGGACTGGGCTCGGGACTGCAGGACCCTGTGTGGCCTGACGCCCCAAGAAGAGTGTTTGTCTTCTAGATTCAGCTTTCCTGAAGCAGAGGGAAGGCAGGAAGTAGAATGGGTCAAGAGAAGAGAATCATCACCTAATGAATCCCATTTGCGTGACCCCGGGGACCTGGATTCAAACCTCCCCTTACCCCACCTCCCTGGACAGCCCTGAAGAAACAGTGTGCCTGAACCCCCAGCCCCAGCCCGCGTCACCCTTCCAGAAAGACGGATCAGCTTCCCCCACTGCTCCTTTCACCTGCCAGAACCCTCCCTGCCCCCAAACTGGCCCCACCCGCAGCCTTGGGGGCTGTGGAAATGTGATGTGCTGAAAAGAAATCAGCTTACGGATGAATGAACAAGACTATCTAATAAAATGTGAAGTATCTAGTGTATCAGGCAGCTTCCTGCAGGCATGGGTGACACTGCAGTCCTCATCAGCGTCACCCAGACAGGGTGTGACAAGCTGAGGCCCTCGGGCAGCAGCCTGATGTACCCCAGAGGAGCCGAGTGGACAGCCAAGGCCCCCTTTCGGGGAGGTGGCATCGGTGCCCACACAGCAGAGCCCAGGGCGGAGACGGTGCCCAGACCCAGCCAGCAACTCCCCACTGAGGGTCAGGTACTTATTAAACTCCTTATGCGAGATCTTCAGCATTCACACTGTCTTCCCACGTTTATCAAATACTCACCTACAGGGGTACCTGCTTCTACTGTACTTGGCCTCATTGTGTTTTGCAGGTACTGTGTTTTTTTACAAACTGAAGGTGTGTGGTAACCCTGCATCCTGGCAGCCTACGGGCTCCAGTTTTTAAGCTTGGATGGTCATCAGCATTTCTTAGCAATGAAGTGTCTTTAAATTAGGGTATATATATATATATTTTTTAGGCACAGCGCTATTACACACTTAATAGACTACAATATAGGGTAAAATAACTTTTATATGGACAGGAAACTAGGAACACCCGTGACTCCTTTTATTGGGATATTCGCTCTGTTGCCGTGGTTAGGAAGGATATCTCTGAATTCTGCCTGTGTCCAGTGGGTTGGGTGCCTTTCTGCATCTTCAAACTAGCCTGCAACCCAGGAATCATACTTAAATATTTTGCATTGGAGGGAACAAGGCAGAGAGAAGTCACTTGCCTGCTAAGAATAAAACCAGCTTCACCCTGGGCAGCCTGGCTGCAGAACTTGTTTTCTGGGCCACTGTCCTATGAGCCTTAGTGGGAGTTGGCTGTTTTCTGGTGTATTCTTTTTTTGGGGAGGGGTTCGAGACAGGGTCTCACTATGTAGTTGAGACTGACCTGGAACTCACTATGTAGCCCATTCTGGTCTCGAACTCACAGTGATCCTCCTGCCTCAGCCTCTCGAGTGCTGGGATTACAGGCATGCGCCACCACGCCCGGCTCTGGTGTATTCTTGATTAAACTAAGCTTTGTGAGGTCAGGGGCTGGGTCTGTTTTATTCAGGTGTGCATCTGTAGTCATTGGCAGAGTACCCAGGTCCTCAGCCAAGTTTTGCTCATTGTAATAATGAATGCGTGCACGAGTAGAGGCCAAAGTCGCTTATAAATTGTAAGAGTCCTGGTGGAAGCTGAATAGACAAACTTGCCCCTTTTCTTGCTTTCTTCATTTTACCAGATGTATATCAACTTTGCCTGCAGCCTATTCAGCTATCAGTGGAACCCTGAAGAACAAAAATGTCCAGCTTTTTCCATTCACAGATACTTTCTTTTCTTATTTTTTGTATTATTTCAGCCTCCATGCTTGATGTTTTCTCTAACCTCGATAGATATTGACACCTAGCTTTCACTTCTTATATTTTTTTCATCCATATTTTCTGGCCCTCTGTTCTATGTGCTGTCTTCTGGGAAGCTTTTTTATGCTAAGTATCCAGGTTACTGGATCCTCCATATCATTCAACCCATGAATTGATGCTATTAGAACCTGCCAGTCAGGTTTGCAATTTCCAAAACCGAGGCTATTCCCTTATGTTTCCTACTATTGTTTGAAAGATAGATACCTTCTTACATGTCTCTTAAAATACAAACTATAGTTATTTTACCTTTTCTTTTGCTTACTTCATCACTTCACCTACTTCTTGGGCTCCTTCAGTTTATTGTGTTTGTAGTCTCTCTTTCTGTGCTTTGGACTTCTGAGTATTTTTGGTGTTTCTTTGTTGTCTATATATATTTGAAGATGAAGGGGGTGTGGCCAAAATTGTGAGCTGCTGGTGATGCAGCAATTTGCATAGGCAAGCCTTTGCCTCCCCCATTTTTTTCCCCCATAAAATGCTTTGCTCCAGAAATGGAACTGAAGCCGGGCGTGGTGGTGCACGCCTGTAATCCCAGCACTTGGGAGGCTGAGGCAGGAGGATCGATGTGAGTTCCAGACCAGCCTGGGCTACATACTGAGTTCCAGGTCAGTCTCAACTGCATAGTGAGACCCGGTCTCACAAAACAAAAGCAAAAACAGAAATGCAACTGAGCTGCATGGTGTTCGTGCCCCATGTATCGCCATGTGTGTATTTCGAGAATGTTCTTATTAACTCTGCCTCTCTGCTTCTGTGAACATGCTCACCCAGCCCCTGGGCCCATCCTCCCTACCCTGTAGATCTCTGTATCAGGCTGCTTCCCTTCCAAGATGGGGCTCAGAATTTGGAATGGGCAAACTCCTCTGAGCCAGCTGGCTAATAAAGATTTTCTCCATCTCTTTGAGTAACTTTCTGATTCTTGAGTCTTCAAATCTCTGAGCTGTAACACTTGACTGTAACACTGAGCTGTTCCGCTGTTGTTCCACAATAGTGAAATGTCCATCAGGCCATGTGGGACGTCCTGTTGCACTAGCCATGAGTGACAGCCCTGATGGTGTGATACAGAGAACTTTTGTAAATAACCAAAAAGCTACAAAATGGTAGGAAAATGTAGAATGACTTCTGCTCTTCTAACTGAAATCTGCTTTGTTTAGTTCAAAATTAACAGACACCAGAGGCATTAACTGTAGAATGGGACATTTGGCCTCATATGAGATACAGCGCACATTAAGACCCTGAACTCTGAGGTTTTGTAAACCACATGATTGTAAAAGTGTCAAGATGAAAAGAACCATTGTTAACTTTGTTTTCCTAACCCTGAACACCCACTTCCTGTGGGCTAGAATAGATAGCTAGAAGACTCTTAAAGGTAAATTCCCCAGCTACAAAGAATTGCTACATATGGGTTAAAGTTAACTATCCTGTGACAGTAATGTAAACTGAAGAAATGAAATGTAACCACCTGAATGAGATCATGGCTGTGCAACCCTGTAGAAGGGGAAGCTGTAGCCCAGCCTGAGGTCAATATCTGGCACTGCTCTTAGTGTGATTGGCCTTTTGTCAACAAAATAAATCTTTTGTTATTTTACTTCCATTCTGCATCTCTGCGTGTATTCCTTACCAATTCCTTCCACAACAGGTGAGGTCCCCGGCTGCAGTCACAGTGCAGTAGGGGCAATGGGAGAGGGCTGTGGCCAGGAGGAGCTTATGGATCTGGTTTTCCGGTGAGAGGTTCCACTTCCCTGTGGAAGCCTTCAGATGCCTGTGGCACTGTCTTTGTCTGTTTTCTGTTACTATAATGCAGTTCCACAGACTATCACTCCTAGAACTGGGTGGGGAATGAACTACAAGTTAAGTAATATTTAGAGAAGAAATTCTACTTGCTATAGTTTAGAGGCCAAGAAGTTCACTGTCGAGGTGCTGGCATGCCAAGATGCCTCTGGCTTCATCAGAACACAGTGCAGGGCACCACACAGCTGGACACAGCAAGGCGCCCACTTCTTTCTTCCTCTTTTTGGTCACTCAGCCCACCTTGAGGCTCCACCTGCACGACCACATCTCACCCTGATGATCTCCTGAAGGCCCTGTCCCAAATGCACGTGAATTCCGGGATGAAGTTTTGAGCACACGAACTCTGGGGAATATGTTCAAACCATAACAAGGGTCACCTTTTTCTCTGGCCCCAGCACCCAGTTTAGGCTTTCTGGACGAACACCAGCTTCAGAGCCAATCTGTGTGTGTCCTTTTTAGCAATTACCCTGATGTCTCTGGCCTGCACCTAACCTTGCAGTGCTCACTGAGTGCTTTGCTTGTCTCAGGAAAGGCCCTGGTTTCTAAGTTCTCCTTTCCCTCTGATCTGGACTGTGGGTCTTCTGGTCTGTGGGTTATGTCATTCATGTGTCCCGTGATCTTTACATTTTGTGCATATTCTTTTTCTGCACTGCTTTGAAGTGTTGAGATTATTTCCTTTCTTGGTCCGCTTAGATTGGGGAAGGGAGGTGAGACAAATGAATGCTAGAAGTCTGAGCCCACCTCTTCCCCTGGGAACCCAGGTAAGAGGCCTCAAGAATCAGGGCCTTGGGACTTTTATCTAGAATATATAAAGAACTAAAAAAAAATCAGCCCCCCCAAATATAAAGACCCAGTTCAAAAATGGGTATCTGAAATGAACAGACATTTCTCAGACAAAGAAGTAAAAGCATCAAGTAAATATATGAAAAAGTGTTCTACATCACTGGTCGTTTGAGAGATGCAGATGAAAACACACTGATATTCCACCTCACCCCAGAAAGAAAGGCTGCTATCAGGAAATCAACCAAGAACAAATGTTGGCGGTGTTGTGGGGAGAAAGGAACCCTTCTCCATTGTTGGTGGGAGTGTAGACTGGTGCAACCACTATGGAAATCAATATGGAGATACCTCAAAAAACTAGGATTAGAGGTCCCACTTGACCCAGCTATCCCTCTGCTCTGTATCTTTCCAAAAGAATTAAAAGAATCACACCACAGTGAAATACGTGCACCCATGTTTATAGTGGCATAGTTTGTAATAGCTAAAAGTTGGAAACAGCCCATTTGCCCATCAATTGGAGACTGGATAATGAAGATGTGGTTTTTCTATAAAATGGAATACTACTCAGCCATAAAGAATGAGAAATTAGAGACACTCATAAGAAAATGGATGCATATTGAGGATATACTCTTAAGTCAAATACATAAGTCACACATAAATACCAAATAGTTTCTCTAGTGTGAAAAACTATAATCATAAATAAGATTCTAATGGTATAGTTGACAATGTGAAATAGGAAGAAAAGAAGGTGTAGGGCAAGTGGGAAGGGTATGGGAAAGGAAATAAGGGGAAAGAAAAAAATATGAGAAAATGGAAATAAAGTTTTTGTACATAGGGAAGGGAGGAGGGGGTGAAGGGAGGGCAGGGGAATGGGGGAAAAATGAGAATCAAGACCTGTCATGTAAAGGTACAAGACCCCAATGATGAATGTAACTGTGCTGTATACCTAAAATAAATACCAATAAACTCAGTGAGAAAAAAAAAAAAGAATCAGGGCCTTGGGCCTCATGTGTGCCTTGGGTGACATCATGGTGGGTTCCTTACAGGTAGCCTCGCTTGGTAACAAAGAAGCTGTGATGTTCAGTCTATAACTGGGTTGAGGCCATGACGGGGAGAGCCTGGAATCCATCTGATTCCATGGCAGGGGCACAGGAAGGGGACCGGGCACATAAGTCCCCAAGCATCCGTCTCTCTGGTCATCTGTGCAATAGCAAGCCCTTGCTGCTCCCACAGGACACCGCACCATGTTGATTCCTCACGCCATGGCCTGATGATGCGAAGAACAGAAACAGACTTGACCGTGGACTGTCTGAGCACAATTTCTGACTTGTGTGCCTTCCTTAGGTCAGCAGACACTGGGAGGCATCTTGGGAGTTCAGCAGCTCCCAGGTGCTGGGAAGTGTAAGGTAACTTTCCATGGTAAGGAGCTGATCTCTTGATAGGAGGCACCCATGTAATGAAGCCTAAAGTCCCTCCTGAACAGGTAGGAGGCATGGGCAGCTGTGGCTGTGGAGAATGTCCAGGCCAGGATGTGGGAGTTCATAGCAGGGTCCCCATGAGATCATTCCATGGAATAAACACAGTGCTTGCCTGGGGACCCTTTGCTGGCTCTGGGCCGAATGATTCAGAGGTGCTTGCTGTGCATGACTGGCTCCCACAGGTTTCTTCAGGGTTAAACTAGAGGCTCCCAGACAGCTAGAGTCACATGGGGCTGCCTGTGACGGTGGCTCAGGGCCAGGGCTGCTGTGGGCTGTTCTCAGCCAACCGGGGTCCAGCACCACCAGCAATGCTGAGGGTCCCCCATTAGGAATGAAGCATGTGGTGGTGAGGAGGTGCTGACCTGTGGTTAACAGGCTTACAGGTTAATCCAGCATGTGACCAGGTCACCAAAAATAGATGCTCCAAAGTTCTAAACTTATATAGATCATCAGAGTCTTCAAAGGAGGTTTGCATTATAAAATCTATTTTGGGAGACTTGGTCAGGGCCACAGGTCACTCAGTGAGGAGTTTGTGTTGACTCAGCTCTTCAATATGACTCCAGACTTTCCTCACCATCCCCCTGTCTCTGCCCAGTTGGGGCCTGGTATTGGGTCTGGAAAAACCTCTTTCTGGTTTTTACCTGCTTACCTGGGTCTGTCCTTGTGCTGATCTCCAGCCCCAGACTTTCCCCTGATACTCAGACTCGCTTCTCCCAACTTCCTGGGCCAGCCCCAGTACCCTTGCACATGCTGGTCATCTTCCTCAAATACCTGTCCTCAGCTTCCCTCCTTTACTGGCAACCTACACCCTCTCAATTTTTCCCATGCCCCTCCCCCAGTGATATCTTCCACCTTTGTCCCATGGTATGTGGGTTCAGCTGACAGTACATGGTCAGACTATATTGTGGTCACTTCTAACATCCCTCTGCCAGGACATACACCTTTTTTGATTCACCCACCATTGGATTTGGGGGCCCATCATCCTCAAATTAACCCTGGGTAATCTCATCTTGAGATCTTGTCTATATCTGCAAAGAAACTTTTCAAACAAGATTCCGTGACAGGCCCCGAAGATCAGGATGTAGATGGGGCACTATTCCATCCAGTGTAACATGCAGTGAGATTGTAATCCCAAACCTTCTGAGACACAGGCAGGGAATGAGTCTGTTAATGCGTGGGTGTGGGTTGGTCCAGGCAGGACCAGGGGTGACAAGGACTCAGGGCGGCACTGAGGAAACACTGGATCCAGGCATCGGGACACCTGGATTCTGGCCCCGTTCCATCAGCCCAGCCCATCTCCGAGAGAAGCGCTTCCCATCTCTGAACCACTCCTGCTCTGCAGCAAAATGAGAGGTGGAGACACAGCTCAGGACCCTCGGTCTCTAAGTCTCCATCCTGGGTCCCTGCAGTCTATCACTGACACTCGTGGGGGTGCTGCAGGCTCACGCACTGGCAGAGGGAACTCAGAGCCAGTTGAGAGTGGGTTCCATAGCATCGGCTATTGGACTTGGCCAGATTTTGGACTTGTCAACCACCTCCACAATGTCCCTAGCTAGGCCGGTCAGCCCCTGATCAGTGTGGGGTCTACCAAAGAGGCTTGGATGGCCCACCTCGGGTAAGGTCTCCCCAAAGCCTATGTGAGTCAAAAATATGAATGCACATAGTTTATTTGGGAGACCATCCCAGGAGGTGCTGGTAGGGACCTGGGGTGGGGGAAAGAAGGGAGTCAGCAGAGGGCATTGTGTCAAGCACTGTCAAGTTGCTGTCGTGGGCAAGAGGGGTGGTGGATGGGCTGGGGTCTCGGTCTTCCAGGGCATTGCTGGAGGTTGCTGTGGGTTGTTAAGTCCCGGACACTCATGACCTGCTTGAGTAGATCCTTGGAGCCCCTGCAGCCAGGGAAAGCCCCAGGGGCTGTCTGACAGGAAGGCCTGTGCTCCTCATCCCCTCTAAAGCAAAGGAAAGAATCCAAAGCCGGATACTGAGGGATCAACGGCACCGCAGGCAGTAAGGAGAAAATCCAGCCTCGGGTGCCACTTGGAGCAGGCAGCCTGACACCTGGACACTGCGGTGGTTGCTGTTTAACTCACCAACATGGGCTCTGGCATCTGGTCAGAGCTCACAAGGTGCCCTGGTGATGAGGGGGTGAGCACAGTCCGGTCAGGAGCCTTTGGAGGCTGCACCCATCTTAGGGAATGGACCCATACGCTAAAAGACCTTCAGGAACCACTGTGCACTGGCCTCAGACCCCTCCCCATCCTCCTCCCTCGTCCCGAAGCCTCTTCCTATGTCAAGGACCAATCTGGCAGGGGACCAGACCACCGCAGACAACGTGACATGTGACGGGCAGAAGGAAGTTGCCTCTCTTAGGTAAACTGAGGCAGAGCCAAAGAAAGCACAAACGCTTCTCAATGAAGTGAGCATGACTTTGATATCAAAACCTGCCTAAGATTTTTCTAAGAAAGGAAAGAACAAAAGAAACTGTCTTAGATGTGAAGATTAATGAAAACCTCTGAATAAAACATGGAGGAGGACTGAGCAGGACCTTAAAGGAATCATACGACAAACGACTAAATGGACTCATCCCTGGAATGAAAAGATGGCTCAGTGCTAGGACTCCACTCACAGATGCGTCACATTCACAGGGCTAAGAAGAGAAGTCCTAAGTCATAGCATCAGCTCTGCTGGATTCCTGAATTCAACAGCCTCCGTGATTAAAGAAAAACAAAACATGAAAGAATCCCTTTTTCACCAAGGAGCGGAGAGGTCTTTTTTATTTATCACTCAAATGCCAAAAGTTAAAAAAGAAAAAAAAAGATGAAGTTCAATTACAAAACAATTCTATATGCTGCAAAAAAAAGAACAATGACAACAACCTGATATCAAAGCCCAAAGATAAATTAGACCCCCCCCAAAAAAGTGCAATTTCTATCACAGAAAAAGAGTCATTTGCCCTAATTTTTTTTGGTACCGGGGATCAAACTCAGGTCCTTGTGCTTGCGAGGCAGGCGGTGGCACCACAGAGCTAAATCCCTGGCCCACAGCCTCCCTGATCTACAAAGGGCTTGTAGAAATTGGGAAGGCAAGGACAAATTGTAATTGAAAAATAGGTAAAGAATGCGAAGAAACAGTCTCAGGAAAAGACATACAATTACAACTTAAATATATTAAACGATGCTCAGTGTCACTGGGAAGAAAGAAAACATGTGAAATGAAGTTACACGGAGATGCCGTCTTCCCCCATGGTCTTGGGGAGCCCCAGCAGGTGTGACAGGGAACAGGGCATCCCCTGTTATCAAGCGGGGTGTCCCTGGGGAGGGTGATAGCGGCTCCTCAGAGCTACCCCCACCTACCCTTCCCCAGAGCAAGCACCCTTCTAGCACCTTGTGTCACGGATGCGCCAGCCCACGCTGGGAAGGGTGCGTGTGCCGTTCTCCACTCGACCATCCTGTAACGTCGGAGCTGTAACACAGCCCAGGCGCCATGGGCAGGAGAGCCTCTGGGGAGTGACACTGAATCCCTGCAGATCGCTGCACTACCTGAAAGGCAGCCAAGGTAATGGTGGTGAGAAAGAAATGCTCAGTGCAAAATTCCCTTTCATGTAAAAAGGAGCAAAAACAGGAACGCACACGTACCCCTGCTTATATTTGCAGAAAGAAAACCCAAGGGATGCACAAGAAACTAAAAATGATTCTCTGGGGGCTGGTGTGGGTAGCTTGGAAAGGGTGGGCTGGGAGAGAGCCTTTTTATGGTTCACTCTACAAATTTACTATCTATTTGATGGTTTTAAAAGTTTATACAGATGTTTGAGCATTCATTATGATTTTTCCAGAAGGGTATACACTTTTGGTGGCAGCTGCCTCTGGGCAGTGAGAGGAAAGGACTCTTGCTTGTCACTTTACACATGCCTAGACTGTTTGGGTTACTGTCGTGCGTGTGTGTGTGTGTGTGTGTGTGTGTGTGTGTGTGTGTGCAACTTCTTAATAAAATATGCTTCGTTTTTATGGCTTACGTGATCATATTCCTGGAAACACAAGAAAAGGTGTTCGTGTGGCTTCCTCTAGGGAATCGGATGATTGCGACCTTATGAGAGCCTGTGGCTTGCGATGCACACAGTGAAGGAAACATGGGAGGGCCGGAGCAGAGCATACGCTGAGCAGGTGCATGGCCCTGGGTTCCACCTGCAACGCCCCACAAACAGGACGGGAGCATGCGTGAGGTTCTTCCCACGCTCCTTCCGGAAAGAAATGAGTGGACGCATTCTGAGAGGTTAGCGAAGAAGAGGGTTTGTAACGCAGAGGGCCCAGGAGGCCGAAGCTCATGGGCAGTGACTTGGCGAGGAGGGAAAGGGAAAGCAGGGGCTTTGGTTGGCTGTGCTGTCACGGGACTCATCCCTGCCTCCTGCTCAGTGGGCTGAGGCTGCTCCCTAGAGTGTGAAGATCATTGGACATTTTACGGTTACTGTGTTTGACTTTCTGGTGGATTACTAGGCCTCTTGGCACAGGTACCGTGAACCCGAGCCAGGATCTGCGCCCCCGGGAGCCCTGTCCCTACTGCAGTGTGAACCCCAGAATGATCTTTGCCTTGGGGCCAAACCCAGGCTCTGCCAGAGCCACCGGGAGGGGCTACACAGGGGACCCAGAGGTCCCAGGTGCTACTTAAATACTGTGGCTCCACCTGCAAAGGAAACAGGAGGCACGAGGGGTCAAGTCTAATGCCGGTGGCGGTGATGTGGTGGGAAATACTGGTGACAGTCAGTGGTGAGGTGAGGGTGCGGGTGGTGAGGATGATGCCGTGATGTCGCTGATGTTGACGAGGACGGTGACAGTGGTGACGGGGACCCCAGTGATGGTAGTGGTGACCGCGGTAACGTTGATGATGGCTGATAATGGCGGTGATTCTAACATGCATTGTTAGTCTCTCACTGTGCCATTTAATCTCACTACTTTAAGTGGAAGACCCCATCTTAGAAACACAGACATGGATCCAGAGAAGGCTATGAACGGGCCCGAGGGCATTTGGCAGCCTGGCTTCCAATTCACTTGATGGGAACATTGTCTGGGAGAGTCAGCCCTGCTGGAAATTCTTCTTCTGTGAGTAGGAGGGCTCACTTCACACAAGTTAGTTTGATGGCACAGCCTGGAGGGCTTAATGGCCTTAATCTGAGGCTGCCTCCTCTCTTCCCCACCTGCCCAGGTGCCCTTGGGGGATGGGCTCCCAGGCAAGAATGAGTGGCTGGTTTTAGAAGAGGCGCAGTCCCAGGAGTAACCACCAGGTGGCAGAGCAGCTGCACCTAGTCCTGACCCCAGCAGTTCAAGAAAAGCAGAAAACACACATTACAAATTCCTTGGCCTGGAAGCAGAAAGCCAGTTGGAGATTCCGGGAGCCTTCTGACAAATCCAGGAAGGTTGACCTTCTGCTGTGAGCAAAACCGAGGGGTGTCCTTGACTGGCAAAGAGCAGGGAAGAAGAAACAAATTGTAAAAGCACATGGAAGGAGGGAGGAAGGGAAATGAATTCCTCCTGGACACCTTGGTTTTCAGCAGCCCCCTGTGGCCCGCAGTTTGCAAAGTGAAGACCAGGGCTCAGGGCCGCAGAATCCCCTGGGGGTAAGGGGGAAACACCCCTCGGGTTACATCCTGGGTCCAGGCCTTTGTGGCCCAAACCTAGACTCTGCATGACAAAGGAAGGGAGAGCAGGCCTTGACACACACCTTTGGGGCTGCAGTAAATCTGTACCCTGATTATCCCTGCTCCCCGGGTCTCCCATGCTTTAGGCGGCCTGGCGCTTCCCCAGCTCTCTGTCTACTACCTCAGTTTTCATACAAGTTCCTACTCAGAGACAGTGAGGAAGGCTTCAAAATCCAGTCCTACAAGACCGGTTCACCACCTTCCCGGCTGGCTGCCATCTTGGCCGGGTTCTCAAAGTTCAGGGAAGACACCCACCCACACCTCACCCACAGTTCACGCTTCTCCCAGGAATCCACTCCGTCAATTCACACTCCTAACCTGGGAGGCAAGTTGGGGCTGGCTCTGATTCTGACCCCAATTCTGTATTCCAGCTGTTAGTTGGGGTTTGCTACCCAACAGGCTGCCCAGGAGGACTGGAGAGAGCTCAGGTTTTGGTGTCTGGTTTGCATCTGGACTCTGCTGTGTGACCTTGAGCGAGGTGCCTACCCCTTTCTGAGTCCCAGTTTCCTTGTTAGAGAGAGTTCACGCCATTTATCCCCTGGGCTGCTGTAAGGGGTGGGTGAGGACACAGAACGTGGGCATATGGCCAGCCGTGGGTGCCAGGAGCAGCTGTCACTGAGAGGCACAAGCAGGAGGGGCCTGGGGTAGGGCCGGTTCCACACACCCCAAACCAGGCATGGAAGCTGGCCTCAGGCCGGGGGGCAGAAAGGTGTGACTTTGCACCCACCGTGTCTGCTGGGCACTTCTAAGAGCTGCCAGGAAAGAGTAGCCATGGTTTCCACCCTGGGGGAGCTTGTCCTCTAATTATGGCAATCTGAAACCTCAGAAAAGAAGCTTCCAGAAATAGCGGTCTGTGAGCAGCCTCTATGCGCTCCTGGAGGAGGAGGTGCCCCCAGCTGGGTGGCCCTCCTGCCAGCTCCTCAGCTGAGGAGCCCTGACCTGGTTGTCCGGATTGGTTACTTCTGAACCAACAGTTTCCTGACTGAATGGGCCCCAGGTAGAAGGCGCCAAAGGGTCTGGACCTAAGGACAAGATTAGCCGGCCAGCAAAGTTGCAGCTCCCACCAGCTCCTCACACACAAGCCTGGAGTCCATGCTGAGATTAAACTTTAACCCAGCCAGGGCGGTGTGGGGGGGATTCTTCCTCCACACTGTAATTCAGTAACATTACGGCTTTGTGGTTTACCTTTTTCTTTTTAAAAACCTGCCTGAAATTTCACTGCCGATGCGGTGAACCCGGAAGGAGGCTCAGTCCTCTGAGGTCCTGACTTGTTGCATCTCAGACGCCCTGGGGAGGCCCCCGGCACACCGGGTGCGCTGACCCCTGAGGTCCTCTCTACAGTGTTGGGACATCTGAAGAGTTCCCACATGAGACAGAGTAAAGGGAAATTTCCTCAAAGTGTCTCAGGGCAGCTCGAGGGGCAGGTGGTCACTGCCTAGGGCAAGGCCGTGGAAAGAGTCTTAGTGGCTTTGGACTGATTTCCCAACGGATCCCAAGCAGCAGGTTGAGGTCAGGACTTGCCGCTCGCTGACCGCCAGGGCCGGCCCTGTGCATGGCATTTGAGGAGCTCCTGGAGCGAGCCGGGGGGGTGGGTCTCTTCCAGGCTCTGCAGGTCGCCACCCTCCTCCTCCCGGCCATCTTCACGCCTTTTCACCTGCTTCTGGAGAACTTCTCAGCCGCTGTCCCGGACCATCGCTGCTGGACTCACATTCTGGACAATGGCTCCGAGATCCCTGCAAACCTCACCCATGAGGCCCTCCTGGCTGTATCCATCCCACTGGGCCCCGATCAGCGGCCCCACCCCTGCCGCCGCTTCCGCCAGCCACAGTGGCAGCTCCTGGACCCCAACACAGCCAACTGGAGTGAGGCTGCCACGGAGCCATGCGAAGAGAGATGGGTGTACGACCACAGCACCTTCACGGCCACGGTGGTGACCAAGGTAAGGGCCCACACTGGCCGTGCAGCTGCCCCAGTGCCCCCCCACCCCGGGAGGATTGAATCACCTCCCTCACGTTACAGAAAGAACAACTCAGAGACCCTGGTAAATCGCGGAAACTACTTGAGACCATTGTGACAGATATAGGGGCCACAGTGATGGGGCTGGCAGTAGTGAGGGATGGCTGAGCAATTTATAGTCAGGGGATAGTTGGGGGTCAGGAAAGGGAAAGTCACTCAGAGGAGCCCTCAGGTGGTCCTGGCTGAACTGGACCCCGCAGGGTTCTCTCTGAGGCACTTCACCAGGGGATGGTTAGAGGGTGTGGAATTTCAAGGGTGATCAGAAACCAAGGGTGGGAGTTTCTTGCCAAAATGACGTAGCACAATTCTTTGCTGAAACTGGATTTTATAAGGAAACACCTAGTTAGGCCTGGAGAAGGTTCCTAAGCCTGATGAAAGCCTTGGCCAAGGGAAGAATTGTCACTCAACACATGCGTTCTGGTGCTTATAGTGATCAGAATTTGGATCTGGGCTGGGGCTGGAGGATGAACGAGGCCTTGGGAGGCGATGGGGCCTCTCAGTCAGTGCTCAGGTCAGCCACAAGGCAGAGCCCCACCTTGCTGGCACCACAGAGGTGGTCAGCAGTACTCCACAGCTTGCCCTCGGGCCCTGACGTTGCTACAGTCCCCTGGGTGGGTCTTAGGATGGCCCTATTTAGTAAGGGAAGGGAAGCGTCAGATACGTCTGTGACACAGGCAGACCAGCAGGTCCCTTGTCTCCTGTGGCCTGTCACTAGGAACTAGGGACCCTGTGCAGTGATTGGTCCCCAAGGACCCAGGCTGACCGAGTTCTTTGTGGTTGGTTTTACACCTGATCCTCCCTCTGCCACCCCAGTCCCACTGCGTCCTATTTCCTGAGCTGTCCCTCCTTCTCACCTTGCAGTGGGACCTGGTGTGTGATTCCCAGGGCCTGAAGCCCATGGGGCAGTCCATCTACATGGCCGGGATCCTCACGGGGTCCTTCATCTGGGGCCTCCTGTCCTACCGGTGAGTGTCCCCTCCCCTGCCAGCTCCCTAAGATTGAATCAGGGATTGAGGGGGCAGAAGGCACATAGATTTCTTGAAAGCCTCTTTGTCCCCTAAGAAAAGGGGCTCCTGGGTCTCCCACATGTCACCAAGTCCCAGTGAGACAGCCACAGTCAGGAACATCAGTCAGCCGCAGTGCCTGCCCTGGGGGAAACTGACCTTCAGCTACATGTTGAGCGCCACCTGTACGCAAGGCCTTCTGGGAGAAGCGGGCTGTGACATAGAAACACAGGAAGTGCAGGAGCCGGACAGGGCTGGACCCACCCTGGCAGCTAGAAGGTCGGCTGAGATGGGACTCTGCAAAGGAGAGAGGAAGCGAGAGGAGGCAGGTGTGCACTGGGGCTGAGTCATTAAGCCCTTTGGGACAAAGGACATCTGTGCATCATGTGGGCCTGAGAGGTGGACAAAGGCCATGATCGGCAGCCTTGGAGGCCAGGTAAGATGTTCTGTCTCCCTAGACACCAGGCCCAGGGTCCCTCACTCTTGGCCACGGCCTTGTCTCGTGTGCCCTGAGAGGGGTCCCTCGCCTGCCCTCACTCAGGCGGTCCCAGCCTCTTCTCCCTGTGCTGTTCAGGCTCTCCCCTCCCCAGCCATACCACTAACCCACGGGCGGCTCCAGGTGTCCCCAGCCCCTGGCCTGCCTCCCATAGTGAAGCTGCCTAAGGTGGTCTCCCATCACCTCCCACTCCAGCCAGACGAGGCCATCACCCTCTTCCCCTTTCCATGCAGCTGCCCTCACTGCCCTGCCACCCCTTTGTTCCCAGTCCAGAGGCCCCATGTGGACCCTGGTGCCCGGACACTGTCCCCAGCAGAGATGAGTAGAGAAGGGGCAGTGGGGAGGGGGGACCAAGTGCCCACTGCTTCAGGAGGCAGCTGGACTGGGAACTCCTCCTCCGACTGGCGATCTTTATGTTCAGACCCGAGAGGAGAAGAGACTTCCCCTTCAGGCCCTTCCTTCCCTCACCTTCTGAAACCTCCCAGGGAACTCAGCCTGAGCCCCTCCTGCTACTCAGCACTGCCAGGAGGGTGGAGTGGTGAGCCAGGACTTAGCCAAGCACCATCTCCATGCTCGTATGCAGCTGATAGACAGCAAAATTGTCCCCACTTGCACAGCCCCTTGCCCCCTGGATCTCTCCATCTAGGAGACCAGGAGGCAGCTCACGTCTACGCAGTCAGAGTGGAGCTGCCGACTCCTCTTGCCCTCCCCTTACTCCCAGACTCCATCCCAGAGAGCAGCCGTAGCCCTCCTGTCTCCAGAAGCAGAGGAGTTGTCTCCTGCTCTCCTCCCTTCACCTCACACTCTTGGGCTCCTCCTCCAAGAAACACCCTCACGATTCTTCCCCAGGCCTCGCCTCTTGTCTGATCCAGTAGCAGTGCTCAGAGGGACTCTGCATGGCCTCATAAGTAGATCTGGGGGGTGCCCGTTGGAAGTATTCCAGGGGCCCCACAGCACTAAGGAGGAACCCAGCTGTGCTGGCCTCCTGGGCAAGAACTTGCTAGAGGGACCAGGCCACAGCTACCTCGCCCCAGTGTCCTCGGAGGTGCCTCCTGGGCCCTGATTAGCAGCTGGCCCGGCCTAGGCACCCACTGGTTCAGCTCTGCTTCCCTCATCGCGGTGCTTTCTGGGACAGCACCAGGCTTGCTCTGCCCCCATGGGAGGTGAGAACACAAGGCTTTGGGGCCAGCACAGCGCCTGGCATGTGGCAGGGACTCAGGCATGATTCTGCACAGGCACAGGTGGTTCCCAGTGGTTCCCAGCTGCTCTCCGACACTATCCACTACTTAGGTCCCCACAGAGGCCTGGGCCTAGAAAGCAATCTCTTCTCTGTGCCTCAGTGGGGCTCACAGCTCCCATGTGGTTATCATGAGGATTAGCTGAGTTAATCCACAGAGAACCTGAAGCTGGGCCCAGCACAGAGGCGTTGCTGCCGTCATTGTGTCTTCCTGAGAGCAGCTGGGGGACCGAGCAACAGGGCATGCGCGCTCCAGTCTGTGCTTTTAAGGGACAGCCAGCTGCCGGGCATGGGTCACACGGATCTGTTGCCGTTCCTGGGGGTCACCCATGTAGGAAGCCAGATCGCTTTGGTCCTCTGGTCTCCTGGTGAGTCCCCTGTAGTCACCCTGAGGCCTAGACCAGGGTGGCCGGCACAGAGGGGTCACAGCCATGTCCTACCCCCACCTCCATCTGGCCAGCACACGCTTTGGTTGTGCTGACTGCAGCCAGCATTTCAGCTAAGCCTCCTGGAGGTCACAGTGGCACAGGGAGTGGCACAGGCTGAGTGACCTGCAGGGCTTCCCTGGGACTTTTTCTCCCAGATGCAGGGTTGGATAGGGCTGGTTTGCCCTCGGACACTGGCACTTGGTCTCCTGGCTGCCCTGCCCCTTTCTCAGGACCGTCACGTTCACAAACCCACACCCTATACGGCCCGTCCTTACGGGCACCCACTCACGTGCCCGGGGTTACCAGGAAGGGCAGGCGGGACGCAGACCCAGGCATCTGACTCTAGGGGTCCTGGGAACGAAGTGTCTGCCTCTGTGATACCTAAAGCCCTCTGCGTGGGCTCGGAGCAGCTCCATGAAGGAGGAGCTGCCAACTTCGCCAGGCTAGCAGCACACACACCCCGTGGCAGGGCCTCTCCGGGCCCACCACACTCATCTCCTCCACAGGCTCGGGCGGAAGCCGATGCTCAGCTGGTGCTGCCTACAGGTGGCTGTGGCTGGTGCTGGCACCACCTTTGCCCCAAGTTTCCTCATCTACTGTGGCCTCCGGTTCCTGAGCGCCTTTGGGTTGGCCGGCATCAACCTGGTATTGTCAACACTAAGTGAGTCCCTCGCTCAGGCTCCTGCAGGGTGGGGCAAGGGGGACAGAAGGGGACTAGGCCTCACCTGTACTTCTGCATGTCTCTGTAGTGGCAGAGTGGACCACAACCTGCAGGAGGGCTGTCACCATGGCGATCCTGGGATGCACCTACAGCATGGGCCAGATGGTCTTGGCAGGCCTGGCCTTCATCCTGCGGGACTGGCGGGATCTCCAGCTGGCCGTGTCCGTGCCCTTCTTGGCCTTCTCCTTGGTATCTTGGTCAGTGTGGTTTGGAGCTATCTCCATTGGAGATGTGGTGGTCCCTTCCTCCCACTGCCCCGGAGGTCAATGGCTGGAGCCAGGCCCTCCCTGGGGACAGACATTGGCTACTCTTGGGGGAGTGTCAGCCCAAGGCCTGTGGCTCCTGGCCAGCCTGGTCAGGCATCCATCTGCCTGCACAGCACTGGCTCAGTGGTATAAAAAAAATTTTCAGTGACGTCTTTTTTTAAAAAAAAACACTTATAGGTAGTTGCCAGAATTTAAAACTCAGGAGATATTTTAAAACAAACAAGATGAAAAATATTTCTACCTTTTCTAGAAAACGGGAAGATCTGGAGGTACCAGGCCAGAGTCTGGCCAGAATACAGCAACAAGCCCTGTCCCCAGCACTGGGGCCAGGGCATTATCCCTCCCACATGCTGGCACCATCCCCACCCACCAGCCTCACTCCTTCCTGTCACTTGGCATCCAAGTCAGTGAGGACCAGTGGACATGAAAATAGATCACTGTCACTATGTTTTTGGCAATGGAAAAGCCCGTGAGGCCTGGAAATACCTGCTTGGGTGGGGGTAGAGGAAAGGGATAAGAGAAACAAATGCAAATCAATGTCACCCTAGTTCTCTTGGGTCCCTGAGTCGGAGCCAAGCAGAGCTAGCTGGATAAGCTTACTGTGGGGATGCGGAAAATAACAACTACTGGCATATTCATTCTCAAATAGTTACTGAGCTCCTGTTCCAGGCCAGGCATGGCTTTGGGGGTTGGACACGCACCAGTGACCAAAAAGAGACAAAAAGCCACGAGTAACATGGAATTTATATTCTATAAGCAGATCAATATGTACAGAGGAAGGCCATCCCATAATCACATGCATTAGGCCACTGGGTCACACGACTCAGGACCAGATACAGCCACAACACCAGAGGTGTAGCCACGTGTCTTCCGAAGAAGATGGTGTCACTGCCGCCCTTTTCACATGAGGGATGGGGGCTCAGAGAGGTTAAACCGCTTGTCCAAGGTCATCCGCCTGTGAGTGCCAAGGGCAGGATTTGAGGCCTGGCAGGACAGCCCTTTCAGCAGCTGTGTCAACCTGCCCGGGAAAGTCCCTAGCTTCACTGCAAACAGGGCCGAACCCTAGTGCACTGGGCAAACTCTACCCTTCACCAGTGCAAGGCCTCTGCAGGCTCATCTGCCTGTGAGGTTGGAGAAGAGCAGACTGCTGTGTAGACTCACCCAGTTTTGCCTGAGGTCGTTTCAAAGAAACCACAAAAACCTCAGCCCCATGCAGCCTTTGCATCTCTGAAATGGCCCCATGGCTACTGAAAAGGGGGCCACTCTAGGGACACCCCTGCCAGGAAGCCTTGCCCCAGCCAGATGCATGGTTTGGGTGAGCAGGCTCTTGATGGCCTAGAAGGCCAGGTGGGGTGGCAGGGGAAGAGGGTGCCTAGGGGTTGGAGCTAAGTTCTATTCTGAACCTCCTAGCCTGGCATTAGCCGCTCAAAGAGTAGCACTTGCCTTCCGCTCCGTCTTATTGAGCCAGAGAGCCAGGCACCCACTGCCCCTTCCCCGGGGCCCAGAAAACACAAGACAGCAAAGCCCCAGCCACACACCTGCTTCTTTAACAGGTGGCTGCCAGAATCTGCCCGATGGCTGATTGTCACAGGCCGACCAGAAAGAGCACTTCAGGAACTCAAAAAGGTGGCCAGGATAAATGGCCACAAGGAAGCCAGAAAGACACTGACCATAGAGGTGAGAGGATGCTATTTGTGACCCAGGGTGCACAGCACAACCCGGGAAAGGACACCCACGATCACCCACATTACCACGGCCTCCTCACAAGCATCTCTGTGAAACACCGACACCAATGCCATCACCATAGCCATCACCGCACAATCGCCATCCCCACCAGTAACAGTAGGACTTTTCAACACCCTCGACTGCTTACAACCGTCCACATCCACGTCTCCTTCCCACCATCACCACCATTATCGCCTCCACCAGCACATTTTCATCTCCATCACCAACACCACTGTCCTTCCCATGCCCACCGCCCTCCCC
>NW_022900939.1:24101549-24110423 GCF_012274545.1 Fukomys damarensis | reverse complement strand
GCCCTCCGCCACCCCTCCATCACTGTCCCCTCCATCACCACTCTCACCAATCACGGCGATACCCCTATTGTCACCTGAGTCGCAGATGCCCACCGCTCATCCCACGTGCCCTGCACACCTGCCTCTCAGACACACTGCTTCTCAGTGTATTTGGGGAAACAGAGCGTGCTTCTCTGGAGGTAGCTATTTTGAGGAAGCAGGTGTCAGATGGAGGACGTGCTGCCAGAGACGAGAAGACATAGCTCCTTGGAGGTGGGAGGGTGAGGAAGGCTTCCAGGAGGAGGCAAGCTAGAGCGATGGCCCTGAGCTGAGCTCAGAGGTGCGAGAGCACTTGGGGAGCAGCAGGGTGTCCCAAGCAGGCACACCCTGGTTCCAGCCGCGAAGGCAGAGGAGGGAGGCTGGGGCACTGTGCAGCACCTGCCAAGAGTAGCCTGCCACTCGGGGCACCAGAGCCAGGACAAAGGCCTCTCCTTGGCTCATCTTCATGGGCCAGGCCTGCAGAAGAGTGAGGGGACCAGAGAGAGAGATTCTTCTTCCCCCTGGCTCTCCCAGCACTGGGGACACCGGCATCCAGAGGCCAAAGCTAGGCCACCCGTAACTCTACCCTCCTGACACCATTCCCTGTCAGAAAGGCAGAGCGAGGCCGTGGTCCCAACATTCGCTGTGTCCCCATTCTCCCTGGAGGTGCTGATGTCCAGCATGAAGGAGGAGGCAGTCTCTGCAAGGGTGCACACGTCGGTGCTGGATCTGATCCGCATGCCCGCACTCCGTAGGAGGACCTGCACCTTGCTGGTGGTGAAGTATGCAGACCTGGTCGCCATTCCTGGAGACAGGGCTGAGACATGAGGGGCTGTGATGAGAGAATGTGGCACCCTCAGGCCTCCCAAGGTGGGGGAGAGGGATGTGCCAGGCGGGGTCCAGAGGATGGCATACGCAGGAAGCCACTGCAGCAGAATGGGGATGACATCCTCTGCAGGGGACCAGGGTCAGACTGAAGCCAGGGGACTGACACAGCTGAAGACTTGGAGACTCATCCTAACAGCTGTGCCCCTGGAGGCTGACGTGCACTAGGCACAGTACCCCATTTCACAGAGGGGACCCAGCGAGGTAAGGAGCTGGTCCCATGATGGATGTGTCACCCATCAGTCCTAATGGAGGGCTGACACGGGCCATTGGTAAACCCGCCTGGGTCCCCAGGGGCCTGGGTCCAGTAAAAAGCCCCTGGAATTCAGTGGCAGTGACATGCAAGACAACATATTAAGAATGAGAATCAGACTTGACTAAAACGTCATCTCAAAGCTAAAGATTTAGGAAAACGTTTATTTATGCTATATTTAACCACGATAGGTTATTATAGCAAATATTTCCTACATCTCAGAACAAAAAAAGAGATCAAATGCTTTTTAAAGTCTTTTTTTAGCTTAATTTTTCTGGATAAATTAGAAGCAGACCAACATCCCACCACCACCTAATACTTCCCAGATTCATGGTTTCTCCCAGAGGTACCTTTGGGCATCATTTATTATTCAAATCAGAGCCTTTGAAGCCCTAACTCTGGGTTCTTGCCACCATCCAAGGCTCCAGATCCTCCCAGCCAAGCCTGGCCTCCCTTGAGGGTCATGGGTAAACTTCTTGAAAGGCTGTGGGGCCTGCTTGGTTGCTTCTCCTGTCCCGCAGTGGTCGCCCAAGATGTGGGTGTCTCTCTGGAAGAGCCATCAAAGGGCTGAGCAACTAGTTAATCAGGGAGGGGACGCAGATTTTTTAAATGGTGGAGAATCATTTACTATGGGGTCATTTGTAAACCTGAATTCCAACTCTAAAGTGCAGAAGTTCAGATATTGTAAGTTCAGCTACTCAGGAGCTTGGGGATGGGATGGCCCACCTTAGCTGCAGACAGAGCCAGGAAGCAGGGTGTGGAGCTCAGGTTCTGGGTGGCCTTCAGGGGCATCGCTCTGGTCCCTACAGACTTGTTATGAAGTGCTATCCCCAGCTGTAAGGCAGTGCTCCCAGAGGCTGGGGAATAAGACATCTGGGGAAGGAAGAAGCCCTGCCCCTCCTCTGGCATCTGGAGAGGTACAGAGGGAGTGTGACTCATCCAAAACCAAGCCAAGGGACCAGAGTGGCACTGAAGGGACAGCTCAGCATGGCCCATAGAGGCCCCCAGGGCATCCTGGGTGCCAGCCCAGAGGGGGTCACATCTACCAGCTGACCAGTGACTACACAGCCCAAGAAGCAACACCAGCCCATTACCCTGCCCATGGCCCATATTTGGAACAGATGAGGCTGTTGGTTCCCAGCCCTTTCCTTGGACAAGCCTGACCTGGGAGATGAGTCCTGCTTTCTGCAGTGTCCACAGAGCTCTGGCAGTGTCGAGCCGTGTGGGGCTGTCCTCTCATGCAGGCTGCTGTGGGCTGGGGTCCCTCTCCTCTGTACAGGACTGACTTCTGGCTCTGTCCCACAGCTTCTCCGTGCAACTGTCCTACTATGGGCTGGTCCTGGACCTGCAGAGCCTGGGCAGGGACATCTTCCTCCTGCAGTCCCTCTTCGGGGCCATGGACTTCCTGGGCCGGGCCACCACTGTCCTCTTATTCAGATTCTTCGGCCGCCGCATGACCCAGGCTGGCTCCCTGTCCCTGGCTGGCTTCTGCATCCTGGCCAATGGGCTGATGCCTCAAGGTGAAGTAGGGCCTGGGCCTGCTGCCCGTTCTGCTCCAGGCCTCCTTCCCACCCTACCCCAGGAGGTGCGTTTCTGCAGCCACAGCCCCCGTGGGCCAGCTCTGCCCACTCTGTGTCTGTCAGAGCCTCCCTTCCAATCCACTCCCCTCCCCCATGGCCACACCCAACCCCTTTTCCTGAGGTTCAGAGAGGTGAAGCAAATGTCCAGTGTCACCCATCTGACGAGGAACAGACCAGGACTTGAACCTGAGGGGACAGGAAGTGTGGAAGGTTGGCTGTTCAAACTGAGGCCAAGAGGGAACCAAGCAGAGTGTGTGTGTGTGTGTGTGTGTGTGTGTGTGTGTGAGTGTGTGTGCGCACACATGCATGCACACATCTGTGTGTGTGCTTATGCACATCTGTGTGTGCACACACACGCACATGCATTTTTTTCCTCAGTTACTGCAGCAAGTCGCTGGTGTCCCGAGAGCTGGGGAGGCTTTAAAGGCCCTGTCTCACCTTTTTCCTTGCCCTGAAATCCTCTTCAGGCCTCCTTTTATCATTCTGGGCTGGAGACTGGGGGCAAGGGACAGGGACAGGCAGCCTGCAGTGGCAGCAAAGCCAAGAGGAGGGGCTGAGCAGGGTGGAGGAGAGTGGTCGAGGGCCCCACAGACCACTGCTCCGATCCAAATGTGAGCGGTGTGTAGCCTGGCTCCACAGCAGCCCAGCCAGCAGCCAGCGGGAGAGCCCAGCCTCACTGCACCAGGCTGGCTGCCCCTCAGGCCCCCCTTGGGTGGACCACACTCAAGTTTTCCTCTGCCCAGATCTGCAGAGCTGGCGCGTGGCTCTTGCTGTGCTGGGGAAAGGATGCTTCGGAATCAGCCTGACCTGCCTCAGCATCTACAGGACAGAGCTCTTCCCCACTCCACTGCGGTAGGCCGGGCTGGGCTCTGAAAAGGCTGCCAGGCCTCTGGGAGGGCCAGTGGGGAGGCGGGTGCAGGGATCCATAGTTAGGCTGGGCAGGAGATCCAGACCAGCCCTCCCAAGGAAGGTTTAGTTTCAGGAGGCCGGGTTGCAGGCAGTCTCTAGGGCATCCTGGCATGGGGTGCAGGAGACTTCTGTGTGTCCCCTTGTGTACTCTGAAATTCTTTCTGTTCAGGCGGAATCTTAGAAGAACACTGGTTGCTGGGCATGATGGCACACGCCTACAATCCTAGCCCTCTGGGAGGCTGAGGCAGGAGGATTGCCAAGTTCAAGCCAAGCCTGGACTATTTAGCAAGTCTTTATCTCAAGAAGAATAAATAAATAAATAAATAAATAAAAAGAGCTAGGGTTATAGTTTAGTGCAAAGGATCTGGGTGTAGTATCCAGTAGTACAAAAAATAATGTGTAATATATAAATAAATAAGAACCCTGGTGAGGAGACTAAAAGCTGCCCAGGTGAATGTGGTCAGGAGGCCACTGCCCCCTCCCTGCCCTGAGAAAGCCTCTGGTCACCTCACCTCCTCAGAACCTAAAGGAGTATGTGCCTGCCCCACAATTAACAGTGGGGTAAACTGAGGCTCAGGATGAGGGACTACTCGATGGAGGGTGGCCTGGGCTCCCACCACCAACTTTAGCCCAGCTTTTTCCTCCTGCCCAGTACAGGCTCCCTCCCTCACTTAGCTATGCTTTCCGGCACATTTTCTGATGACATTTACTGGTTTTGTGCTCTCCTAGGGAGCCTGGGGCCCAGTGACACTGAGGCAGGGACACACAGGGACTCTCAAGAATTCCCCCGAAGCCCAGAAGGGAAAACTCAGGCAGGCTCCAAGGAAGAGGCCTTGAGAGGGCAACGCCAAGCAGCTCTCCCTCCCCTGGCCCCACTGACGGCAGCCGCACTCCGGCCCTTCCCCACAGGATGACAGCAGAAGGCTTGCTGCAGTCGGTCGGCCGCCTGGGGGCGATGATGGGCCCCCTGATACGGATGGCCCGCCAGGCCCTGCCCTTGCTGCCTCCACTGTCCTACGGTATCATCCCTGTGGCTTCCAGCCTGGTTCTCCTGCTCTTCCTCCCTGAGACCCAGGATCTTCCACTTCCGGACACCCTCTGGGACCTGCAGGGCGGGTGAGTGGGTGACACGGGCTTGGCTCCCGGGCTCAAGAGCGGTGTGGAGGCTGCTGAGCCCCAATCCATCTCATCTTTACAACCCTGCCGGAAAGGCACCATCCCTGCTACCATTTCCGGGGGGAGAAACTGAGGCTTGGAGAGATGGAATGACTACTCCCTGATAGAAAGCAATTGTGCCTTAGGTAGGAAATGTCATGGCTGGGGCTGCAGCTCAGCCACCACTTTCTTGAGCAAGTTATATAACCTCACTCACCAAAAGTGACCTAGAAGACAGACAGCCTCCGCTGCCCTGGGAGTGTTCCCAGAACCCCAGGCCCCGGCTATCCAAGGCACCAAAGCCCCAGGGACACACACCTGCCATCTCTGCCTGCTTTGAAAGAACAGAACGGAGGGAAAACTCCCCAACTTCATAGCCTAGCCAGGATCTCTCCTGCATGCGTTAGCTCCCCAGATGTGAAGTGGGTGTTAAAAGAAAAAGAAAAAACAAAAACCGCCCACCTACTCCTCAAGTTGTTCTCAGGCTAACGTAGATGAGTAGATGAAGGCTGTGGAGCATCCCTATGCCTACGGATGCCTCCAGCTGAGCAGGAACTAAGGTCATGATTGTGGTGACAACATTTGGTGCTCAATGAGCCCTTCCCATTGTCACAGGAAGGCTTATCACAGCACTGTAACAACCCCACAAGGCGCTGTGATTGTCTGATTTCACTGGAAAGGGATTTGAGATGCAGAAAGGTTAGTAACTTGCCTAAGGGCAGCCGAGTGGTGGTGGTGGGGAAGCTGGTGTTATCTTCTTTCATTTAATTTATTTTTGTCTGTCCCTACTACGCATCAGCCACTGTCCTAGGCTCTGGGTATCCAAGGAGAACAAAACCCTAATACCATAGAGCTCCCGTTCCTGTGAGACCTGATGCCAGCTCTGCCCTCCAAGAAGGCAGCCCTTCCGTCATGTGTCTCTTTGGATTTTCCTAGGAGGTCGGATGCAACTAGAGGCCACCAGCGAGAGGCAGTCATTATGGAAAGCACCTGGCTCTAGTTCTGCCTGCACGGAGCACCTTTGGTAAAAAAACAAAAAGCAAAAAAACACCTGAGAAAGAATCTCCAATCTGCAAACTGAGGGTTCCAAAAAAGTGGGCAGCCCCAGGGCTGCTGGTGGGACAGTGCAGGTGGTAGAACTGCCTCTTCAAAGTGGCTCCAGGCGCTCATTCCTGTTCTCCCATGCCTGGTCACGCTCTCCGACTTGCCTCCGCCCTACAGGAGCCTGTGCAGGTGGCCACAACTGACCTGGCTGCCTCGATCAGTTTCACCACAAAACAGGTCCTCTCCCTGCCAGGGTCACATCTCACGCCTGCACTCAGCCACTGGGGGTTCCAGTCTCACCTCCCTTGCTTACAGAGCCCGCACTGTAAACTAGGGAGTACTCCTGGATGGCTCTCTGGGCTCACCAGTCTTGGCACAGGCTGCAGTTCAATAAATGAAGCTGATACCAGAGTGCTCAGGTACAGGTGTCTAGGTTGTGCCTGACCCAAGGCACCCAGCTCGGAGATGTGAGGCGTCTGTAATCCAGCCCAGCCTCTTTCGCCCAGCCGCCTGCCATACAGAGGCTGAGTCCTCTCCGAGGAGCTCTTTTAATCACCTATTGAGGGTGACCCTCAATGAGGGAGGCCTTCCTGCCCTGGGCTCCAAGGATGGCCACACATGCAGCCCAGCACTGGATAGGTGACACTGACAGTGGTTTGTCACATATATTCATAGCTCAGGGAGGACAACACTCTGCAGCGCCACACGGGGGCTGCCCTCAGAGCAGAGAGCCACCAGGAGGTGGATGACCCCTGGCTCTTGTGGGAGGGTATCTGGGCAGGGAGTGGAGCCCCACTTTGATAAGGATAACACAAACTGCCTTTCACTCCCTCCTTACTGAAGGGACCTCTCTCACATCCAAAGTCTACCAGATTAAGTTTCCTCCACATAGCTCTGAAATACGTCTATTCTCCTTTGCTATGGTTTCCACCTTTGTCCATGCTATCATCAGGTATGGTGCCCAGATTCATTCCTGACACCCACACTGTCCTCTACACAATTAGAAATGTAATTCAAGCCAAATCCCCTCTCTGCGTAAAACCTTCCAGGACTCATAATAAAGATCACTCTTCTCCCCCATGAGGGGCTGAGTCCAGTTGTGGGTCCCCAGGTTTCTTTGACATATAATAAATTCTGAAGGATTCAAATCATATGAAGAATGTGCTTGAGCAATCATGGAATTGAATTAGAAATCAGTAACAAAAAGATATCCAGTAAACCTCTTCCAACTAGACAATGAAGTTCTAAATAACTCATCAGTCAGAAAAGAAATCACAGAGGAAATATGTTGAACTGAGTTAAAATGAAAGAATGACATTAAAATCTGAGATGAGGCTAGAGCAGTGATTAGAAGAAAATTTATATCATTAAATGCCTATGTTAGAAAAAGAAAAACTCTCAAATCAAATGCCTCGGCTTCTCCTTTAACAAACAAGAAAAAGAAAAATGAGCTAACTCAACCTACAGGAAACAGTAGAAAGAAAATAATAAATCAGAGAAATAGAAAAAAACCTAAAGATACTTCTTTGAGAAGATCAATAAAATTTATAAATCTCCAGCCACAGAGATCAGAACAGAAAGAAAAGATACTCACTAACAATATAGGGAACAAGACAGGAAGCATCAGTACAGATTCTACAGACACCAGAGCAATAACAAATACTATTTTATCAATACATTCAACAACTTTGGCAAAATTTAGAAATTTCTTGAATAATGCAGTGTCAAACCTCACTCAAGAAGAAATATAAAACCTTATTGGCTCTGAATCTATTAAAGAAATTAGATTTATGGTTGAAAACCTCATAGAGAAAACTCCAAGCCTGGATAGCTTTACTGGTGAATTCTGTCAAACATTTAAGCAAGCATTGATAGTAATTCTACACAAATTCTTCCAGAAAATTGAAAATGAGATAACAATTCCCAGTTTATTATATGAAATCGACATTACTCTGGTACCAAAACCAGAAAAAAGACATTACAACAAGCCCTGTAAATCTGTCTCTTATGAACATAAACCAAAAAAAGAGTTTTTTTCTTCAGTGCTGGGGATAAAAAGGACCCCATGCATGCTATACCAGGGCACTAGCACTGAACAACTCCCCCAGCCTAAGACACACAAGTTCCTAACAGCAAGTGGAAACTAATAACATATTGGAAAGGGACATCATGACCAAATGGACTTTACTCCAGGAGCACAAAACAAAGTTGGTTTAACATTTGAAAATCAAGGTTAAAAAAACTAAATTATTAACAAACTAAAATTATTAACAATAGACCCAGAAAGAGCATTTAACAAAACTTAAAACCCAGTTCTGATAACATTCAACAAACTAGTGTTGGGAATACATCCCCAGACTCAATTTGAAAGTATAAGATACTAAAGCACTCAGACACCGAGGAATCTCAACAAGGGTTTTCACTTCTGTAGAAGGTTGCAATTGTGCTCCAGCTTGTGGTAGCAGGTTTGCGGACAAAGGAGGGTTGGCCCTTCTATCCCTAAGGCAGGAGAATTTGAAGGTTCGCTGTTTGTCCCAGCTGGCTAGGTTAAACAGCATGAGGGGAGGGCCCAGAGGATTGCTGCGCAGGGTTGTCAAGGGAGGGGAGAGAGGGTGTATGGGGACTCAAAGTCCTTGGCTGTTGGTAAGTTACCTTTGGTGGTCAGCTGTGTTCCCAGAATCTAAGCTGTAATCTTTCCATAACTCTGGTGTAAGGGGCAGGGGCAGCCTAGGGCGAACTAGAGTTTAAGATGGAGGTGCTCCTGTTTATATCCCTTGACAAAAAAAGACCTTGTTTCCTACACTAGGATTCAAAGGGGATTGCTGCTACCACCAGATAACATCACACTGATGGTGTAAAATACTGAATGTTTTCCCCTAAGATCAGAAACGAGGCTAAGGTGTGTATTCTCTCCACTTCTGATCAACATTGGAGGGCCAGGATTTAGCTCAGTGGCACCGTACCTGCCTCGAAAGTGCAAGATTCTGAGTTCAAACTCCAATACCAAAAAAAAAAAAAAAAAAAAAAAAA
>NW_022900939.1:24097486-24101453 GCF_012274545.1 Fukomys damarensis | reverse complement strand
AAAAAAAAAAAAAAAAAAAAAAAAAAAAAAAAATGGACCCAGTCAGTATAATAAAGCAAGAAATGTAAATAAAAAGCATTCAGATTATACAGGAAGATACAAAACTGTCTTTATTTGCTGATGACATAACTGTCTATATATAGAATTCTAAGGAATCCATTAGAACTAATAAGTGAGTTTAGCAAAGCTTCAGGACTCAAAGTCAATATAGGAAAATTTATTGTATTTCTATATACTAATAACTACCAGACATTGAACATTTAATATAATACCATTTTGCAAAAACATAGCAGAAACAATGATACCTAGGGATAAATTCAACAAAAGAAAAGCTGCTCTCATAAATTAAAAACTACAGAATGTTGCTGCAAGCTATTAAAGAAGGCCTAAATATTTAGAAGATGGACCATGTTCAAGGATGGGAAAGCTCAATATGCTCACATCGATGCTCCACAATTTAATCTAGAGCATCAATGAGATCCCAATGTCAACACCTATTTTGTGGAAATTGACAAGCACATCCTAAGATTTAGATAAATGATGCAAAAAATCTATATTAGCCAAAACAATTCTGAAAAAGAACCAAGGGCTAGAGGTGTAGCTCAGGGATAAAACATTTGCCTAGCATGTATGCAGCCCTGGGCATTCAATCCGCAGTCCTTGAAAACTTCAGCTGGAGATTTAGCTCAGTGGTTCTGCCTCGAAAGTTCAAGGTCCCGAGTTTGATCCCTGGTACCAAAAACAAAACAAAACAAAACAAAAAAACTGAAAAACTTCTGCTTCCCAGAAGATATTTTTACAAAAATGAGAAGGCCACAAACTTGGGAAAAATAGTTGAGTAATTACTATCTGACAAAAGACTTCTATCTAGGAAATAGGAAGAATGCTCATAACTCAATAATAAAACAGCCAAATTTTATAAACAGGCAAAAGAATTGGGCAGAAAAGAGGATGTATGGACAGCAGATGCACACAAGATACAAGGTTCAACATCAGGAAAATGCAAATGAAAGCCACAGCTCATTCCACCACATCCCCCAACAATGGCAAAGCTTGAAAAGGCCACACACTGATGAGAATGTGGAGCAACTGTGGTGATAGAAAAGAGAACAACCACTTCTCAAAGGAGTATGGCAGTTCCTTAAAAAATTTAACACCCAGGACTGTGAGTGTAGCTCAGTGGCAGAGCTGTTGCCTAGTATGTGCAATGCCCTAGGTTTCACTGTAAGGACGGCAAAGCAATTTAGCATCCACGCTCCATAGGACCCAACCACCCCACTCCAGAGTATTCACATAGAGAAGCTTGAGTGTGTGCCATGCAATGCTTTGTACATGTGTTTTTGACAGCTTTGTTTTCAATTCCCAAGAGTTAAAAACAACCCAAATGTCAGTCAACAGATGAATAGGTAAGCAAAGTTTAGTATAAACATTCAATGGAATACTATTTATAAAAAAACATATATTTGCATACAACTCCCCTAAATGCAAACTAACCTACAGTGAAAGAGAATAGATCAGTCTTTTCCCAAAACTTGGGGAGGGAACAGAAGGAGACAGGCAAAGTAGCACTGGATGGGGCTGCTACTGTTACCAATCAGCCTAGGGTTCCTTTGCTCAATTCAGATGGAAATTGTGAATGGGCAAAGTGTAGCTCTGCTAGCAGCCCTGGTGCCCCTAAATGACACCAGATAATGCTGTATGCCAACAGCTGACACAGCCAGCTGCTGGTCATTGATGTTACTGGCCACTGTCTGTAGGCCAACTCTACCAGGTGTTGGTCTCTGCTACTGGTCTTCATTGGCTGCTGGTCTCTGGAGCTCTTCATTGCTAACAGCCCCTAGTACTTACTGCTTTCTTTTGAGCCAACCATTCTGTTCACACTATTCAGAATAAGAATCCTGATGGGCTGGGGATTTAGCTCAGTGGCCCTGAGCCTGCCTCGCAAGCATAAGGTCCTGAGTTTGAGCCTCAGTACCAAGTAAGTAAATAAATAAATAAAATATAAAAAGCAGGGGGAAAAAAGAATAAAAATCCTGAGTAGATTTACAGGACATTTGCAGCCCACACTGCTTGAGAAAGTAAATAACAAGCAGGTTTACAGAACCACCAGAGTGAGTCTTTGTTTTAACAGAGCCTGTACTGTCAGGACACTGGAGAGAGCCCTCCCAGACTAGCCTAAGAAGTGACTGGAGAGTGCTGCTTATATAGCAGCTGAAGGCCTGTGATTGGTCCAAATACAGATCTGTGATTGGTGCAAGGCTCTAGGACAGCCTTGGTTGTCATGATGACAATCCAGCGAGGGGACAGGGCTAAAACCAGGGAATCTTCTGGAATGCTAGCTGTGGGGGTTGGAGATGTTAATAATGGGCCTAGATCCCTTCCTCCCTGATCTTAGCCAGGCAGGGCACGCCCTCCCTACTTCATAAAGGCAACAGAAGCATCTCAAGTGGTGGGAGTGGGGAGGGGCCCTGAGCTGAGTGGAATGCAGGAGAGGGGCTGGTAGAGAGCTAGGAAGGACACTGAATCAAGTTGACCTGCTCCGTGGGGGGGGCAAGGGGGAGGGGGAGGGAGGGGCATGACAGGTGTTTTCTGCCTGCCTCCTACGACCTTGGTCATGGAGATGGCTGTGGTCAATTATACTCCAGACAATTTATACAACAAACTATAATCAAACTTCAAGATGCCAGGGCTGGGAATATGGCTCAGTGGTAGAACATTTACCTAAGTTCGATTTCCGGCACAACAACATTCCCAGCACAACACAGGATATTTTTACAATCACAATAAAATAAATTCCCATGTATCCACAACCTAGCTGAAGAAATAGGACCTTACCAGTATCTGACAGCTGCCTATATGGTCTCCCTCAATTATATCCCCCTCCCAAGGTAGCCACAACCCTAAATTATCTTGTTGTCCTCATACATGTACTGTTTCTATAGCCCTCAACGGTATGCCATTTGGTGGTCCCAGTGCGGGATCCATGCTGTTTAATTCTCTCAGCTTAAGCTCAGTATTGGCACACAGCCTTGTCTGTGGCTGGGACAGTGTAGGACATGGGTAGGGAGCACAGGTGAAAGGGAGAGGGGTCCAAGGCCCAGGGGCTAGAGGGGCCGGCAGGCTGGCCAGAGGATGGGACTTCTCTACTGAGACTGGGGAAAAGATAAGGCACGGGGAGCTGTGAGGGGAGGGGCTGGAGTGACCAGAGTGGGCAGAGAGCAAATAGGAAAACAGAGTTAGGCCATGGGCCTAAGTCCACTGGGATCTGGCCGTGGACTTATAGTGGGCCTCTCAGCTGGACTGTGCATTTTTAAAAATTTTATTTCTCTCTCTTTTTTTTTTTTGCAGGATTGGGGATCAAAACAGGGGCCTTCTGCATGCTAGACAGGTGCTGTACCACTGAGCCACATTTCCAGCCTGTATTTTTTCCATCTGAATGCTCAGGGGCAGGCATGGGATTCAGAGAACTGGATGGCCACAAGTGATGCTTTTAGTAATGGTCCGAAAGAAACTTTCCCAACATCACTGGTAATATCTATTAGACTGTCATATACCTATTCATATATACCCCAGCTTTGGTGTGATGAGGAAGGCCTATCACTTCACTTATATTTCTCCAAAACCATAACCCTAGTCTAATCACGAGACAAACATTGAAGAAACCAAACTGAGGACTTTTTTTTTGACAGGGTTTCCATATGTAGTTCAGGCTGGTCTTGCTTGCACCAAACTCACAGTGATCTTTCTGCCTCAGCCTCCCAAGTGCTGGGATTATAGGTGTGCACTACCATGCTGAGTCTTAAAAGGAGGACTTTATGCAAAGTATCTGAGTGCTGCTTTTCAAAACTGTCAAGGTCATGGGCCAAGGATTTAGCTCAGTGATTTCACCACCTGCCTCTCAAGCATCAGGTCCCAAGTTCGATCCCCGGTACCAAAAAAAAAAAAAAAGAAACACTGAAAGTCGGGA
>NW_022900939.1:24073271-24097396 GCF_012274545.1 Fukomys damarensis | reverse complement strand
AAAAAAAAAAAAAAAAGAACAACTGTCAAAGTCGTGATAAAAAAGGAGAAATAAAGAAACTGTCACTGTCTGGAGGAGAGCACACGGTGAAGAAATGTAATGCAGTGCCCTGGATTGGATCCTGGAAGGGAACAAGGAGATTAGGGCGAAACAGATGAAGTTTGAATAGTCTAGTGCCGGCCTGCAGGGGGCAGTGTTGGGTTCAATCGATGGAGGTGGGGGTCAATGGCCACTCAGGTCCAGCCAGTGGTTGTCATGGTGCTTGAGCTCAGGGGTTTCTTAAGTCAAAGTAGATACCGTTTTTATGTGAAATCCCCACGTGCTCAGCATTAGCCGGCTTGTCTAAATCGCAGCCTTGGAACACATCAGACGTGCCTGGAGCGGCCACGCCACATGAGGATCCCAGCTGGAACAATCGGCCCAGTGCTCGGCCACCTCCTTCCCTAGCCCTCCCCTCAAGTTTCCCAGGGTGGAGACCTCTGCGGCCTCAGGGTGCCTCCCGTGCCTCCTGTGAGCCAGCCGCCCCCTGCCTGGCCTTCCCAGGACCTTGGCTTCAACACAACCCAGCTGAGCTCTCAGCCTTCCCCAGACCCCAGGCCACTCCATCTGGTCAACACCACTGAGTTCTGCTCACCTGTTGAAGCCGGAAGCCTAAGGGTCATCTTGAATCCCCTTCCTCTCTTGCCCTGTTACCAAGTCCCATAGCTTCCCAGCCCATTTTGGGCTCAATCCTAAACCCCTGTGTGACCCCTCAGGTCCCTGTGTGACCAGCCTTGACTCCCCTCACTCACTCTCTTGGCAGGTCCTTGCCCTCCACAGCCTTACCCCCATCTGCTGGGAGTTCTGCCTCTGTCTCCTCAACACATGTGCACACATATATTCTCATGTCTCACATATATGTGCATGCTTAGGCATCTGCATGTGTGTGTGTGCCCACCTGTGCACACACCTGAAAGCTTGTGTTTCTGCATTGCACACATGTGTGTACTTGTATGCTTGTGTGCCTGCATGTGTGTGGCATCCATGCATGTGAGCGCGTACGCTTGCCTACACCTCTGCACATGCGCGTGTGTGCCCGTGTGCTTGTGCTCTCTTGTCTCTGTGTGCACATGGTGGGGGTCTATGCAGATAAGGGCTGGGGCCGATTATCACTTGCAGGATACAGATCCATCTAGGATGGAGAAACTGGAAGATTCCCAGGACCACAGCCGAGGGAGACCGCAGCAAGGATGGGGAGTGATCAGAGCACAGCAGCTTCCCTGCCCTTCCCAAGCCCTCCTGAGCCCTGCTCAAGCCACATGGATGTTGAGTGGATCGTATTTAGCTGTCAGAGGCCCAGCTCTTTCAACATCTGCGACACAGGTGTTCTTGCTAGAAAAATAAGAGGTCTGCGTTAAAACCACCAAGAACAAATGAGCTAGATGAGAAAGATCAGTCACATTCTGACCCAGATTTCCTCCTGCCTCCCCCTGGTGCACAGTGACGACTGTGCCTTCCAGAGCCTGAACTGACCCTGGGCCGACCCAGCTCCCCGAGCCCACCCCCAGGGCCTTCCTTGGGCTTCCCACAGGTTTTCTCCTCCAATAATTACAATGTGTGGCACATTCACCCCCAGACAGTTCCGAATTATTTACATAAATCTGTTGAGTCCTTAGAAGAGCCTCAGGAGACCAAAACTATTATTGCCACCCCACCACCATTACCAAGAGAAAACTAAACTCCTGAGAGGTTGAACAATTTTCCCGAGGCCACACAACTAGGGCAGAGTGGGAATTAAAAGCCAGGCAGGGGCCGCCAGTTTAGCTCAGTGGTGCTGCCGCCTGCCTCACAAACACAAGGTCCCAAGTTCAATCCCTGGCACCAGCAAAAAAAAGCCAGGCAGCCTGGAACGGAGTCTGTGTATAACCATTGCACCGCACTGCCTCTCATATAGGAAAAAATCACGGGGCTTGTTAAAGCCGTGGTCTGCACTGGCTACTGTGGTTTCAGTCTGTGCTGTTCTTCCATCCACAAAGGCAAAGAAGAAAGCTCTCACTCACACACTGCGCGCTGATGGCCAAATCATACCACTGTTTCCAGTGCGAGGAGAGGAACTGTGCCAGACACTCCCCCATCCCAAGCTACGCTTGTTCCCGGATCCTCTTAAAACCATTCCTCTTAACAACAGGCTGCAACTCATGCGAGCATAAAAGACAATTCCCTGCTGGAAGAGTATGCCAGCCTAAAAATGACACTGACCACCGCCCCCACTGTCCCCACCACCCACCACATGGCTCTCCAGGACGATGCCAGAGCCCACAGGAAAGTCCCAGTGCCCGGGACCTGCTGCTGGACTCCACCCCCAGCAGAGGCGTCCTGTGGCACGGACTCCAAGAATGTCACACGAGGTGGCAGTGGTATTTGCACCCGCCTTGTTCAAAGGTGTCCAGGTGCGAAGTTCAACCTGTTGGAACAACTCCCATCTTGACAGCCTGGTTCTGACAACTGGTTAACATCTCTCCATTGAATTTTAACATGAAATACCTTTTTGACACAGCAAGGAGAGCAAAGTCACTTTGGAGCAGGAAGGCCAGACTCACAGGAGCCCCTGGGCACATGAAATGGAAGGAGCAGAGCAAGCTGGCCTGTGCTCTCCTCGACCTACTTAGAGCAGATTTGCTCACTGGGCCAGAGGAGCCCTGGGCCAGCCAGGGGAAGGGTCTGCTGTGCCCTGGCAGCTCACACAAAAGGGCTGACTAAAGCACGAATATACTCACCCTCAAGTCCCAGCTACCCACCCAGCTGCCAGACGGCAGCCACCCCATGTTGTCTTTCCCAGCAAGCAACTCCCTGTGGACAGTGCGACACAAAAGTGACCAGCTTTGGATGGCTTCCAGGGGAGCCAGCAGAGGAAAATGCATTTTCATTTCAGCAGTGCCTGCAGATGGCCAGAAATGCTATGCTAGAGGGTGGGAAGAATGGGCCTAGAATCCAAGTGTCCACCGCGTACTAACACACAGGGAGCGGGGCAGAAGTGGCTGCCCCTGGCTGCCTCTGGAAGTCAGCCTGGGAAAGAGGTTCCTATAGGAAGACCATCACTGGATCTTTTGGCTCGGTGAGTGTGAAGCTGGTAGCTGGTCCAGGCTACAGGAGGTCAAGCAGGCAGCGCAGGGAGGTAAAGGCACCACCTCTGCAGCTCCAGTCACTGGATGGCCATGCCTTTGGCTTCCTCTAAGGAGGTGCTGGAGCTGGGGGAACAAGCCATGGAGTTCAGGGATCCCACTGTGAAGGAAGGAGGAGTGAGTGCTCGTTAGCAGACTGACGCCCTTTTCTCCTGCATGCCTTTGGCCAGAACGTTTGAGAACTCAGACATTAGAGTTGGACAAACCAAGGCTGGAGCCTTCACTCTGCCAACGTAGCTGGAGGACCCGGCTTCCCTGCTCTGGCTTGTTTCCACCACTGTGAAAAGGGGTAGAAGAGTGGTATATTGAGCCGGACATGGTGGCACATACCTGCAGTCTAAGCACTCTGGGAGACGGAGACAGGAAGACTGTAAGTTTGAGCCTAGCCTGGGTGACTTAGCAACTCAGTAAGACCTTGTGTCAAAATAAATTAAAGGGGAAAAAAGGCCTTGTGTTCCATCTGCAGTACAAAAAAAGTGTTATTTCAAATTAGGAATGTTGTTGGAAGGATTAAATCATTCAGCACAAAAAAAGAGACTTAAAATAGTGGCCAGTGTGCAGTAGACTCAATGAATATTAGCAATCATCATCATCACAGCCACTACCACCACCACTGTCACCATCACCACCATCATCATCACAATCACCTCCACTGTAACCACCACCATCACCACCACCACCATCGCCACCATCACCACCACCACCACCATCACCATCACCACCACCACCACCACCACCACCATCACCACCACCACCATCACCACCACCACCACCATCATCATCACCACCATCGCCACCATCACCACCATCACCACCACCACCATCACCACCATCATCACCACCACCATCGCCACCATCACCACCACCACCACCATCACCATCACCACCATCATCACCACCACCACCACCACCATCACCACCATCATCATCACAATCATCTCCACTGTAACCACCACCATCACCACCACCACCATCACCACCATCACCACCATCACCATCACCATTGCCACCATCTCCATCATCACCATCATTGTCACTTTCGTCACTACCATCACTACCACTGTCCTCACAGCATTGCCATTGTGAACGCTGAGGCATCTCTCAGTTGCTCTGAGGCAATTCAGAGGTGAGGCTGTGGTCGTGTTTGTGATCAGGGTAGAGCCAGTAAAGTTGCACAGGAAGGCAGCCGCTCAGATTCCAGAAGTTCCCAAAACAGCAATTTGGCACGAGTGATGCTCAGGAGTCCAGCCCTTTGGAGGGCAACTCTGAGCAGCATGCTGGGGCCGGGGGAAGCCACTGCTCCAGTTGCCCTTGGCTGACACTGGATGGCTGGAGGAGGGGAGAACCTTCAGAAACCAAGCCTTCTCGTACCGAAGACAAGTTCACAAAGTGGAGAGCAGGATGCCCTTTTCACAGATGAGGGCATCAAGGCCCAGGATACATGGAATCAAATGAGGTCTGAGAACCACCAGCCCTTTCCCATGCCTGCCAGACTCTAGTCCTGCACTGGGTACTGTTACTCAGTCTCGGTCCTCAGAAGAGCTGCAGCCTGGGGACTTGCCTCACAGTGGGGACAATTTCAAGGTGCTCAGCACAGGGACAAGAGAGTGCAGAGAAGTGGGTGGCACTCAGGTAGGAGAACGGGCAAGGGAGGAGGGGAGTCAGGCACAGGTGTGTGCAGCAAAAGGAGGGAAAGCAGTCTCCCAGGAGCTGTGGCCTTCTCTGTGGAGTACGAGGAGCCACCAACGGCTCCAAGGAAGGGTGAGGAGCAGGAGGCCAGCAGAGCCCACTGTGAACTAACCCTGCAGGGCTATTCTGTCTCAGACATGGGAGGAGAAAGGAGGCCTGGTGCCACCCTGAGAATTTCCCAAGGGACTACGAGAACACCAAGCTCCATAGCCATGGAGCAAACCCAGCCAGCCTCACTGCTGCCTCCTCCAGCTGCCCACCTGACTTCGGCCAGTCCTGGGCCTCATAGGCTTTGCTGAGTCACAGACGGTCAGCTCCCCAGCCTGGCCTTTCTCCTTCCTGGCTTCAGACCAGAGGCAGCTGCTGTCACCACGGGACGTCACAGGCTGGAGGAATCACAAACAACCTGCTGCATGATCCAGCCAGGAAGAATGCCATCATGCACCCCCAGGGCCAAAAAAAAAAAGTTGGCAAGAGTCTCCTGTGTCCATTTTCAGAAAACAGACCAGCACTAGTGCCTGCTATTCCCCATGGCTCCATGCAGGGGCAAGGGCTCAGCCCTTCAGCAACTCAACTTCCCACCATCTACTGTGCTCCAAGGGCCTCTCCTCTCCCTAGACGTTGCTTGCTCCCCATCCCTTACCCCACCCCGCACTCATCCCACAGTCACAATGGGACCGACCACGGCTGCTCTGCAGCCCCCCAGCCTCCCACACTACTCAGACTGTGATGATCCTGCTCTGAAACCCAGCACCCCTGTCCCACACCGCGCCAACATCCTCACTTAGCATTCCCATGCCTCAGCTCCGCCTGCAGCCTGTGCACACAACACAGTTACACTGTCTTCCCCCACACTGCGTGGGACCAGCGCCCCCGTGGTCAAACCCCAGGGTGACCGGTCTCCGGCTGGGGTGACACCCACTCCCCACCTCTCCTTTGGCCTCATACTTGTCCTGCTTCCCACTGCCGGCCTTGCCCTTGTCACCGGCCCCCTTGTTCGCCAGCACCATAGGGAAATTCCTCTGCGTCCCTCACTTCTGCAGTCTCCACTGTGATGACCAGGCCCTGTCCCTCTCAGGGCCCCTGGCCCAATCAGGGCACAAGGCCCAGTTCCAACAAACACCTCCCTCCTGCCATCATCAGAACTTAGCCTCAGCACACAGCTGGAATGGCGTCTCCCCCTCGAGAATAAAGCACCAAGGCCCAATAGTTTGAGGCCCAGAGCAGCAGTCAGCTGTCTCCCGGCATCCTGTCTGCACCCCGCCCCCGGTGGCACCCTGGCAGGGAAGCAGCTACAGACCTGGGACCCTCGCCCCCACCCCTCCTCTGCTCTTCAGGTGGGGCCTCGTGACTGCTTCTCGCCAGGGGATTGGAAATCAAGTCAATGGGAGACACTTGCAGGATGAGAAGGTAGCCTTGCCATCCTCTTCTCCATGACGACCTGACACTTATGGGCACAGTGGCCATGGGTGAAAACTCAGCCACGGGACAGGAAAAGTACGCATTCCAGATACCCCTCAGAGGACAGTGGACTCGCCATCAGCCACACTCAGCCCGGACTTAACAAGATCAAGAAGGGAAATTCTATGGTAATTGAGCAGTCACACACGTCAGGGGCTGCTCGTTACAGCAGCAGCCGGTGTCACTCTGCCTCCTTCAACCCACTCCCCATTTCCCAGCTTCTCTATAAATTATTCCACTTCCTGTACCCATCAATTCCACTTCCTCACCACCAACTTTCGTGTGAACCCCATGCCTGCCTGGATTTTACTCCATAGTCCGCAGCAAACCCTCAAGCCACAGTTATCAGAGAAGTCTTTGCTGCCTAACCCAGAAGGTGCCTCCCAGCGGCACCTGACATCTGTCAAATGATGACTCTGTCAAATGCTTTCTACCACAGCTCCCAGAATACCACACCATCCTAGATTTCATACCTCGCTGGTTTTCCCTCTCACTGTCTTTGGCTGGTTCCTCCTCTCTTCCTCACCTCTGAAAATCAGAGCCCCGGAGCTCCGCCTCCATCTCACCCCTTCGCTATGAAAGGTCACTTCTGAGTTCATCCGGCCCCTTGACTTGAAATACCCTTTAGACTCCATTCTTTCCCAAGTTGCTCTGTGATGACACCACCTGGCTGGTTCACCGACATGCGGAGCTCATCACATCCAAGGCTGAAGATTTCTTCCTGGTAAATTTGCTTCTCCCAGCTGGACATGGTGGCTCACACCGGTGATCCCAGCACTCAGGAGTCTGAGGCAGGAGGATTGCCATGAGTTCAGGGCCAGCCTGAGCTACATAGTGAGTTCAAAGTCAGCCTGAACTACATAGTGAGACCCTGTCTCAAAAAAAAGAGGGGGGTGCTGGGGATTTATCCCAGTGGTGTCTCTGCATGCCTCACAAGCATAAGGTCCCTAGTTTGATCCCCAGTACTCCCCAAAATATATTGCTTCCCCCGCAGTAGCTCTCCATCTGCAGCCACCCACCTCACTATGGATTTACCCTTTCCCCCCACTCTCAGAACCAATCTGATCCAAAACCCATCGACATACTCACAGCCCCAGCACTCCTGTCCCTCCCCTCATGCCAGTGGCAACCACCCTCACACTGCATGCGTGGACGACTCCCAGTCTTCCAGGGGACACCTGCTTCCATACTTGCCCTCTTTTCGGGCTGCTCCCCTCAACTGCCACGGGGCCACTTGAAAACATAAGTCAGATGTGTCACCCCCCTCCTCCAACCCTGCAAGGGTCTGCGGGTCCTAACCCCACAGCTGTTCACACTGTCGTGCCCTCACCCTAACGACAGTGGACCCCTGGCTACTCTTCGAGCTGCGCAGCGCATGCCCAGTGCAGGGCCTTGTACTCCCCTGGCAGCTGAATGCTGATGGAAGCCTCTTCCAGCCGCACCTACACAGAGAGGTCTTCCCTGACTGCCTGGCCCGGTGCAGCCCCTTACTGTCCACCCCTTTCACTGCCTTGTCGCTCCCCATGGAAGTATCGCTGCCGTCTTGCACTGTGTCACTTGTTCACTCACTTCATGCCTCTCCCATGCGTGTCCTTTCCTCAAGCATGAGATGGGGCCGGAAATTACCTCATTCTTCCTACCGTGCTCTCAGGGCCTTGACCGGCAGCTGGTACATCATTGATGTGCAGTACAATCTGGTCAATGATTCAATGAACAGACCTTTACATAAATGGGAAAAGTGAGTTTAGCATCCTCCAAAGAAAAAAGAAATGACTGCAACCATGAAACAAGAAGTGAAAGTTAGGAAACAGGCAGAACCAGAATAGGGACACCCAAATAATGATTTTTGTAATGAAAATGGTAATATCGGGCATTAAAATGCCCAGGGCTTTGGCCATAAAATCTTGGTAGAAGGGCTAAAAAGCAAAGCAAATTCAACTGAAGAGCTGGACCCTGGAACTGAATATCCCCAACAAAGAGGATGTTGATTCCAACCAATTCTGGCTTAAGTATTGTGTAACTTAGTATTTACTCATTAATTAATTTACTACTCAGTTTATTCAATTCATATTTACTGAGCATGTACTATAAATGTACTATGAACCACTGCTCCAGATGATGGGGATAGCCACTGGCCCCACTTTAAGGAGCTCACAGTTTAGTGGTGAGAGATGAGACAAAAATAAAATTGATAAGATGTGGTAAATGGTGTTAAAACCAGTGGAAAAGAGAGAAGCAGGCAGTGGATTAAGGAAGGCCTAGAGGAGGAACAGTGAGGGTCTAGAGAGGATGGTCAGAGACATACTCGCCAAGGACCAGACTCTCTGACAAAAACTTGAAGGAAGTGTGCCACGGGATCTCCGGGAGAATAAGGCTCCTGGCAGGAGGAACGGCAAGTGCAAAAGCCCTGAGGCAGAGAAAAACACCTGACACATTCAAGGAGCAGCACAGAGGCCAACAGGACTGGTGTGAGGAGAGTAAAAACAGGAGGAGACAAATTTAGAGAGGCAATGGCAGGCCCAAAGTCTCGTTATAAAGACCGACTTTGAGTGAGATGAAGAGACACTTCCAGGTTTTAAGCACAATGGAGGGAGGTCGATGGAGGGAGGAAGATGGAGGGAGGCCAGTGCCAGTAGAGGGAGGACAAAAGAGGAAGGACAACAGGTAGACAGAATGGGAGGAGGTCAATGGGAGGTGGTCAATGGACAGAGGACAATGGAGGAAGAAAAATAGAGGGAAGACAGTGGAGGGAGGAAAACAGAGGAAGGACAGCAGATGGAGGAGAGGAGAGAAGGCCAAGGGAAGAGACCAGCGGAGGGACGTCAGCGGAGAGGAGAGGACCATGGAGGGGACAGTGGAGGGGGGACGGTGGCCAGGGGATATGTCTGGCTTAGGCTAAGATTGTAGCAGTGAAGCAAGTGAGAGATGCCTGCGTCCTTGGCAAGCTTCGAAGGTCAAGCCAACAGGATTTTCCGGCCAATGATGTGGGATTGAACAGGAGGAGAGGAATCAGGGATGAGTCCAGGATATCGTCTGAGCAGCTAAAAGGATGAACTCTCCAAAAGCTGAGAGGAGGAATCAGCCAGAAAAGCATGTTTGAGGGCAGCTTGGCTCTGACTATGCTAATGTGAGATGTTTAGGAGGCACCTGAGTTGGGCAGTGGGATTGAAAGTCAGGCATTGCACAAAGAGGTCCAGGCTGAAATTCAAATTGACCAGATGATGGAAAAGAGAGAGAGAAAAAGACCAGTGAGGGAGCCCTGTGCTCCCGACATTAAGAGTGGGGAGGACCGGGAGCACCAACCAAGGACACTGAGGAGAACCAGGCAACTCCTGGGGCCCCAGAGAAGAGAGTGTTTAGGGGGGAGAAGGACCACAGACTGAAGGCTCCAGGAAGGGGAGGACTGAAAAACGCCACTGATCCCAGTAGCACCAAGGCCACAGGCAATTACGGGTGTCAGGGCAGGAACTTGATTTGAATGAATCAGAAAAAGAATGGGAGATCCATGCCAATAATACACTGATAGACTCCAGCTGTAGATAAAAGCAGAAACGTGGGTAGCTGAACAGGGGTTCAAAGGAAGAGGGACTCTTGAGAGGACTGGAAGAAAACAGCCCATTTTCACAGAGATGGGGATTATCCAGTAGAGCGAAACAGACAAATGCCAGTGAGAGAGGGGAGACGTGAGCATCAGAGGGCCGGGCTCCATGAACACTGTGGGGGTTGGTTGGATGAGCCAAGCACAAAAAGGACAAAGGGAGGCAGCATGTGGGGCACTGAGGCAGGTGGGAAGCTCAGAGAATTAGACCTCTGACATCTGACAGCCTCCATTTTCTTAGTGAAACAAGAAACAGGGCCATCTACTGAAAGAGGCAGGGTGGAGGAGGTGGGAGTTTTAAAGAGAAGAGATGGCATGAAATAGCTCCCAGTTATGTGTACAAATGTAAGGATAACAGAAATAAAATGCATACTTGTACAATATCCTGCCAAGACAGAAGAAAAATAAACCAAGGAAACACAGTGGAAAACAGGAACAAGGAAAGAAAGATTTAAAGGGAAAATAGAAAATATGGTAAAAGAAGAAAACGTACCATAATTCAAACATGTCAAGGGCCGGGGATTTAGCTCAGTGGTTCCAGTGCCTGTCTCGCAAGCACAAGGACCCAAGTTTGATCCCTGGTACCAAAAATAAAAACAAACATGTCAGTAATCACAATAAACGCGAACAGGTTAAAATTGCTAACCAAAAGTTAGGGACTTTTCTTTAGGGGTTTTACAAAAGGAGATGAATGTACCTTACCTGGATATATTTACACCAGAATGTAAACAATAATGGTCACTAGTTGATGAGTTTAAGAGTAGTTTTTATTTTTGTTAAACTTTTCAATGTTTTCTGAATTTCTTAGGAGGTCGTAATTTCATAATCAGAAAGAACGGAAGTTCTTATAAAACCACCCACATACTTCAAAAGTATAAATTTGCTGTCCAAATAAGTGCAGGGATTCAAAGAGGCTCTAAGGTCACCACCCTCCAGGACCTGGCTGGACATAAGACCATGCGATCGCAGTAAAAGAGTGCAGTCCATGTGCAGACCAGGCTCCCCTGCCGACTCAGCCCCAGAGTGGACAGGAATCAGAAAAGGAGAGCCACCTGGAGGAGGAGGCACATGTAGCATGAAAGATGTGGCCCAGCCTGGGATTCCAGCACAAAGGAGGAGCACAGTGAGCCGGCACAGGGGAAGTAGGTTGGGAAGCGCCGATGAGGTGGGAGCAAGGTTCAGGAAGAAAAAGAGGCTGTGGCTGGTGAGCTGTGCAAAAGGGCAAAGGGGAGCAAGGGGGAGCAAAGTAAGCAGATGAGAGGAGTCATTCTGCTGTGGACACCGCAGCACACAAAACAGGCCGGGCGTGGTGGCGCACACCTGTGATCCCAGCACTTGGGAGGCTGAGGGAGAAGGGTCCCCGTGAGTTAGAGCGAGGCCTGCCTGGCTTCACGGTGAATTCAAGGCCAGCCTGAACCACGTAGAGAGACTCTGTCTCAAAAATAAAGAAAAAGTACCTGAGGATGAACAGCTGGGGGCACTCACTGTTGCGTTGCACATGCATGGGCATACTGCACACGTGCTGGCACACACGTTCACCGTGTGCATACAGACATACTCGTGCACACACATCTACTGCTTCCTGTTCTCTGGCCCTTTAGCCTGGAGACTGTCACACCAGGAGTGCTCTTGGCCCAGTCTGGCCCCCCCGGACTCTCCAGCGTGCACTGTAGCTGGCCACCTCCCCCTGTGAGGCATCACCAGCTGTCCTGGACCCAGATTGCCCAGCTCTTGAGGAGGATTTGGCACACAGGTGTGTCATATAGGGGTGGTTAGAGGGACAGGAGCAGAGACAGGACCCAGGCGGGGAGGGAAAGACCCTTAGGAAGGGCAGCTGGCAATCTTGGCCACCGTGGGGACAAGACAGTAAGGAGCAGGAGACAGGAAAGGGTGACACTGGTTCCAGGAAGAAACCCGAGGTGGGAGGTCAGAGCTCTGGCACAGCTCCTGGGCGGAGTAGATTTGGGAAGGGGAAGAGATTATCAGGGTGGCTGTGGGCAGTCTGAAATCAAGGGTTTCCACAGGGCACCTAGGAGTGTCAGGAACCCCCAGCCCAGGCTCAGAAAAGGGTCACAGCAAAGCTGGTGACTAAAGTGGAGCTCACAGGCTGCAAGTCTGGGGGACACATAGGATAAAGCTTGAGGCTCACATCAACCTGGAGATTAGGGGAACCCCTGCCCACCTTCTCCTGGGTAAGCAGGACAGGCAGCCCTAGCACCCGGCTGCCCCAGGAGCAGAAACCAGGCCCACCCATGGGCGGAGGAGGTGCTGGGCTTTCACACTGGCATCTCCCTTCCTTCAGAGCCAGTTAAACTTTGTTTAAGAAAATGATTGCTAGGTTGTCTTCCAGTGTGGACCCTGGTCACACTTTAATCCTCCCCAACCCCAATTCAGCTGTTGCCGAAGGTCAGGCCAGCTGCAGCTGGGAGAGGGTCCCAGCACAGGCTCAGGTGTCAGCTGGAACCGTCCTTCGCTGGGCAGATGCTCTGTGAAGCTGGTGGCACCTGACGTGCTCCCAGCTGTCCAGCTGAGGAAGACAGCGTGGGCGCCACAGTAGGAGAAACAGGCTTGTAGCGTCGGCCCTGTGACCCTGAGCTGGCCTCTGTGAAGTGGGCCCTCCTCGGCCCCCAGAAGGCCCCATGGCATTTCCTGAGCTCTTGGACCAAGTTGGCAGCCTGGGCAGGTTCCAGTTTCTCCAGACGGTGGCTCTGGTGGTCCCTATCTTGTATGTCACCACCCACACCATGCTGGAAAACTTCTCCGCCGCTGTGCCCAGCCACCGCTGTTGGGTGCCTCTCTTGGACAATAGCACCATCCAGGACAGTGTCCCTGGGACCCTGGACCCTGAGGCCCTCCTGGCTGTATCCATCCCACAGGGCCCCAACCAGCGGCCCCACCCATGCCGCCGCTTCCGCCAGCCGCAGTGGCAGCTCCTGGACCCCAATGCCACAGCCACCAACTGGAGTGAGGCTGCCACGGAGCCATGTGTGGATGGCTGGGTGTACGACCACAGCACTTTCACCGCCACTGTGGTGACCAAGGTAAGTGCCACCAGGTCCCTACTCCAAGTTCTGGCATCTTGGAGGTTAAAGTCACAGATCACAACTGGCTGCGCACAAGTGATCGTGTTCTGGGATCCTGGGCCTCCCTCACCCCAGGTTGGCGCAAAGCCCCTTGCCAGCCCTGTGTCCCACAGGGGAAAGGGTGGCGGGACTTAATGTCCAGAGACCACCTGAATGCAGGCTCCTCCGACGTCCTGCACCAGGTCTTGGCTGGCTGACACTGAGCTGTGACCCCAGTAACCGAGTCACTGAGGACTGGGTTATTTACTGGGTTCGCCAAGGCAGGGACAAATCCAAGTAGCTTCTATGAAGGGGCATCAGCTGAATCTGGGCCAGTGGGGAGGGGCAGCTTGTCCCAGCAAGTAGGAAGGGGCCTCTGTAAGAACAGAAGGGAATCAACCTGTGGGGCGGAGAACAGGGACAGCTCAGGTGGCCACTGCAGACCGGGAAAGGAGGGGAAGAGGGCAAAGGGGCAGAGCGGGCTTGACATGGGCCAGTTAGGCAACGGGAAATCGTGAGGGGGCTTAAGCCAGGAGCAATGAGATACTCCTCAAAAGACCCAGCCATGCTATGCCGGTCGTGTCCTTCTGTCCCATCGGGCCCTGGTCTGTGACCCCAGAAGCTGTGACCCTGGGATCTGTCCCTTCCCCTTGCCACCTAGGCTCTGCCTTCTTCCTGAGCCTGTCTGCATTCTCTCCCCACAGTGGGACCTGGTGTGTGACTCTCAGGCCCTGAAGCCCATGGCCCAATCCATTTTCCTGGCTGGGATTCTGGTGGGTGCTGTGGTGTGCGGCCGCATCTCGGACAGGTGAGCACCACAGTCCTGGCAGGGCCCCTTCCTCCTTGGCACTTTTTTTTTTTCTTCCTGTACTGGGGATTAAACCCAGGGCTATTGCACTGAGCTACATCCCTATCTCTTTTTCTTTTTCTTATTTTGAGACAGGGTCTGGCTAAGTCACTAAATTGCACAGGCTGGTCTGGAAGTTGCAGCTGTCCAGCCTCCACCTTCTGGAGCTCTGGGGTTACAGGCATGGGTCACCAGTCCAGAATCTCTCCCTCTCCAAGCCACGAATTCACTTTACTCTGGGGTTGTAGAGCATCCTTGTTTCTTGTCAAATATTCACTGGCAACACCTGCTGGGTGGCTGGGCATGGTGGTGCACACCTGTAACTTCAGCACTCTCAGAGGCTGAGGCAGGAGGGTCATGAGCCCCAGACTAGATTAGGCAACTAGGAGACTTATTGAGACCCTGTCTCAAATAAATAAATAAACACACAAAGCCTGCCGGGCCGTGCACCTGTCCTCAGTGTTGCTTGAGTGCTCCTGGGGATGATGAACTCACTTCCTGCTCAGCATGGCTTCCAAGTGGGTCCTGGGTTCTCTCCTTGCGCACAGCCTTCTATGGAGGACAGCGTGGGTCTGGCCTGAGGTGTAGCAAGCACAGGGTGGGCTCTCAGTGGCTCAGTTCCCCGTGACTGGCCAGTGTGTGTGTGTTGCAGGTATGGGCGCAGGACGGTGCTGACCTGGAGCTACCTTCAGATAGCCGTGTCGGGCACTGTGGCTGCCTTCACCCCCGCCTTCTCACTCTACTGCCTCTTCCGCTTCCTGGCAGCCTTCGCGGTAGCAGCTGTCATGATGAACACGACCAGTCTTTGTAGGTCCCTGGGTGGGCGCAACACAGGAAGAGCATGAGGCGGGCCTGGGCCTGACCTCTGGGTCTCCCTCCTCGTAGTGATGGAGTGGACGTCAGCGCGGGCCCGTGTCTTGATGATGACCTTGAACTCTCTGGGCTTCAGCTTCGGCCAAATCCTGATGGCCGCCGTGGCCTATGGCCTGCGTCACTGGGCGCAGCTGCAGCTGGCCCTCTCTGCCCCTTTCTTCCTCTGCTTTGCCTATTCGTGGTAGGTGCCCCACCCTCTCCCCGTGAAGGAGTGTTTGTCCTCTCCTGGAGGCCTGGTGTGGGAGCCCCCTTTTCTTGGAAGCAGAGGCTCTAGGTGCCAGAGACCAGGGTCGTGGAGCTGGAAGAGGGCTCTGGGAGCCCGGCACAACCCTCCAGCCCAGGGCTGGCACCCCAGGTGCATTCCTGTGCCCAAGGAGTCCCCATCTGCTATGCACCCTCCAGGCCCCGGGCACGGTCGCACTGTGACCCCCATAGTGCACAGCAAGCACAGGCCACACTCTCTCCCTGTAGGTCTCAACAGCCAACAGCTCCAAGTCCGTCGAGTCCTCTCTGTCCTGCCCACCCCCAGCCTCATGTCCCCAGCTGCCTTATTGGTGTCTGAGCCCCACAAACACCTGCTTTCCTCAAGGCTTCCCCGAAGACGCAGCAGCCCCCTAGACGCTGACCTAGGAGGCCCCCGCACTCCCTTCTCCCACACTGCCCTCAAAGTCTGATAGCCCGCGCGGGTCATCACTTCTCACCTGTCTTGGAGGCCTCTTTTCCCCTCCTACAAACTCGGAGGTGCCCGGTGCCCCAGCGCACGTGGCCTCAGCTGCCCCACTTTGCGGCTGTTCACAGGGACAGCGTGTCCTGCTGGGGACCTCCATGAGCACAGGCCCAGAAGCAGGACCAGTGTCAAGGGGGCAGCTGGATGGGATGGCGCACGGGGACTAGGCTGATGTCGAGGGTCATAGAAGCCAGGTTAGTGTCAGGCAGCCGTGTCTGCTGCAGGAACAGGAAGAGTCAGACACAGGCTAGAGAGGTAGGCACTGGTGGCCATTTGGGTGCAGATAGACAGCTGGGGATGTCACAGGCCCTTTTCCTGGCCAGTGGGTGTGGGACTTCAGGAAGATGCAGTTGTGGGGTGGACAGGAGGACTGTGAGACATAGGGGGTGCCAGGACAGTAGAGGACCCTAGCAGCCTTGTAGCACAGGGTCCTACAGCCACAGAGAGGGCTTACTGCAGCCAGGTGTGGCCTCACTCCCAGGTGAGGCAAGGAAAGGGCCATGGGGCACTAAGGAAAAGGCAAGGGGACAAGATAGTCCCCACACCGCCAGCAGCCTGCTCGGGGACAGGAGGACATGGGGCCCCAACTCCACACTTAAGGAGGAAGGAGGCAGGAGGGGCCACCTGGAGAGGTGGCCTCAATGACCAGGCTGCAAACAACCTCAGTGCCCTTCACTACTACCTGCTTACTTCCTTAGTAAGCCTGGCCTGTGCACATGGAGACTGAGAACAAAGGGACAGAGACGTGAAGCTAGTGCAGGCCAGGCCCTGGAGCTACACCCAGTGACCCCTTCATGGCCCCACTCCAGGTGGCTGCCAGAGTCGGCGCAGTGGCTGCTAACCATGGGCAAATTGGACCAAGGCCTGCGGGAGCTGCAGAGGGTGGCCTCCATTAACCGGAAGAGGACAACAGGGGACACCCTGACCAGGGAGGTGAGGTGGGGCCAGGCCCTCCCCCAACCCTTCCCCTCAGCTCTCTCCCTGACCCTGCTCAGAGCCCCAGCTCTTCAGAGCTGAGGGTCTCTGGGAAAGAGTCACTGGGAGCCCCAAAGTCAATGCCACCCCACCCCACAGGGCTTGCTCTCAGCCGTGCAGGAGTTGAGTGGGGCTCAGGATTCCACCACCCTGGGTGCCCTGCTCCACATGCCTGGCCTGCGCCTCCGGACCTGGATCTCCATGCTGTGCTGGTAGGTGCCTGCCTACACCTCCCGGGGCCTCAGTTCACCACAGGACAGACTAGGATCTGGGCTGGCCTCCTACAGCACAGCCCCCATTCCTCTGGTCCGACAGGAACCACCAGACCAGGGGGCTCCCTGAGGGGGGCTATAAGGGGCCAGGCAGATAAGCTTCATGACCAAGACCAAGATGCTGGGTGGCCTTCAGGGTAAATAGGACAGTGAGCAATCAGGGAGCCACAGACAGGCACAGGCACCTACCAGGAGGCTCTAGGAGGCAGTGGGGTTACTGTGAGAATCCACCAGGGTGGGCTACCCAGCGAAGACCAAAGCCACTGCAGCCTGGAGGGAGGCTGGAGCCATAGCTACTCCCACGAGGTGCCCACTCCCAGACAAAACAACCAAAGGAGAGGGAGACACCCCTAGCTTCTGCCTCCTCCGCCTGGGTCTGCACCCCAGCTCCTCACCAATGCTTCCCATTGACCAACCCGAAGACGCGCCCCTTTGACAGATAGGAAATGAAGTCACAGAACAAGAGGAAAAGAGCAGCCCTAACCCCAGCCCCATTCTGTCCCCACCCAGGTTCGCCTTTGGCTTCACCTTCTATGGCCTGGTCCTGGACCTCCAGGCCCTGGGCAGCAGCAACATCTTCCTGCTGCAGGTGCTCGTCGGGGTTGTGGACATCCCTGCCAAGATGGGCACCCAGCTGCTGCTGGGCCGCCTGGGCCGCCGCCCCACACAGGCCGGCTCCCTGGTGCTATCCGGGCTCTGCATCTTGGCCAACACACTGGTGCCATACGGTGAGCAGCACGAGCACCCAAGGGAAGCACCACGGGGTCAGGGTCAAAGACAGAGACCCGGGGTCCCCTGCACGGAGAGTGCCGGAGCAGAGCGGCAGCCTGGCTAGCAAGGGCCCTGCTGGGGGCCGTGGATGTGCTGGGGGTGGCAGTGGCCAGAGTCCGGGGGCAGAATGGGGGATGTGTGTGGCAGAAAAGGAGAACAGCGATGGACTTCAGCAGGAGAGGGTGGGTGCGCTGAGGAGGACCCCAAGGTCTGGCTCTGGGTGGGAACACCTCAGAAGTACAGTCGTAAGTCACTTGGGACCCCCCCCCAGTTAGAAACATTTTGCAGGCTTGGAGTGCAGGGAGAAGCCCCTGGGATAAAGGGATCCCCCACTGCTCCTAAGATTCTGGATGCCAACCCTGCCAACCTGTCTCTGTCTGCAGAGATGGGGTCACTACGGTCAGCCCTGCCTGTTCTGGGGTTGGGGTCGCTGGGGGCTACCTTCACCTGTGTCACAGTCTACAGTGGTGAGCTCTTCCCCACTGTGCTCAGGTGAGGCTGTCCTGGGAGGTGGGGGATTGGGCAGGGAGGGGCAAGGCATTCTGGACTCCGATGCTCGAGATGCTGTCTCCCTTCCATGTGACCCAAGTATGTCCCAGCCAGGCCTGATGCCTGGGGCCTCTCTGGACCAAGAGGGGCTGGACCCTGGTAGAAGGTCAAGGCCAAGGGCCAAGAAGCAGCTCTTCACCAGTACATCTGCCCCAACAGGATGACAGCTGTGGGCCTGGGTCAGATGGCTGCCCGTTTGGGAGCCATCCTGGGCCCTCTGGTCCAACTGCTGAGCATCCACAGCCCCTGGCTGCCCCTGCTGGTATATGGGGCAGTGCCAGTGCTAGGTGGCTTGGCTGCACTGCTGCTGCCCGAGACCCAGAACTTGCCACTGCCCGACACCCTCCAAGACGTGCAGAACCAGTAAGTGAACAGCCCTGGGGCCCCCTCCTTCCCTGACTCCCTGCCTTTTCCCTCGCCTCCCTTTCCCCAGAGAACCCCAGAACAGGGTAGTCTGGGTGCCTCTTCTCCATTCAACAGGGGAGGGGGAAGTAGACACCAGAGAGGGTTAGGACCAGCCCACAGTCACACAGCACACCATGAGAGAATGGAGGCCCAGGACCGAGTCCGTGGCCACCAGTGTGGCTTTACCCTCTGCCCTTCATCCCACCACAGGAAGCCCAGCTCCGCCTTAAGAAGGGACAAGTGTGAGAGTGGGGAGTCAGCCCTCTGGCAGGGGAATGCAGGCTATGTTAGCTAGCGTTGGGTCCTCACTGGCCCAACTAAAGCTTCAGGTGTCTGACAGGGCTGTCACTGCCCACCCCACCCCACCATGTGCTCAGGAGGCTCAGTCCTGAACAGATCGCCTGAGTCTGCAGGATGGAAAAAGGTCAAGGGTCGGAGGTCACTCAGCACCCTGAAACACACCTCACTCTGTCCTTCCCGAACAGGGCAGTAAAGAAAGCAACACACAGCACACCAGCACCCTCCGTCCTGACATCCACACGACTCTAGCCTCCTGCGAGGCCACAACGCACAATGTGCTGCGGAAGAAGAGGAAGTAGCTTCTGGAGGCAATGGAGGTGCTTAAGGAAGGAAGGCTTCTAGTTCCAGGGTCCCAGGGCTGCCCTCCCTGGTACCGCTCACTGTCAGGAGCCCCCTCCAGCACAGAAAGGCCAAAGGACCCTTGATTGGCAGGGATCTGCCCTGTCCACTCACCACCCTGGCACCCCCAACCTCCATGGCTGCCAGGTCAGGGAATGCCTTTTACTGCTCGCCTCCCACTGCCCACTGGGCCCAGGGCTCAGAGCTGACTGCCACCTCTCCTAGCTCAGCACCAGCAACAAAGTCTTGACCCCTCAGTGTCACCCCTGGCCTGTGGCAGCCTGGCCCAGCCACTTTGGCTCATGGCCACCCTCAGCACACTCCTGCCATGTGCTTGGCCACACGCCCTGCCTGCGGTTCCTCCCCACCTCCACAGTGACACTCAGGGTCTGCCCAAGACCCAGTGACTCCCTGACCCATGGTCACAGCTGCACGCTTGTCTTTGCCCTCCCACCTGCCAATGAGTTCCCGGAGGGCCAGGTGGCTGCATTCACATGAAGGATGGAATAAAGAGTGACGAATGGGACAAAGCACACTGTCACTCAGGGGCACCAGCAAGGAGCCCCAGGGTCTCCTCTGGGGTGGGGGGAGGAGAGGACTGAGGCTTTCCTGCACCATGTGTCAGGCAGAGACACCGTGCCAGGCTCCTCAGAGGACCAGCTCATTTCCCCTGAACCCAGAGAGGTAGAAGCTGCCTCATTTTACAGACAGGATGACTGAAGCTCAAAGAAGCTGAAGGTCCTGACATACAGCGAGGAGGAGGCAAGATCAGGACTCTGGCCCTGGAATGTAGGTCTCCAGGGTCAACTCTGGGTGACACAATGTCCCGGGGACACCTCAGCCTCACTGCCTGGGAAGACTGGGATGCTTCTTGAGAGCTGCAGTAGGGCCTTCTCATACCTCCCAGAAGGATCCAGGGCCCTGCAGGATCCTCTGCACCCTCAAGGGAAGGGCAGCCCAGTGCTCTGCAGAGCCTCTGCTGGAGGCAGGAGCTGCACGCCAGGTCTTCACCAGCTGGGTCCCCAGAGCTCAGACACTTCTGTATCATGTAGTCAGTGGGAAACAGGAGGTCCTGGCCCCCAGAGGACAGGATCCCCATACCTGCCTGGTCTTGTCGACTGCAGCCCCTGGCTCCAGAGCCATGTCCTTGGAGATGGCCAACTTCGGTAAAGATCCCTAGACCGACAGGACAGAAGTAGGGCTTATTACCAAGTGTGGTGTTGCACACCTATAAGCCCAGCACTTGGAAGGCTGAGGCAGGGGGAGCACCATGAGTTCGAGGCCAGCCTGGACTACATAGTGAGTTCAAGATCAACCTGGACTATACAGAAAGGCTGTCTCAAAAAAACTCTAAAAAAAGTAGACTTCAGCTGCAAAGACACCCCAAGACAAGCCTGTCTGCACATGCTGGCTTCCGTTCTGTGTTGCCCATTGCCTGGCTGACAGCACCTGTCGTTCCTAGCCTCCTTCCATATTCTTGGGGCCCCAGGGTGTCCAGAAACTTTCAGAAGGCAGAACCCAGAGGGAAAATGGCCCCTGTTCCTCCCCCAGAATGTCCCCCCTGCTCACCAAACAGGCCAGGCTGTCCCTCCACCCACATTCAGAGTGGCTGTACTCCCGGTCTTTCTAGGTGGTACAACCTTCCAGGACCACCCAGGGATTCTGTCTCTAGGTTATGTCACCCCTCTGCCAACTGCACAGGAGTGGTCACTGAGGGCCACTCCAGGGAGTGAGCAGTGTCACCGCAGCTCAGTGTGTACCCTCCCCAGGGCCTCCCCTGGGGACTCATCCTCTTGAATGCCCACCACAGGGACTCCTGACACACTAATGGGGACCCCGCCATGGAGGGGCCGAGGGGTCTGGGTATAGGACAGAGGGGCCTGGGACCACCAGCTATCTTGTCTTGTGGTGGCAGAGGCCTCATATGGTGGTGACAGAGGAAAGGGGCTCAAAGAACTGTCCTCCTGCCCCCATCAAAGCCAAAGCTCACCCCAGTGCTTGTGCCTAGAGGGGCAGAGTGGGCACTCAGGCTCTGTACTGACTTGCAAGAGGGGGGCAGTTCTTTAAGGACAAAGGGCATCAGCCAAACTCCACCTTGGGCTTCCACAAGCACCAGTCCTTGGTGCTTAAGGTGGACTCTCCTGACACAATCCCCCCAAGCCCCTGTCAATCAGTCCAGCTCCAGGGATCTCAGCAACCCCCAGATGCTGTTTGGGTCTCTCCTGGGGTCACTGTCCAGTGAGCCAGACCCCGAGGAGCCCACCTCAGGCCAGGTGCTACACTTAACATCTGGCGTGCACTCAGACTGGGTGCACTGAGTCAGCAGCCACGCCGGGTACCCTTCCTCTTACAACAGAGCTCTTAGCCTCCTTGTTCAGCGAGGGAAAGATGGAGTCACACAGCCACCGGACCACAGGGACCCAGGCCATCCTTCCAACCCCTGGGCTATCCCCAACCTCATTCAGGGACACTCTAAAAATGTCTGGAATAAGACGTTCCTGCCCTTGTGTCCCAGGGATTCCTATCTACCTGCCTTTTTTTTCTGACCAGTGACCATGAGGGAAAGGGAAACCTGAGAAAGCCTCATCCCTGGGCAGAGACAGCTGCAGAGGACCAAGGCCATCACCAGCATAAGGACAGGACACCCTGGCAGCTCCACCCCACATGTGGCTCCCCAGACTCTCACAAGTGGTGAAAGGTGACCTCAGGATGCTGACACCCAGGCTCCAAGGCAGGGATCCCCTGGAGGCAGCAGGACTGGAATTTCAACCCCAAGAAGGCAAAAAGAGGCCAAGTCCTTGGAAGTCCACCCTTGGGGATGGCGGGAGTCCTGTTCTCTCACTCTGGATAGGGCTTCGAAGGACTCTCAAAAGGGCTGAGAGAGCACTGTGCTGGGGAGGGCCGGAAGACAAGCTCCTTCCCAGGATGGAGGGAAAGCAGGGTACAGACGAGCCTGAGCGGGGTTCCGCAGCTGTGCAGAGGTGGCAGCTACCCCCCAAGAGATAGTCTTCTGCCCAGTGAGACCCTCCCAGCACTCAGGAGTCCGGGCCCAAAACTGTCTGGCACTGGGACTGGGGAAAGCCTCCAAGGGTGGGCCATCCACCAGAGAAGGCAGTGGAGGGTGATGGGCACCAAGGGGCCAGAAAACAGCTGGGAGAGGAGGCAGGAACCTCTCTAAAACCAGGGAGCCCTGAGCGACAGCAACGTGGCTGAGTCACGTCTCATGTGTCAAGTGCCGCGAGCACCCACCACTGCCACCCTTGGGATCCAGAACCACTACGAGGTCCTGGTGGTACAGGGAAGGGGCAAAGGCTGGAAAAGGAAGGCTGGAAGCAGCTGGGACTCAGCACTGACTCCTGCACCCCCTGGACCAAGCACTGATGCTCTCATCAGCCACCTCCCTCCGAAGCTGGATGCTGGTCAGCAGCGTCCATCCTGCCCCAAGTCAGCACCTGGTACACACAGTCCTCTGAGAAGCTGAGGTCCGAGGAACCATGGCCAGAGATCAGCCAGACTCACCAGCAAGCGAGCGAGCGACTCCTCCTCATCCCCACACAGAGGGACCTGGGGGTGAGGAGAGGTTGTGCCAGGAGCCCAAAGCCACGCTCAAGTTCCAGGGCGACTTACCAGCTCTGTTGGACCCCAAGCCCAGCACAAAGCCAAGCCCAGAGTCCTAAAGGCACCCACCCCAAACAAACTGCACAGGACCGTTGGAATTTGGAAAGTTTTTGTTTTCTTTTTCCCACACATTTCTGGGGTTGGGGTGTTTTCCAAGACTCAGACACATTTGTTAACAAAGAGAGAAAAAAAACTGGGGAGCAGGGAGCCCATAGGCCAAGAGGTGGCCCCAGCAGTTTGCAGATGCCACCTTGCTCCCTCCTTTCCCTGCACCTGTGCCCAGCGGGTGCCACAGGCTGCTGCTGTGGTATCTAGATTATTTGTCTTCAATATATATCGCATTTGCCTTTCCCCTCCCCCACCCCCCACCCTGCTCCTCCAGCAGCTTCCCCAGCAATGCACGTCGCCCGCGGAGGCACTCAGAACAGGCCTTAGCAGGGCCTGAACCCCTTCCCTGGGTGGCCCCAGGGGGCACCTCACCTGGTGAGGGGAGCAGGGGCATGTGGGGCCCTGCCCCTCCCCATCCACCCACTGGGCTGCCTCAGGCCCACCCTCCCGCCCTTCTCCCACCAACTCTGGAAACCCAAAAGGGGGAAAGGGAGAAATCAGATGTACACACCAAAAAAAAAAAAAGGAAAGAAAAACAAAGAAAAGAAAAGGGGGCGCAGGGACAGAAAGACACAGCAAGCCTGGAGAGACTGGAGAGTTCGGGAAGAGAAGGAAGGCAAGAGGGAGGGAAGGAGGAAGAAAAAATTGAGGGAAATAAACAAGACACATAGTGGACACTTTACAAAACCCCCAGCCTTCCTTCCCGCCCAACCCCACCAAAATAAAACTACCCCTCTTAAAAAAATAAATCAACCCAGGGCTGTGAGCAGTGCCCTGCCTGGTGGGCGTGTCGCCCAGAGGGACAGACAGCCTCAGGGTTGACAGTGCGGTGCCGCGGGCAGCAGGAGGAAGGGGACAGCTCGGGGTTATTCCTTTTCCTTTTTCTTTTTTTGCGTTTCCTCTTCTGAGAGAAGCCTGAGGAGGCCAGGGAGAGGGTCCCCAGGCCCCGGCAGGGAGAGGGCCGCCCCTCCTCCCCGGGCTGTCCTGGGAGGGACAGCTGGCAGTGGGCGCGGTGCCGGCGGGGGGCTCTGGGGGCTCAGACGTAGTACTCCTTGTCTTTGTTCTTCTTGGTCTTGCTGGGTGTCTTGGGGGCGGCCAGGGCCTTCTCTTTCACCACCGCCCCGTTGCTCTGGGCCGAGTTACTGATGTAGTTCCGGCTCTGGTCCACCTGGTAAGAGCCCTCGTCGCGGTTGCGGTACTTGTACATGGCGTAGAGCAGGATGAGGATGCAGAGGGCCGCCGCCGCGACAATGCCCACCACCATGCCCGTGGTGCTGCTGGACTCCCGGATCACCTCCACCGCGCCCGGCGGGCCCCGCTCCCCTGGGCCCGTGGGGTTGGCTGTGGGCAGAGGGGGGAAGCCCGGGGCT
>NW_022900939.1:24039087-24072678 GCF_012274545.1 Fukomys damarensis | reverse complement strand
GAGAGAAGAGAGGGCGTCAGCGGGGACCGGGGTGCGGGCGGCCGGCACAGAGAGAGAAACAACAGCCTCACACACCCAAATCGGTTCCAATTGGCCTTGGCGGAGACTGAGACTAGAGCGGGCCAGGCCCGCCCGCCAGCGGCCAGAGCACTGCGCTTTAAGCAGCAGCAGCTCGGATGTCCTGGGCACCTCACGCGCAGGCTCTGTGACTCTCTGTTTATTTTATTTTATTTTTTATTTTATTTATTTATTTATTTATTTATTTATTTATTTTGGTCTTTTGTTTGTCTTAAGAAACCAAAAGGAACAGAAAGGAAAGGAAATCGAAAAGAAACAGAAAAAGAAAAAAAAAAACTACTGGTTTAAAGCTCTAAAAACAGATACAACAGCAGCATTTAAACAAACCTAACAACAATATCTTTTAGGGTTATTTTTTCTCTTTTTTTGCTTTTTTTTTTTTTTTTTTTTTTTTTTTGCTTTTGTTTTTAAAAAAGAAGATAGCATACCACGGAATTCAGGCAACTTACATCAACAAATAGGCCGTGTGATTTTAGCATGAAGAAAAAAATTACAAACAGAGCTGTGTAAGCGGGTTCTCCCGGAAAAAAAATAAGAAAAAACAACTTTTCCGTACAACGTTTTCTATCTGTTTGGTAACTCCCTCCCTCATTCTTCTCTCTCCCTGGACATCTTCCTCCTGAATCCTCTCTCTCCTCCCTCACTTTGCCCTCTTCCCCTTGTTAAACACAAAGCTAACATCTGCAGGCTGCCACCGAGGAACTGTTACCGTGTCATCCTGTCGGGGAAGGAGGGATCTGGGAAGAAAGGCTTGGGCCATCAGGTAGCAAGTGCTGTGTGGGAGAGAGGCCTTGGGGCAGGCTGGGCCTGAGAAGGGGCTTTAAAAGCCAATTGCAGGTTGGTCACAGAGGAGGAGCCATCGAGGGGATAGGTGAGGGCCCATGAGAAGGACAGAGGAGGAGTCAGACTATGGAGTAGGTGTCTGCCCTGCAGGACTCTGGGAGGGTGGTGAGGAGCCCTGACAATGTCAGGGACGTGGGAGGGATGGGGAGTGAGTGAGGGAATGGCCACCTGATTCCCGAGCTAAGCCCAGCTCCCCAACTTTCTCTTTCTTCGCCCTCCACCGCTGACACCCACTGACTGCCCCCCTCCCCCTCCCCAGAACCCCCATGGGCCGCCAGGACCTGGCCAGGGCTTGACTGCCTCTGGTCCTCTTATTATTGTTAAAACAATAATAAAACAACAGAAAGAAGAAGAAAGCAAAAAAAGAAAAGAAAATACATACACAGCCACCTGGGAGGGATGCACTTGCTAAAACAGGGCCCAGGGGAACTAGTGGGGAGGGCTTTGTGATGGGGTAAGTCTCCTCCTCTCTAGGTCTGATAACTGGAGTCCCCTGGGCAGAAACTGCAGTTCCCATCAGCCCCCAAAAGGAGAGAATTACAACTCCCATTGGTCTTTGGAAAGGTGTGGACCACAATTTTCATCAGCCCCTAGGTCAACAACTACAAATCCCATCAGCCTCCTGGGCCTCCTCTCAAACCAAATGGCTGAAACTCACTGACCTCAGATAGAAGAGAGCTGGAGAGGTTCATTCCTCTTGGGAGGAGATACCACTGGGCCTGGTGGGGGTAGTAGTTTTCCTCTGTGGCTCTCCCTCCAGCATGTCTTCCCACACCTGAGCACCTCTCCCTAGTCCCTGCAGGATATGCCCACAAGCCCCTCTACGCCTTTCAGGGTAAGCATTCGGGGACCTCCACTGCCAGGTCCTACTCACTGTAGGCCCCATGCAGCCAGGCCAGCCTGGTTCCATCTCCACATCTTGGCCCCTCTTCTCCCATTCTGCTCCTGGTGAACACCACTATCCACATTCCTCTGCCAACCCTTCCCATCACCAGCTTCAGCAACCTCACAGTCTCCCTTGGCCACATGGTCAGCCATAGCCAAGACCTTGCTATCAAACTGGAAACAGAGCAGAACTCCCAGGCTGCTCTTCTTCCCAGCAAGCTCCAGTTTCCGCCTGGGCCCCCAACGTTGAAACTGCAGGACACCCTCCCCTAGGCCACGGGATCCGCCACAGTGAAAAGCTGAGGCAAGAGTAGAGAGTGTCCAACTCCAGCTTCCAATGGATGCAGATGCTGAGGGTGGGCAGGACTGCCTAAGGTCAATAGGTGTCAGTATCAGCAGAGGTGAAAGAATGGATAATCCAGTCTCTTTTGTGGCTCTCAGAGGCCAAGGAAAGACCAGGGTTCATAAGATGCCAGGGAACCTTGAGTCAAGTCCATGCTTCTTGAAGGCTAGTAAGGCTCAACTCCTGGCTTAGATGATGACCAGAGAGGCTGCATACTTGTTCCGTCACTGAGTTCCTTGTGATTGTGGACAAGTTTTCTTTACCCCTGGACTGTAAAGCTAAGGTACTGGGCTCTAAGTCAGGATGAGGCCAAGGACTGGCTCTATGAGCCCTCTGGCCTATGGATAAGCATAATGTGTCCTTCTGTCCCCATCTGGGCCCCAGACCCCCAGAAAGACACCCTGATCCCTGGGTAAGGGGCAAACTCAGCTGACCACTTGTGGGAGAACTGGAAGCCCCTCAAGGGGCTCCCTCCTGGACCCCATTGTGTATACCCTCCTTCCTGCATCCCCTGCCATCTTGGGTCCTCCCTGCTGGCCCATACCACCTGCCACCTGCCTGACCTTTGTCTTCCAGTCAGAACCCCTTCCCCACTGATATCTCACTCATCCTCAGAGTCCAGCCAAACAACACCACTTCCAGGCAGACCCTATGTAGCAGACAACTCTGCCCAGTATTAGCAGACTCTGGTTATTTGCAACCCAGTCTCAGCACCTTTTGATCTCTCCAAGTAAGATAAGCAGTGCCTTCCCCCTTTATATCCCTGTTTTCATATCAGCTATCCCTGTCCACATATCGTATAGTCCTGCCATCACCAGATGCTTCCAGCGAGATGCTTCCAGAGGGATGCTTCAAAGCATACCCTGTTCACTCTCCCATGCTTACAATCAATAAATACTGGGTGCCTTTGGTGCCCTTTGTCTTTGTTGCCCACAGCAGCATAGATCATCCCCAAGACCCAGTTCCCTCTAATTTTCGTTTCTTTCTTTATTCTTATCAGCTTGTGTTGTAGTGCCTCACAGAAGACTGTAGATCCACTGCAGGAGTCTACAGTACTGTCCTCATTCCTGTCCCCTTTAACCACAGAGGATGCTCCCTACCTCTGGTGTCTCTGACACTATGTCCCTGTTCTGTCCTGGAAACATGGATTTGGGCTCACTGCCAAGCACCCAAAGGCCCACGTTCCATCTGTTGATGCCCCTAGCACCAGTGGCAGGCCTGGCACAGAGTTGGGATCATTATGCTTTCCCTAGGCAGGAAAGGATATTCCTCAGGCATTTCCTGTGAGCCTGGCCAGGCTTGGTATTTGAGAAAAGCATAGCAGCCCCTCTCACAGGCCAGAGCAGCTGAATTCTGCACTCCACTCCCTCTGCCCTCTTGGGCAGCAGAGACAGAGAACTCAGCCTGGCAGGTGTACCTCCATTCTCTGCCAGCCCAACTTCCTTAGACTGAACCACCGGCTACTCTTGGGGACTCCACAGTCAAAGTTTGCTCTAAACTGCCTTATGACCCTCAAGCTGCTGGCCATAGCTTGGGCCCCAGTGGAATGCCAGGCCCAGAACACAGGATCAGACCTGGAGGTCCGTGCTGGGGACATGTCCTGCCCTAGAGTGCTCACCAGGCTGATCATGGAATAGGCTTTGTCTACCAGTCCGCACCCCCCCCAGCAAAGTGATGGCATGTGGTATCTTTGATTTTAATCACAGACAAGTCCTGCCCACCTCCCTCCCAACTCTTTGGTCCTAACTCCCCCTCCCCCAGGTCCCAGAGCTTCCCAGGCTCCACATCTGAGATTCAGCTTCTCTGGGATTCTCCTGACCCTTCTCTGCCCAAGGCTCTGGGGGCACATCAGAGATGTCATGACTGCCCCGACTCTCAGATCACTGTGCCTTCCCCTCAGTGCCCTCTACATGGCAGTCTGTGCCTTCCACACTTCTTTCCTGTGTCCTGAACCCCACTCCCTTCCCACCCTCCTTCAGCCCAGCCTGGGCTCAGGTGCAGTCAAGTCATGTGCATGGCAGGCTTTCCTGGGCCTTCCTGGGATAGTACACTGGTCCAGGAAGATGAGAGTACCCTATGTGCCTTGGTGATGAGCCAGCAAGGAGGAGAGAACCCATCAGACTCCTCCCATTGGAGTTTCATTAGAGGGGTGCACTCATGATGATGACTCGGTGCGCTGGTGACCTTAGGTGCACCTAGAACAAGGGCAAATCCTGAGACGTATGCCCTAAGCAGCCAGCAGAGCCCTGGAAGAACCCCAGGTAGCTTCTAGCCCTCCCACACTTCAGGTGGCTGTGGCATTTGGAAGATACAGGTGTGTGCTTACAGATGCTACCCACCCACCCTCTGCTCCTCTGCATCCTAAGAACACAGACTTCTGGTGCATGGTCAGGCCCAGTTGCCAGGGAATTCCATTCCGACAGAGGACACACCAGCCACTCCCACAGTCCTCTCCCACCCTCAACTCCTCTCGCTCTGGGAAAGAAAGGTCTCAGCAAGAGTCCCAGCAAGCTGAACTCTTTCTCACTTTAGGGCACAAAGCTCCTGATTAGAAACTTAGTTACAAATCCCACTCCTACCCATGCAAGATGTGTCCACCTCAATGAGAGAGTTGATAACTGAGGTTAAATGTGTCAGAGACAAAGCTGGCAAGGTCATATCCACCAGCATAGAGCCCTTGGCCAGGGTATAAGGGGCAAGAAGACCACTTGCCTACAGGACATTTTGTGTAGATATGGGGGAAAAAACAGCCCCTCTATGTGGATACAGCCCTGTGGGTACACAACTTAGCAAGCAGCATCTCAGTGTGACACTGGATAAAGCCACTCTCTCCTCCAGGTGGACACAGCCTTGCTCCAGGAGCCCGGACACATAGCTGGGCAAGCAGAGCACTGATTAGACTTCAGCCCCGACTCACCTGTTTGAGCAGAAGACAACCCGCGTCACTGTGGGTGGTGGCCCAAAGGACAGTGTGTTCCCTTTCCCACCCTGAACAGCAGCACAGCAAGGGCAGTGGCTTTGAAGTCAGAAAAAAAAAAGCTACATCTTGAGGGTTTGATCGCTCTGAGGGTCTTGTTCTGAGTCCTATGTGTATGTGCGTGAACCTTGATGGATCTGATACACGAGTGTGCAGTTCAGTGAACTGGAAGATATGTTTGCATGCGAGTAGGCCTGTAGCCCTGACTTGTGTCTGCTGGCGTCTGAGCCTGGGTCTGAGCTTCCTGGACGCGTATGCATGTGTGAATGTGTCCCTGAGAACACAGGAGCGTACCATGGTGGCTGTGAGCATAAGTGGTGTCCCCACCTCTCTGACCACATCCTTCACCAATCTCAGTTCCTCCTTCTCCTGGGCAACTAGACTACATTTCCCAGTATCCCTTGTGGTCAGGCGTGGCAGCTCTGAGTCCTGAACCCTGCCAGTATGAGCCCCCTACAGACTCCTGTGTCCCAGGCCCCAGGTTCTTTCCACAGCCATGACCTTGGAACCACATGTTGAAATGGAAGAGCCACCAATGGAAGGAGTGTGGGTTCCTAACACGCCCTTGGGGCACAGTGACCTGTGGGTGACAGGGAGCACCACTGAGATTTGGGCTTACCTGCGAGAGAAACAAATGTTATCTTAACTAATACAAGCACTGGCACCCAAACTGGTGTCTGGATAACAAAACCCTGTGACGCTTGGGTGACAGACCAATGAAAAGGACACAGGGGTTGGAAAGATGAAGAACCGTGTAATGCAAAGCAAACTGTTTGGTCAGGCCACAGCTACGACCGTGCAACCTTCTGAGGCCAAAGCACGGAGGAAAAGAGCCAGGAAGGCATCCAGGGATGATGCCAGCCTTTATATTCTGCTGTTACAAGGAAATAAACTTGAGCAAGAACTGGTTGGCTTCAAGCAGGAAGGAAGGAAAACGTGGGTCCTGCAAGAGTCAAAGAAGCCACTGTTTCCAAACCCCAAGTAGGAAGCAAGAACACTGAGAAGGGCTGAGGGACAATGGTCCAGCAAAACTTCTCATCTGAATAAGGAACTCACAAATGTTCAAGGGTCAGATTTAGGGTGTGGCCTCCCTCTCCCTCCAGAGGCCCTACTGTCTCAAGTACCCTCATGACAGTTACAGCTCTATGGAGAGGAAGAGAAGCAAAGGAAGCTTAAGAGCTGTGCCTAGGAAAGAATCCTGGAATCACTGCTGTGTCCGGCTAGCCTTAGGGCCACCCATGTGTCCCAAAGGCACAGCAGTGGGGGTGGGCTGTCAGTGCCATCACACACCCAAGCTGGACATTTCTCCCAACACCCATGGGGAGATCCTCATGGCTGACAGAGAAGAGGCTGGGAGAGGCAGGGAGGCTCCCAGAGAGCAGCAGCAGGGTCTGCTGGCGAAACGCCCCACTGCAGAGGCCTGTGCCGGCCTGTGCTACTGAGTCCCCTCCTTGATGCAGCACACACATGATCTGTGTGCATCCCAGGTTGCCCCAACTCAGGGAACTAGAAGCCCCTGTCCTTCCCTTGCTAATTTTTTAATTTTATTTTTGGTACCAGGGATTGAACTCGGGACTTTGCACTTGAGAGGCAGGCAGTGGAACCACTGAGCTAAATCCCTGGACCTGTCCTTCCCTTTTTTAACCGGGAAGTTTTATTGTGGTGGCTGTCTCTGCCCCAGCACTGTATTCTATGTGTGTATTAGGCTGTGGAGGTCTTTTGGTTCATGGGTTTCAAGACCACATTGGGTCCAGGACCCAGTTCCAGGCATCCTCTGCTTTGAGACAAATGCCCTCACTGGGAGGGACTTTGGCTTCTCTGCCTTGGGAACAGGTGGGAATGTTCTGGAATAGGAAGAAAAGTGAAACATATCCTTGGTGGCCCTGAAGGCCAGGCTGTGGCAAATAATTCGCTAACTGGTCCTCTTCCTGGGAGTATAGCAAATCTAAACCTCCCAGCCCTCCTGGAAGCGAGGCTGGGACCCTATGGCTGAGCTCCACACAATGAAATGCAGGAGGACATACACCTCTCCCAGGCCTGGCCCCAAGGAAACCTCCCCATCCAGACACAGTACCTACCCACTTCCCTACGCCTCAGGAAGTCACGTGTTAAAGAGGGAAGTAGACTCAGCCCCAAATCATCAATTGAAAAAGACCTGGCAGCCAATCAGGAGCAGTTGTCTATAACTTGGGTAAAAGAAACTCGTTTCCAGGTGTTAAACCATGGAGGTTGTGGAGTTTGCCTGTTATAGTGACTAGTGCACTTTGAGAGCCTCTGGGAAGCCGAGCACGTTCGTGCTTCTGTGGGTCGGAGCAAATAAATGTGTGCGTGTCCTGGGAAAGAAGCCTGCGTATGTTGCTGAGGGTCTGTGCTGTGTGTGCAGGGGCAATGCAGAAGGATGTGTGTGCAGTTGTGGGGGAGGCTGCTCCATGCATCTGAGCACATGTGGGCCTGAGTGAAGTGGGAGGTCTGTACCAACGCACTCCTGGGCACACATCCCTAAGCATATGTGTGCATGTGCGTTCATTAACTTTAATGGATCTGAGCATGTGAGCATGTGCTGGGTGGGTCTGAATGACTGGAAAGGGTCGCTGGTGAAGATACCAGCATGTAATATACCCTTCTGTGTGGGTACTTAAGTACACCCATGGCTGTGAGCACCTGTGTATCAAGGCAAACACGAGTGTGTGTGCATGTGCGTGTATACCTGGGGCACAAGTACCTTTACTTCTATGGGTCTGAGCAAGTGTGTGCAGACTTCTGTCAGTATAAACCAATAAGTATACTTCTGCGGTTAACCGTATAAATACGCGACACCAACATGGGATTGGGTACATGCATGTAGGCCTCAAAGGCCTGAGTGTGCTGAGTCTATGAGACACATGTAAGTAGCCGCTTCTACAGGTGTGATCTAGGGAAAACCACTGAGGGCCTCTCCTGGGAGTGCTAGAGAGATGCAGTTCTGTGAGACTGAACAAATGCATCTGCGCACGCATGCGTGCACATGTGTGTGCGTGCACGTGCATGCCCCTGGAGCTGGGCACACATGGCCTCCTCTGAGAAAGAGCAAGCATATGTCCTTGTTGATGTCAGTACACGTGTGCACCTCTGTGTGCAGGTAGGTACACGTGAATGAAGATGAACACACATTTGGCGCATGAGCTCATCCCTCCGCAGATGTACATGCACACCTCGGTAAGCAGTACACTTGCCCAGAGCTGTAGCACACATGTATCTCTGTGCACACCAAGGCATGGATGTGCACTTCTGTGCACAAGTGTGTGTACTTTAGTGATCTGAGTGCTTTGCGTACATGCCTGGCCTGAAGATGCATATAGGGTCTCTGAGGTTCTAAGCAGCTGTAAAGTGAATGCATGTGTGGGATCATATGGTGCACAAATTCAAGGGGTGGTTGAAATATACAGTTAATGGGGCCAGGTATTTAGCTCAGTGGTGCCGCCACCTGCCTCGCAAGTGCAAGGACCCGAGTTCGATCCCCAGTACCCACAAAAAAAAATACAGTTAATGTTCACACTTTTAAAATTTATTACAATAAAAGACACTTTGCCATTCACTCCTCTCCGACTCCTCCCTCTTGCTTTGGACACACTTATCTCATCATTCTTGACACTTTTTTGAAGCCATTCTGGAAATTCTCCTTCATGGCTTTACAAGATGCAATAAAAAATATGGTGAATGCTGCTGCCAGATGCCATACAACAGAAAGGCAGGACCTAAAAATATTACAGTGTGTCCTCATGTACTGCATTTACCAGATCTGGCACCATGAGATGACTGGATCTTCCCCAAAGTCAAATGGCTGTTAACGGTAAATGTTTTGAATTGATTCTGGACATCAATTCAAATCACGATAGTGCAACCAAAGACACACAAAAGAGGACTTCTAGAACTGCTTCAGAAAATGGCAAGAATCACAGAATCAAAACAAGGGAGGAGTATTTTGAGGGAGATTCATAGCAATATATCTTTTATCACACCTCACAAGTGTGTGTTACACAGGTGAATCTGTTTACATGTGTGTGCCTCTGTAAACTGAGAAAGACCATAATTCTGGGAGGCCAGGGACTTGTCTCAAGGCATAAGCATGTAAGCACATACTACGATCCAAAATACACATCTCACATGTCTGAATATGTGAGTTCTACAGCCCTGAGCATGTGTGCATGGCTCTGAACATTCCAAGTATGTCTGAGTTGCTTCCACACTCTGAACATATGTAAGGACCTTGCTGGGTTTAAAAAACATGTTGTCTGTGTGTGTGCGCGTCTTTGTGCAGCTGAGCACATGTTTAAGTTTGACCCTTTGGATCTGAGCAGGTGGTCCTTGTAAGTCTGCACTTCTGAGTATTTGGGGGCTCTACACACGTTTGTAGCACTCAGTGACTCTAAGTAAACAGGCAGACTTCACAAGACTGTGTATATGTGAATGGGTGTGTGCATCTGTGGTCTCAACAGGTATCTGTATGCGTGGGCTTCAGGGGTCTGGCGTGTGTTGTCTCTTTGGGTCTGAGCACGCATGTACCTCTGTTGATCTGGGCACGGGTGGTGTATATTCTTCTAGTTTTGAACGTAAGAATGGGGAACTTGTGAACTTGCTGTTGGGTCTGCAAATGTGTGCGGGGGGGGTGTTGTTTGGTGGGGGGCCTTATGGGTCTGGGCCTGTGGGTTCTCTTCCTGTATGTCTCAGGGGGTGCAAAGTCAGATTGCTACAAATCCCAAACACAATGTGGAGGCCAGGCTGGCTGAGACAAGAGGTGGCGGTCACAATGCCAACTGTAGTGCTTGTTCCTCTAAAGGCACTCCCAAAGACTTAACATTATCCTCTTTGTCTGGGCTGCCAACATCAGGCAAAAAAACATGTCAGACGGTGGGGGGGGTCTCACCAAGCAAAGGAGGAGGTACATGTGGTCTGGGTATGTGGAGGGGCCGGGTTCAGGGCAAGGGTACAAAAGGGTGCAGGAGGAGCAGGACTGAGCCAGGGGCCCACACCTGCACCCAGGGATGAGGAATGGAAGGTGGGAGGGGCACAAACACCCTGGGCTCCTCCCTGGTCAGTCACTGTCTCCAGCCAAGCTGCCTCCACCTCCACACTGACCTTGAAGGCAAGGTTCTGGCCCTCTGCTAGAGAAAAGTCTCCTCTCTCCTTGGAGAGGCTCTGGGTGGAAAGGCTGGTGGTGGGAGGGGAGGGTGGAGGTGGTAATGGTCTACTCCAGACTGGGGCACCCGGAGTCATCTCAGTCCTTGCCTGGCCTCTCAGCAGAATGATGAATACTGACTTGAAAGATTTCAGCGAGCTGTGTGAACTGTAAACACATGAGCCCCAGGTCTAGGGGAGAACTTACGGATTCCCGCAACTTCCTCTGAAGGCTCCATTGCACACTCAGCCTTTCTCCTATTCCAGCTTTTTGTTTGTTTGTTTGTTTGTTTGTTTGTTTGTTTGTTTTTTGTACCGGGGATCAAACTCCGGCCCTTGTGCTTGCAAGGCAGGCTGTGGAACCACTGAGCCAAGCCCCCAGCCCTCCCAGCTTTATTTTTAAAGCTGGGTGCTGCACTGGCCACCAGCCCCTCCCCATGCCCAGCTATCAGTCCTACCCCACTCACTAGCTTCCCTCCACAGCCACGGCTGTTTTGTTGTTGTTGTTGTTGTTTTTGGTACCAGGGATCGAACTCCGGTCCTTGTGCTTGCAAGGCAGGCAGCGGCACCACTGAGCCAAATCCCTGCCCTACAACCATGGCTCTTTTCCCAGTGTGCTCCAATGGTCAGTGAGCTCCTAGAGCCCTCACTGGGGGGCAGCTGGCCAGCCTAAGTCAGCTCTTCCTCACCCCCCTGTCCTAGTAAAGCCTGAAAGAGCTCAGGCCACCAGTACACACACTGGGGGTCATGCGGAGGACCCTGGCTGGGCTCTGGGCTGGGAGCTAGAGCTCTGCCCAACACGGGGTGGCCCAGAATTTGCTGCCTGTCCCTGTGTGAGGATCATCTAGCCCGGATGACCTCTACAGGGTCCAGACTTTTCCTGTCACTGAGTTCCCATCCCAGAGTATAAGGCCAAACAGTGCCTCTTCCTCATGGCCTTCACAGTCCCTTGTCCCCAGAGCCTCCCATCCCAGTGCTCTCATGGCTCATTCACACAGCCACCAGCTAGGCAGAGGCACTGTGTCTGCCTACAGGGCCCCCAGTAAGTTCCCAGAGCTGACAGAGGCAAAGCAGGGCTGAGGGACAGTGCTGGGTGCTGACACTGCCACAGGCTCAGAACCTCCCAAAGCAATGGTGGTTTTGGGGTAGGCATCCCTGAGCTGAGATCACCCAGAAAAACCAGGGACAGCCCCCAGCAGAGGAGCCCCCCACAGTGAGGGGTGTTTGTCCCCTGGGCTGTGGACAGGAAGACCTTTCCAGTCCAGCAGCTGGCACTTCCTCACGTGCCCCTGAGCCATGGAAAGGACCTTTCTCAGCTCTAGCCTACTGAAGGGGACATGGAGGGTAATGGGCTTTAGCCTGTTATCTCTGAATCTGAGCCTCTGCTCCACTGTACACACTTTAGGCCTGTTCCCTTCTTGTTCTGCACACACTCCATCCAAGGAAGGGTGACTGCCTTCCTTCAGCTTGAACATCTTTCCAGTGCCTTAGCTCCCTATCCGCCTCCCCATGCCAGATTCACAGGATCTATCATCATGCCACACTGCCCATCTCCTGACCACAGCCCTTCCCCAACCCTGCACACACTTGCCCCATCCTCCAGCCTACTGATACCCACAGCCTAGGTGCCACCATTGCACAGTAAATGGGGAGAAGTCTCTGGGAAGCCAAGCAAGAGATGCAGGTGGCCCCTGGGCTCTCGCAGGCTCATACGGGTGCACTGCACTGGGAAATCCAGCCTCATCCAGTCCTCTTTCTATTCCCCTAGCCAGTCTCCCCCAGCTCCTCTAAGTTACTGCCAACCTGCTTAGATAAGTGGCCCAAGCACTTGCTGTGCTACCTCACTTGCACCCTCTAAGCCTGTTGGCAAAACAAACCCCTGACTCACCTGGCTGCTCTCTCTGCAGCTGCACCCTTGAACCCAGCTGGCAACATCAAGCAAAGGCCTAGAGATCCCCCAACTCCCATGTCCAGGCATCCTCTCTCCCAGCCCTGCCGTCCCACAACAGCTCCACTGCTGGGATCTCCCCAGGGTACCCCATGTCTGGCCTAGGAGGCACCTCCCACCTATCACACTGCCAGGCACAGAGTTGCCTGCTTTGACCTGCCATCCTGGTAGAGTCTCCTCCCTGGGGACTCTTCAGATCCAAGCACCAGATACAACTCTGAGACTGAGCATGAGGAGGGATCAGAATCCAGCAGAGACATCCTCTGCCAAGTGACCAACAGAGAACCAGGCCTGGGGCAGATAAGAGTTGCGGTTCTGGGCTAAGGGCTGATGGGAGTTGTAGTTCCCCCCACCCTCACCCCGGGACTCATGGGAGCTGCAGTTACTCATCTTTCTAGGGAAATATCTCCCTCTTTCCCTCCCAGCAACCCTTGGCTCTCAACCCCAAGCAAAGGAACACTAAGGACCTCACTATCTCTGAGGGATGGGGCACCAAAAGGCACCTTGCCAGAGGGCATTAGAGGAGCCTGGGGGGCTACTAGGAGGAGAGGGAGACTATCAGAGAGCTATGGCCTGTAGCAGGCCCTGGGCTAGGGCCAAGTGACAGAGACAGTCGCCCCCCCTCCCAGCAGCGTCGCAGGGGCCCCGGGGCAGGGGAGGGGGGAAAGACACTCACCAGTACTGGGCTCACACTCCTCCAGGTCCTCATCATCACTCGGACACTCAGCCGAGGCCACCAGGAGGTCATCTGTGTTCTGCGGGGAGAGAAAGGGTGGGGAAGAGAGGGTTCCAAGTGGATGAGCAGAAACCACAGACACCTCTGGATGGCACAGGGGACAGCTGGAGCCAAGGTCAGCTCTCTTATCGCTTGCTGGGTGACCTTGGCCCTCCTTCCTCCCAAGCAAAGGGAAACTAAACAGCACCAGCTCCCAAGGATCAGACAACAAATGTGCTTTTTATTTCCAGGAAATGAAGAGATGGGAGGCTCCACCTGGAGCTGCAGGATGGCAGAAAGGAACCGGGATGCCTTGGTGCAGGGACAGATGAGTCAGGGAAAAAAGCCACAGGGACCCTCTGGAGGAGGCCTGCTTGGCAGAGGGGGACAAAAGCTGGAGGGGCTTTCAGCTTCACCACCCCAACACCCCTCACTCTTCTTCCAACCCCCTTCCAGGAGAGAACTGGGCTGCACACAATAATTAGGGCTGTGGTTGCCATGACAACGGGAGTCGACTTGTCAGCATTTTCTTTCCTCCTGATTGCAAAGAAAGAGAATCCCAGAGATGAGAGAGCATGGGGGGGAGGGGGTGCTCACGGGGGTCAGGACAGAGACCCACAGAGCATGATCCGAAGTCCAGACAGGAAAGAGCCCCAAGACGCTGTGGTGGGAGGAGGCCAGCTGGGGGCTGGACAGAGACCCAGTGTGGGAGAGGTACAAGGGTCCCACACTGCCCCAGCCCAGGCCCATCTTCTGATAGCACCCCCACACCAGCCCCACCCTCAGGCCCCTATCCCTCTCTTCCACCAGGACAGTCTGCCCACCACCTCCCACTGAGACCAGGGGCACTGGGCACGGTGGTGTCCAGCCCTGAGTAGAGCCCAGGCCTTTCTCCCATGGCTCCCTGTTCTCTAGGCACTCAGATTCCTTCAGATTTCTAGGCAGTGAAGGCAGAGGAAAGGTCACAGGCTTGTCTCTCCCAGCTGGCTTACCTGGCTAGCCCCATCCTAGGCTCCCTGCAGCACAGATAGGTGGGGAGGAGGGGCCTTGGAGACCAGGAGCCCACCCCCCAGTTAGAGGCAGAAGCTGAAGGCAGATGTAGTAAATGTAAGGATAGGTCTTTATCGCCACCTCCAGATCTCTCCCATACCCTGGAGGACAGAGGTCCCTCCAGACCTAAGAGCCCAACAGCCAGGGCAGCAAGACCGGTAATGGCTAAGCAAAGTTCACATGTCAGCATGAGGTCTCTGTGGCCAATAATCACGGCAGGCATTGATGGCAACAATGAAAATTCAGCCCAGTGTCCATAGTCCCACACACTCCATAGGCTTTGGCCACCACAAAAGCCTGGCCCACTATGGCCCTTGGAGCCTTGTTCCTCTAGTGCAGCCTCCTCTGGCTCTCCCAGATCACTTGGGCCTGATCTGCTCCAAAGGGCACTTGAGGGCGGGGTGGTGGTGGGGGGTGGCTCAGTGGTTCCTCCGCCTGCCTTGCAAGCACAAGGGCCTGAGTTTGATCCCTGGTACCAAAAAAAAGTTTTAAAAAGGGCACTTGAGCAGGTAGGGAGAGCACCTTGGAGGGAAAAGCACAGAACTGTCTGCACCAACATCCCACTCAGACCGAGAGATGAAGAGAAAAAACCGAGGCCCACTAAGCGTGGTACATGCTCTGGATCACAGGGAGAAGACCTGTGAGGGCAAGAAACCTACCACCAGGGCCCTTCCCATGGCAGGGACTCTAACAAGGAGAGGCTGCTCCCTGGAGAAGGGTGTCCACTGCCAGGTGGTTGTGTCCAGTCCTTGCAGCCTGTCACCTCTGTCCAAGGCACTGCCGTCCAGACACACCCATCTCCCATGAGCTGCCCCCTAGGCACTGGCTGTGGCTGTCAGTGGGGATCAGAAGAGATCATTCCACCCCCAACACTGATCTAGACATCATGTCTTAGGGGGTCAGGACAGAGACCCAGTCCCTAGTCAACTCTCCCCAACTCTGGGAACACACCCTGTATAAATAACAGCCACTCCTACACGTACAGTATCCCTGGTCACCAGAGTGAAGACCACTTCCTGGAAAGTGACCTTGCCTCCCTTACCTAAACCATCACCAGAACAAGGACTGCAACCCTCAGGATCCCACCAGACCCCTTGAACCTTTGCCCAAAGCTGGAAGGAGACTCACCTGAGTGGTGCTGTCCCTCAGCGTGGGGGAGCGGCCCCGGCGTGTGGTGGTGGTGGCCATGGTGGTGGTGGTCTCCATGATGGTGGTGGCCATGTCGGCCAGCAGGGTGGTGGCCGTGGTCTCTGCACTGAGCAGCACGGACGGCCCCTCCCCCACCAGGCGCAGGTGGCCCTCAGTCCGCACATTGGGGTCGCTCTCGGCGGCCAGCGCCAGCACCTTGAGCCCATTGTAGTAAAGGCCCGACACCTGGCCCTGGAAGGGGCGGCCCTGATCCCGGCCTCCGATCTTGATGGCAGCTTGGCTGTTGAAGATGGTCAGCTGGCGTCCTGGGGGGAAGGTGATGAGGAGAGCAGGGAGGCAGGCAGAGGAGGAGCAGACAGTGGGAGGAGGCCAGGAAGGGAGGGGAGAACGGAGAGGATCCAAGGGGAAGAGACGGGAACGGAGGAGGAAGCCAGCAGGTGGATGGGGGAGAAATGAGGAAGGGGCGGACAACCAAAGGGAAAGTACTTGTCAACCAGAACCCCTAGCCCAGCCGGGTGGGACCCCAGCAGGGGAGGGTCCCAGGGCACACGCATGGGCTGGGAAAGGGTGCCCGGTCAGCCCTCTCCCCACCACGCTCATGCCTTCTCCGCCTTCTCCTGTCCCACACTGCTCCTGCTCCAGGGCCATCACCCCTCTCTCTCCTCTCCCTCGGTTCATCCCCATCTTTTCCCTCTGCTCCCCCAGACATCCCACCCGCAGTGAGCCCCAAGCCATGGGGCCCTTGGAGGCAGCAGACAGCAGAGACAAAGAGGCTGAGGCAGAGGGTGTGCACTGCCAAGCCATCGTGGTCAGCGCGCGTGAGCAGAGGAGGCAGGATGAGGGGCACAGCATGGCCCCTGCCCGGCTGCTCCAGGCTGCCCTGCCCATGGCAGCCCCTGACTGCCAGCCAGGGTCCTACGCTCCTCCTCCCCTGCCAAGGCCCAGCCACTGCCAGGACCAGGCCCCTGGCTAGCAGAGCCCTTCCTCCCCGCCTGGGTGGGCAAGCACAGAAATGGAAAATGTTAAAGGGACCTTGCTTCGCTTGCTGACAGCCAAAAAATCCCGCTCCAGCTCCAATCTCACTCCGCACTCGGCAGCATTACACCTCAGAATTCCCACCTGCGTGGGGTTTGGCTGTTCACTTTGGTTTTAGTAGATCTGGGGGTCGGTTTAACCCTCTGAGTTTGTTGTTTTGGTTTGGTTTTTTAGAAAAGATATTTATTATGTTTAAGTTTAGATTTAACTTTGATTTTGGTGTTGCTTATTTTTTGCTGGGGAGGGGTCGGGCAGATGGACTATGACACTGCCCCCTTCTCCCCTGGAACTTCAGCCGCTGGCGCTGGGAGTTTAATACCTGGCTTAGCCCTTGTTAGACTCTGGTTAGTGCCTCGTTAAAGATCTGGTTTAGAGTTAGGTACTGTAAGCCTTGCCCCCATACCTGGGCTGAGGACAGTCCAACTTGGGAAACCCACACCCGCTTTGGACACGAGGGCCCTCCAGGACACCAAGCTTCTGGACCCGCCAGCTACCTGCTTGGGCCACTGGCGGTCTGCTCAGCTAGCTCCTCCCCTCCTGTGGCACCTTCCCACTGCCCGCCTGGTGCCACATGCTCCCTTACAAATGTGGGAGTCGGAGCCCAGAGAGGGGCATTACTGGTAGTGGCAGCTCAAAGGCAGGCCTGAGATACCAGGCCCAGACGGCCCCCTGAGACTCACTATGTCCAAGTTTATTCCTAGCTATGAAAATTATGAGAATCCAAAGGAGAGAAGGGTGACTATGATCACATGAATCTGGAAAGCAAACAGGTCACAGCTCAACAAGTTCCTTTCTTGCAGGATTTGTCAGAGCCTTTAGGAATCTAAGATACTTGTGCATCTCAAAGAGGAAGAAACAGGTTTCAGCACTTCCAAAGTCATTTTGCCACAGATCTCTGTACTGTGAAGCAGCTCATAGAACTGTTTCACAAAACATGTTTTAGAATTGGAAAATGGATTCATTCCATAACTACTGAGCACCTACCGTGTGCCAGATGCTGACAGTAAGATATCCCTCCAAGAACTTGAATACCTTCCTGTTCATCGCTTCTCTCCTCACAATGTGTCTGTGAGGTGGAATGAGCTACAACAGCCATCCCTGTCTACTGAGAAGGGAGCTGGGCTCGGACAGGCCGAGGCCACACCAAAGGTGAGCTCCTCCTTCCCTTCTCTGGGAAGCTGAATCTGTCATTTTCTAGAAGAGTAAATAAATACAGGCCTGAAAAGAAGGTGCGGGCACCTCCGAGTTCTGCCCCCTCCCCCTATCAAGGCCTGTCCGGCTCTCCCCACCCTTGGGGTCACAAGTGGTCCCAGCCTCAGCCCAGGTCCCTTGGCCTCTCTGATTCTGGGGGAGCTTGGCAGATAATGGACAGGAAGCCACAGAACTTTAATAAACTTGGTCCCTGTGGCCCATGCACCTGCCCCCACCCACCATGAATGCCTCAAAGGGTTAAAGTTCACCCCGCTGGAGAGAGCAGCCCAGTGTGGCTGGGGGCTGTATGTTTTAGCGATGTCTGTTTTAGTCCCTTTAACTTTTTGTCCTGTCATGGATTTATCACATCTGGTTATCAGCATGTTTAGGCCCCGCTGATGCGGGGGGCTGGAAGTTACATTTGGGGGGTTTATTGGGGTAGGCCCCAGTGGACATTTAAAGCACAGTTATCAGCTGGTTAAGTGGGGTTTAACAGTTCTGCTCCCCCCTAGAGTTTAGCCTTAGAGGTACAGAGCTCGCCCCTCCCCCAATGGGAATCAGATGGCTTTGCCCTTGGCCCCCACCTTCTCTTGGTAACAAGACACCTTCTCCTTCCCACCCAGTAGCACCTCACCTGCCATGTGGGGGCCTCCCAGGGAGCCCACTCTGCTTTCCTCCTCAATCCAGCAGCAGGCAGAAACTCCTACCAGACTATGGCCTTCCTCATCGTCTTAGTCTACTCAGCCTCCATGACTGCCAAGAGGCCTTCTGGACCAAGGGAGCCCCATTCCAGAGAAAGTGGCTCAATAGGCATTCTCTTTAGGGGTCTTTCCAGTAGGACTTGAGGACCCACTCTTTCCTGTCTCCTCAGGTGGGCTGGTAAAGCCTTCCTAGCCCTCCCTGGGATTTCTGGATCAGCTTTTCTTGCTCTCCAAAGCCTTCCTGCCTCCCAGGACCCTGTGGTGGACTAGGGCAGTGGGACTCAGCTCCCTGCCTGCATTTCCAACCCATCTGCAATCTACCTGCTCAGCACAGACCCAAACCAGGGAGCTTCCACCCTTGAGGGTCTTAGGGGCTACCCTACTCAGATCCCAGATTTAGAAAATAACGAGACCTCTCTATCCTCTAGAAAAATCCTACTTCTGCCCCAAAACCACATCCCTGAAATACAGGGACCCTGACTATGAAAGGGAAGGGGGCATCGTGGCCAGACAATCGCCCCCTCGCTTGGAGCTGGGCACGGCGAAGGCACGGAGAGGGGAAGAGAGAGCTCTGCACCTTTAAGATAGTATTTTTAAAGTTAGTTAGTTAATTAATTAATTCTGGTTAATTACCTTTGTCGAGCAGCCACTCATCTACTACTCGACCAAGCCGGTAGGGGATTCTCTGTCTAGCAATCGCCAGGCGCTCGTTATCAAAGTTTCCTTGGAAAAGTTTAGAAAGACAGTAGGTTTCTCAGGCGGTGAAGTCCAAAGGAGTTAGAAAAGTAATTATGCATTTTCAGGAGACCCAGAGTAAGCAGCAACATCCAACAGGAAGAGGGGTGAAGCAGGAAAAGAAATGCTGGGTCCCCAGACCCCCTCCCTAGGCTCCCATCCAGAGCCAGCCCCACCCTGGGGGTGGAAGCAAACCAAAGAAAAAGAGTGAAAAAGAAGAAAACAAAGGGGACTTAAAGAAAAGGCAGCTGGAAGGCCAGAAGTTAAATAGGTTTATCTGGTCAGTAAGTTGAAACCCCTCTTCCTTCGCCATCCCAGAGTGGGGCAGCGGGGTGGGGGTGGGGCATTTAGCAGGTTTAACTTGGGGTGGGAAGCATCCGTGGTTCCGGTGGCCCAGCTGGTTACTGCATTTAGAGGGCGGTTTAGAAGTGGGAGGGATGGGTTAAGCGGGGTTTATGCGGCATTTAAGGGGCTCACCCAGCATACGCATTTAACAGTGAGATTTAAACCGCTTTTCAAGGCATTGCAACTCCCTTTCTCTTCTGTGCTCAAGTCCCAGCTGCCCCTCACTTCCCAGTCATCGCGCACCCTAACCCTACTGCCACCTCTGCCCTGGTTTCACTCAGACCCAACCCTGCCACTGCTCTTCCAGTATGGAGCTTCAGCATCCTCACCCTGGTGGCCTTGCCGCTGGTGCCTCGCCCAGCTCACCCTTCTGTCCAAGGCCCTCCCAGCTCGCCCTCTGCAGACATCCCTAGTCCTCCGCCCAGCTCCGCCAGGCCTTCTCTTCATCCTCTTCCTCATCTCAGCCTCACTTCGAGGTGCCAGCCCTTCTTTCCCGAGAGCCTAGTTCCCGCTCTGTTCTGTCCTGAGGACCTGGCCTCCGCTCCTGACCCTCGTACACATGTCCTGCCAGTCCCTCAGCCTTTCTCCTCCAGCTTCTTTCATTTCCAAGCCCACCTCTTTTCTCTACCTGGATACCCATCTTTTCCCTCTCCACTCCCCAATGTCAGCCCCAAGAAGGAGGATGTGTGTGTGTGTGTGTGTGTGTGTGTGTGTGTGTGTGTGTTTCCTAACAGGAAGAAGGGACATATGTCTCACTGGAGGGAGGCTGACTATATAAAAATTATAACAAAAGCGCTGTTTATTGAGAATCTCCTCTATGTCCTTCTAGCACTTGCCTTAGATTTTTGGAATTCTCACAGCATGGCTATGAGGTAGGTATCATCTCCACAGTTCAGAAGTGGAAAGTGAGTTTCAGAGGGCACGTGATTTGTCCCAGGTCACTCAGCTTGTGTGACCCAGGATTAAAACCCAGGCCCTGCTCCCTGGGGATCCACAGGCTGTGTTGTGTCTCTGTGCTCCCTAAAATTTAGAGGGCAGGAGGCCCACTCTCTGGGCCCTCACACACTGCTGACCTGGCCTGCTGATGTTGATCAGGATCTGCCCTGACTGTTAACACAGGCAGCCACCAGGTCACCCAGACAGCACCAGGCAGCCTTTCCCCAGCCCTAGCCAGTGGTCCCTGAGCAGACGAAAGCAAGCATAATTCTTCCAGATCCCTCTGGCCTTCTGGGCTTCAAAGGTTGAAGGTCTGGATGAAATTCTGGATTGACACAGTGAGGCCCTGAGTCTGGCCCTGTCCAGCACGGACCAATGTTGTCACTACAAAGTCTTCCCTGTTATGTGTATGTCTGAAAGGGAGTGAAGTCTGATGTCCCAGAGATCATCCCCACCCAGCCCTGGCTGTCAGGGTCTGTTTGGAGCAGAGAAGTCGAGGGACTTTGTGTAGGAGGATTGGTGAGTCTGAGTGACCCCACATATGCCCAAGACCTAGGCTGGCACCCCTCGGCCAAGCTGTCTTCTCCTGTGTCTGTCTGAAGTTCTCTGTGTCTGGGGTTGCTGTGTGCACATCGAGCTCTTTTCCTTAGAGGACTTATGTGAGCCTCATTCTCTCGGGAGTGGCCCCAAATGTCTGGGTGCAATCCTGTAGGACTGGGAGCCCTGGTCCTGCACAGGCCTCTGTTCAGCGTGGGTAAACCTTAAGGGTGTGCATGCTATCCATGCCCCGCTAGGTCAGCACAGGGCAGCTGCTCCCCCAGCTCCTCACTTGGGTCCTGTGTGTTACTGCAGTGCTGTCCAGCCTGTGTCTCAGCATCTCTGTGTCCCTGCAGTTCTCCCTGGGGCATTTCTATTTCCTCCCTCTTTGTTTCCCCACTGGGCTCCCCCACCCTCACTCCACCCCTCGCTGGGCTCCATCCACCTTTGCTCCCTGGCTGGCTCTGGGTGTCAGTATCTCCATCTCTCTCTCTCTTCCTCTCCCCTGGAGCTGCCTCCATCTCTGCATGCCTCGCTGACTGGTTCCACATCTCTCCATTGCTCCTTCTCTGGTTTCCGCTTACTCTGAGGCTTCCTCTGTAACTTACAAGATCTCTGCCTACTCCTTTCTTTCACATCTTCATCCTTGGTTTGTCACTGACCACCACAGCTGTCACCCTGTTGGACTCCCACGGACTCCTGTTGGACTCCTCTGGGTCCTGCTCCCCTCTGTGTCCACAAGGCCTAGCACAGCCCCGATAATATAGTAGGTTGTCAAGGAAAGATGTTGAATGCACTTGGCCCTCTTTTTTCACTCTTTTTGTCATTTGTCTCTTCTTCCTTTCCATCAAGTCCCTCATTTCCTGAAACAGTGGGTTCCTTTTCTCCAAGTCTCCATGGCTACTTGTCTTCCTGCATATACATCCCCTACTAGGGTCCCTGACTTGCTCTTTTTAAAGACCTTGGTTCTGTTTTGGGGAACAGCCTTGCCTCCTGCCAAGATGTGCTTTATGTTACTTCTGGACCTTCTGTCTTAGGTTTCAGTATCAGCCTCCCCGTTTCTGACAGTCTCTCTTTTCTGAACTCATCCTTTCCTCCATCACACAGGACTTTCCTCCACCCTCTCTTCTCCTCCAAACCCCAAATTGGACCTTTACCTCATGCCATACCCAGCAGATGATGTACTCCCACCACCACCCTGATCTCACCCTGTCCCCCAAATCCCAACTTTTCCATTAGCCATGCCCCTGACCCCGGTCACCTCCACCTCCTTTCCACAGCCCTGCCCCACGGCCAGAAGTCTCTGCTTAGCCCAGCCCCAAGCAGGTCTTGCTCCTATCGGAAGCCACCCACCCAGCCGCTAAGCCTGGTCCATGGGCCTGTGCCTCCTACCTGCGGGGTACCGCTCGTTGACTGGCCAGCTGTCCACCTGCAGAGTGGCGTTGCCACCGCTCCGAGTGAAGCGCACCACATGGTATTTGCCGTCGCTCACAATGGCGTTGGGCTCATCAATAGTAATGTCGTCCGTGCCCACATTAAAAATCACCCCCACGGTGCCCTGGTCCTGGAGACAGGGAAGGAGAGGTCAGCAACTGGGAGGGGGCAACAATTCACTCCTAGAACTCTATCTGCGGCCATCACTGGCCTGGTTCCATAGCATTTCACAGCTTTATAAGGCACCCCAGGTCTCAAGGACCCAAGGCAGTGGGCAGGGGGCTCCCCATGTGCAGGCAAAGGAATAACCTGAGGCTCAGAGGTTGGGGGAAGACACGGGGGGGAGTTACAGAGTCAGGATCCAGGGTCCCTTTCAGTAATCAACTCCATCTTTTGCTTTTTAGTTCATCCAGAATATTCACAAATGTTTACAGAGCCCCTGCATTAGACAAGGGCTACAGGAATGGCAGGACAACATGGGTCTCAGAGGGTGGAGGCCACCCTAATGGATGAGCCAACAGAGAAGCCCACAAAAGCCTTGGAGAACACACTGACCCTCACGACAGCCTGTGATAGCCTCCAACGCCCCCTGCCCTGAATGTTTAGCGGAGTACCCTCATCCCCACACCAGGGCATGCAGCTGCCCTCCTGGTGCCTCTAAGGCCCAGTGTGGCTCAGCTCTGAGTGTAGGGGTAACCCCTCCACAGTTATGGGATCCCACTGGGGGGTCTGGACTCGGGCTGTCGGGCATGGGAAGAGAGGAGTGAACATAGAAAGGAAAATAAAGAAGGGTGAGGCTGGGAAGGGACAGGCGGAGGACAGGCAAGGATTGAGATTAGCAGACATCAAGCAAAGAGCATGAACGAACTTGGGGTTGCAGCCCCTGCAGAGGCTGCTTGGGCTCTAGCCTAGAATAGGGTTCAACCCATGATGCTGGAGTGAGCAGAAGAGCTTCCCCAAGACCCAAAAAGTGCTAAGCATTCATGCGTGTGCACTGGTCATTCCCACAGCAACCCTCTGAAAAGCTCACAGCACCCTGTTTCATCGAGGAAAAAACTGAGGTACAGGGAGGGAAATGACATTACATCCCCAAATCTCACAGCTCACAAGAAGGGAACCCCAGCAGCCCAGACTCCAAAGCCCAGTGCCCTTGCACCCTTGCTCACACTCTAGGGAGACACCAACTCAAAGAACTGGGAGTGCGAACGACCTGAGAGGCTGCTGAGGCCATCCTACCTTCAAAGGTGCCTGACCAAGCCTGGGGAAGGCACATGGACCTGAGCCTAAGCCCCCACTGCATTCCTTTGCACATCCATTCGCGATGCATCCTGAGTCGGCCCAGCCCTCCACACACACAGAACAGACACAAGGCTCCCTCAAGCCACCCGGATCACAAAAAGACTCCCAATCTGGCCTGGATAAGAGAAACCATTCCACTGTCAGCAGCAACATCTAACAGCGCTTCGAGGCAGGTCTGGTGGCGCCAGGGATGGGGTGGAGCACGAATGCCTCACAGATGGGGCAGCAATTGGGGTTTGGCAGACAGAGAGAGAGAGGAAGGGCAGGGTGTAGAGCTGTGGTTCCCTTGGAGACCCATGCCCTACCCCATCCCCTCCTGTGAGGTCCAGCTCTAGAACCTGAGAAGGTCACATACATACAGTTATACACCCATTCAGCGACCCTCCTCAGAAACAGTGCAATAGCTTAGGTCTAAAACGTTCCACCAAAGACTCACATGTTTGGAAGGTGACTAGATCATGGGGGTGCTACGCTTATCAGTAGATTCTTCCACTGATGAATTCCTAGGCCAAAAGTGTTATTAGGAGGCGGGGCCTGGTTGGAGAGGTGGGTCACTGGGGGCAGGAACCGGAAGAGCATATTCTCATCCCCTGCTTCTCCTTTGGATCTCTGCTTCCTGGTTGATATGGGTTGAGCACCTTTTTCTCTGCCCTGCACCTCTGCTATCCTATTTCTTCCTTGGAGGCAGGTGACGCTGGACTGAATAAACCTCTCCTCCTTTAAACTGGAGATATTGGGTATTTCGTCCCAGTGACAAAAAGTGACTAAAGTGGACTAAGATATGCAAGAAAGCAGGGAAACTGAGGCCAGGCTTGTCTAGCAAAGAGTATTAGCAAGCCCCACCCATCTTCCACCCACAGACTGACAACATCCCCAGGGAGACGGGCTCATCATCTGCTCCCCACACATGGGAAAGGAACAGTCGAGCCTCCATGTTACTATTGTTAGTAATAATATCACCCAGAATAGCAGCAGCCCTTTGGATGCCATTAGGCCTTTCTCCCCAAGAGGCTCCACCCAGGCAGGGCTGGTGGTCAAGGGCACATGCAGTCTGAGAGCCAGGCTGGCAGAGGGCCGGCCAGGGGGGCTGTAAGGCAGGACACCTGGGTTTCCTAGGAAGCAGCCAAGCTCAGAGCTGTGAGCTCTGGGGGAGAGACAGCTCCCCAGAGCTGCTCCTGATGTGAAGTCAGTTGTCACTTCTGTTAAAGTCATTAATTCCTAATTCCCCAATTACCTCATTAGGCGGCGGTGGGGAGAACACGGCCGCTCCTACAGCAAATAATTATGGGAGTCAAAATTAATTTGGCAAAGTAGAGCGACGCTTTATTAGAAACGTCAAATTGCTTTTCTCTTATTTTGCTGCCGCCTCCCCAGTCTTTGAGAGCTGCTAACCGTGCTGTAGTGGGAGCCGATGTGTCACTAGAGGAGGAGGGGGTTTGGAGGATGCCCCCAGGGGGTTTCAGCCCATCTGGTGCCCATCTCTGGCCTCTTCTGTAGCCCCTCCCTTGCCAGGCTCCCCACCCTAGGCCTCCCCCTCTCCCTGCCCTCTGCTACACCCAGGCACCAGGCCTTGCTTCTTAACAGCCTTGAACCAGGTGAGGCTTCTCCGAGCACCTGAGCCCCAAGCCCACAGGCTCAAAGACACAGCGCACACAGATGCGGTCCAAGTAGCTGACACTGATGACCAGGACACTGAGGGCCTCATGAAGACAGGGCAATGTGTTGAGCACTTTACATGAGTGATTTTCATTTAAGCAGCCTAGAATCCCTCTGCCCTTGGTTTGCTGCACATCTGGGGAAACTGAGGCTTGGAAAACTGTGTCAACTTGCACAGAGACAGCAAGAAAGATGCAGAGCTGAGATCCAAAGCCAGACCATCTGCTCTAAAGCCATGCACAGTCTTACGTGACAATGAAGAGAGGGCCAGCAGCCCTCAATTATGGAGAAGGACACAGGGAAACATAGCTGCATCCTGTCACACAGACAGAAGACTGAAACCACAGAAAAGACCATTTCTCAGGAAACATATGTGCACTGCTATGTGCTGAGACACCACTGGACCATCTCTCTCTTCATCACCAACAGTCACAGCTGTCTCTCCTGACACAGTCATCATGCATCCAGTGCCACACTGTCATCCACAGCCACGTGCCTCTCACAACAGGTTCCAATCACGCTTAGAGACCCTGTTTGTCTTGTTGGCTCACAGGCACAGAGCTTCTGGGGCCTCTTCCCCAGGCCTGACCAATTTCCCAGGCACTATTCTTCCCTCTGGGGCCCCTCCCTACCTGGTCCCACCCTTGTCAACTGTTTTGTTAAGTGCTGCTGGCACCCCATCCCAGGCTGTTACAGAACACCCCATTGCTTCCCACCCTAGTGCTGGGGGAGGGATCTGAAGCACTGCCCTGACACAGGGCCAGGAGCCTCATCCTCAAAAAGATGAGGAGGGTCCACAGCCCAAACAAGCCCTCCTCTCTGGCTTCCTCTCTGCCCTCTGAACTCTGACCTCCTTAAAACCCCACAGTGCCCCATCCAGACCTTTCTGGCTCAGTCTGAACAGTCCCGCTCTGCCCCACAGCTCAAGGGGTCTGGCCAGGGTTAGGACATGGGATGAAGACAGGGGAATGGAATAGCAAAAAGGGGCTAGGACAGTGATGGCAAACCTTTCAGAGCTTTCAGTGACAGAAACAGTCTGCTGTGGCATGCGTGCCATAGGTTCACCATCACTGGGCTAGAATGCAGAGTTGGAGACTGAGATCAGAGACCCAGGACTTTGGACTGTGGAGGGAGCGGGGAAAGGGAGAGGTTAACACCAGAAAGAAAATGATGCAAGACTAGACATCCCAGGGAAGTGTCTGCAGAGGATGAGAGACAGGACAAGGGGCAGGAAAGAAATGGTGCCAGCTGATGATTAAACAGGATGAGAAACTGAGGTAAAGGAGGTCTGGATGTGGTGAGAGTTCAAATAGGCACTGGGAAGGAACAGAGGCAAAGGAATGGGACAAGACAAGGAAACGGGGATGGGAGGACAGAGAAAGGCAGAGTTGAGTGGGACTGGAGGTCAGGGTAGGGATGTGGGGCTTGGCCAGAGGGGAGGCCCAGTAAGGGAGCTTCTGGGAGGGCAAGGTCACAGAAACAGAGGTCAAAGGTGGAGCAGAGCAGAGGCAGTGTTTGAAGGCAAAATGAAGCAGCAAGCGTAGGCAGCTGTGAGGCAAAGAGGTCAGGAGGAGCAGGAACAGTCGTAAGACGCAGTGGGCAGTCCTAGGTGGTCTAGGAGTGAGCAGGCAATGGCCCAATGGCTGTGGAAAGGCCTGAAAACCCCTAGGAGACTGGACAGTGTGGGAAGATACAACACAGATGGTCTCAGCATGCAGGGACCTTACAAACCTAATGGGAGGGTGGCTCTCCATGAAAGACTAAGAGGGGGACTGGGTCTCAAAAGCAGAAGCTCCAGGGACCAGGCAGCAAGGAAAAGGTTTGAGCAGATTGAAAGCAGGGGAAGGGGCACCGCAGAACTGGCAGGGAGAATCCTTACAATGTGCAGCTGCAAGTAGTCTCCGAGGCCTGAGGCGCTGTCCACCCTCACCAGCACAGCACTCCGCTGGTGGGTGCTGAAGCCCACGGCCAGGCGGTCCATCCTCGTGCTGGGCCGGTCATTGGGGGGCCACGTGTAGGTGATGAGTGCTCCCCCCTTCCCAAAGATGTACGTAGTCCCAGCTGCAGAGAAAAGGAAAGGGAGAGAAGGAGAAATGATATCAGCAGGGTAAGCTCAGTAGGTCCTTGTGGTTGTGGCCAGAGCATGGGACCACGGGTTTGGCCTGTGATGCCTGCAGCAGCCACCAGCCCTGCAGCCCTAGGGAACAGTTGGCAGGCGGGTGCCTGGGTGAGAGGCTGCACGCACACAGACAGATGTAGCTGCCTCATCAAGAATTCTAGCTTTAATTACAGCAAAACAGAGAGGTAATACAGAGAGTGACACAGAGACGGAGCCCAGAAAGAAGCACAAGAGACCAAGATGACAAGAGGGCCCTGGGCAGGAATGACCTTGGGACCTGGTTCTGACCAGCTCAACTTCTTCCAAGGCTGACAGAGGTGACAGATGCAAGCTGTGTGCTTCTTTGGGGCCAGAGCTGATCAGCACCCAGACAAGAAGGTGCCCCAGGCAATAGCAGGAAGATGAGCAGGGCTGTGGGCAGCTCTGACTCACTGGCCAGTTCTGGCCCCCTGCCAGGATCTGCCCCCCCCAGTCCCCTTCAGCCCCCTGGGAGTGCTCCAGGATTATTCAGGACTCCCTGCTTCCCCCTCAGGCAGGGGTGCCTGGGGCCCTAAGCAGGGAGTCCTGGAGCCCTGCCCAGAAAGGAAGAGACAGACATAGAGGGGGTGTGCCAGCCAGAGGAGGAAGGAGGCAGAGAGACAGATGGACAGAGAGGGACAGAGAGGGATGTAGGTGAGAGAAGCAGGAGAGTGGGAGCCAGAGATGTGGGCTCTTTCTCCCCACCCTCCCCCACCCCACCCTCTCTCCCCTTCTTCTCCTCTTCACCATCCGGCTGCTGGGGGCGGGTGTGAGGTCCCTAACGATCTCAGCCCCAAAATAAACCCCATTAGTCGCCATGTTCCCTCCTGTGGCTGACTGTATTCCCTGGGGGTGGGGTGGGGGTGGGAGGCTGGTCACCCAGTTTCCGGGAAGGGAGCCTTGTCTGGGAGCCTGGGGGACTAGTGTTCTGGGGCCTGCTGAAAAGGGAGGGCAGAGAACAAGCTTGCATTCTTTTGGACATAAATGGAGCAGATGAGATTCATAAAATGCTTAATTAAATAATTAGCCACTAATGACTCCTCTCAAAGTACTTCTTGGGATGAAGGGTTGAAGGAAAGGCAGCCAGAGAGAAAGAGAAAGTCAGATGGAGCCTGAGGGCAAAAGCTGGGAAGACTGAGGGGAAGAGATGGCCTTGTGAATGGAGGCTCAGGTCCTAGGTCAGGACCTCCAGAAGGGCCTAAGGCACTCCCAAGGTGCAAGCTTGCTCCCAAGATGTCACCTGCTGGTGACAAGAGGCTGGGTCTCCTTCAGCACCTGGGGGTCTCTCCCCTCAGGTGCTCAGGATCCCCTTGTAGCCTGGCAGTCAGAAGGGGTCTCTATCCAGGAGGCTCCACTGCAGGGGACACTCCTGAGTGCCTTGAGGGGAGCACTGTCCACAGTGGGAGAGAGGGGAAGGCTACTGCCTGGGTCCCAAAGCGGTAGAAACCTGCCGGGAGTTGAGGTAAGAGAAGCAGGAACCATGAGTGCCTCTGATGTTCCCCAGGTCACCTGCCAGACAGAGCCAGAGTGAGAGGTAACTCCAGGGTCAGGGTAGGCAGGAAAGAACTGCCTGATGTCTAATCACTGACCTTCCACCCCAGTTTGTGGGCAGGACAGACCCCCGCCACAGACCGGGAGCTCAGCTCTGCCCCTCGAGACCCAGGTGGCCTTTTTACCTGAGGGCACTGGAGGCACAGTGGTGAAGGCTGAATGTTTGGGATGGGTCCTGAGTTTATGTCAGGGAGCTGGGCAGGGTTGGGGTACACAGTAAGCCCCATTCCCACTCATGCAGGTCACCTGTCTGGGAAGGGCAGGGTGTGGAGGCCAGAGCTGGCTAGGCCTCAGCCTGTACAGTCTCTCCACTCCCAACACTGCAGCACTCCTGAAAATCTGCTGTTTCCATGGCAACCGTAATACCCAGGGTCCTTCCTCCCCTTTCCACTCACAAGCTGCACTTCGAATTTTGGGGGTGGGGAGGCCGGGGAAGCTGAGACACTGACCCTCATCCATACACTTCCTAAACATAGGCTGTGGCCTCTTCACCCTGGGCTCTAGGGGGTCCCAGGGAGAGGACGGTTTTATTGGGTTCTTGGTCCACTCACACCTGGGAAGGAAACCCCATCTACCTGGAGTCTGCCTCCAAGGCCCCCAGGTCTAGAGTAAAGGAGGCCCTTCCTCTCCGATTTCCCACTGGATCCCAAACAGCGCAGCACCACGGACAGAGCCTGGCGCATCCAGAATATCCAGGAGCGCCCTGGCGCCGGGTTGGGCAGTGAGGAGGCGGGATCAGAGGCGCTTGCCCACCGCCCAGGCAGACACATCTACAGTGACGTGCACCAGACCCCACACCCACACGCGGTCGGAGACGCACTCCGAGGCACACAAAGCCCCAGCGTGGAGAGGCAGACCCCCAACCGGAGCCACGATGGGGCCCGAAACGTGGCGGTAAGCGCACGGACCCGGGGCGGCCGACGCAAGGGCAGGGGCTACGCACCCAAGCCCACAGCTTGCAGGACTCTCACCGCCAGCCTCAGGCTCCCCCAGGATTGATTGCCCAGCTGTTCGCACACTGCAGCCAGTTTATTACGCTGGGCGGGCCTGTTAAAGCCTAAGGGCGTTTATTATACTGTGGGGGAACGGGTGGAGAGACACTTCTTGGGCAGAAGAGGTTACGGATGAATGGTTTATTGGGCTGGGGCGGCAGTAATTACCCTGGGGAGATGTTTCTCTCCTTTGCACCTCAGTTCGCCCACGGGCACAGAGGGCTGGCCTAGGAGGAGACCCGGGTGGTGGAGGCGGGGCCTGTGCGGGTCCCAGCACGCTGTCCTCCTCCCTGCCCCAGGTTCACCCAGAGAAGGCAAGGGCTTCTAGCAGACAGCACACAGCCCCACATCCAGAAGCCAGACAGCTTCCAGAAAGTATTCAGGACCTAAATGTGGCCCAAGGATGGTAGAGAACAATTGTTCTCCACCTCCCTAGGAAATCCCCAGTGAGCTGAATTGTGCTTAATATTTTGGGGAGTACTACACCCTGGAGTCCAAGACAAGAGGGTTTCTGGCCAGACACATGACGCCACAGGCCCAGGGTTGGCTCCTTTCTGCCCACACCCAACATAATCCCCTCAGTGCCTCCTAGACCCAGAAATTCACTGATCCAGGAAAACATTCTAATTGATCAAGAACCTTCCGTACAGTCAACACACATCTGTATTCTAGAAAAAAAAAAAAAACAAAAAAACATTAACAGTGGTCTAACCCAGACTAAAACAACATAATTACTTTGTGTAAAAACCACCCACACAGTGATCTCTCCAGGGTTAAAACTATATGTACAGACTCTCTGTCTGCCTATGTCCCAGCCATATCAGAAGCCATGACAGAAACATTCTGGAAGATCTAGAAGTATGAAATGATAAAGTAGCCTGTACAATCCAGAAGAGCCTGAGTCCAGGTACTCCCAGCCAGCACCACATCTTTCTAAGAGAACCTCCACAACCCAGAGGGTGAGACCTCCATAGGACCAGATCCCCGGTTCCATCTTGATCTAGAATCCCAAAACATGTCCCTGCAACCTTTAAGCCCACTCTGAAATCCAAGTTGACGTAGTCATGCCCAAAATCCAAACACATGCTGGACCCCATTATAAGCTGAGGTAATAAATCCAGAAACTCTGGAAGCTACTGGTTAGGAAGTGAGCTGGGATTAAATCCTCCTTTCATGGCTTCCAAGGGTCCCAGAATTGAAGGTTTCAAAGACTGAAACTGGAATTGGAAGTGGAGAGGATGGTCAAAGACCAGGAGAGTATCATCTCGCGAGTCCATTTTTAGGACACAAGTGTACTGATCTTTCCAAGCCCCAGAGCAATATCAGGTGCAGAAGTGTCAGTGGTGTCTGGCAGGTGAACAGGGACATTATGTAACAGGAAGGGTTGAGGTTGGAGGGTAAATGGGGGAAACAGTGAAGAGGAGGGAGCAAAGGCAGGGGAAAACTCAGTAGGACTCCAAGAAGGACAAGTGGAAACCAAGTGCAGAAAGAAGGGTGCTGTCACAGGAGGGGCCTAGGGAACCTACGGGCACGAGGAAGCCTTCCCTGTCCTCCAGCTAGGCACAGAGTCCTAAAAGGAGTCGATCTTCTCAGTCCTCCCCCCAACCGGAGGTGGGGCTCGGCCAGGACAGGTGGCCTCCTCCCTTCTCATCCAGCTTTCCCTGGATCCTCTCCCTTCCTTTCAGCTGCCACACCCTTCACAGGTTCCCCCACCCCTCCTTCAACCGCCTTCTATCACCGTCCCGTGCTGCTCTCCAGCTCCTCCTCTACTTCCTTATGGCCCTGAGCAATCACTGGCTCTCTTTCTTCTGCAATCCCAACACCAACATTCCATAGATTCCTCCATGGAACCCTTCAAAGCTGTCCGTCGGTCTCTGTAGCATTTCAAAAGCCATGACAGAAACCTTCTGGAAGATCTAGAATTGTGAGGAAAGCCTTGGCCCATGCTGTTTCCCTTTGCCCGCCTCTGCTGTCTGGGTAAACCCTGGGCACTCCAGCCTTGAGTCCTTCCCATCCGCCCCTCATCCTCGGGCCAGTGCCTCTCTCCTCTGCCTTCCTCTCTCACCTCCTCTCCTCCCTGCGAAGCTCTTTCTTCCCCAGTATACTTGGCTCCTCTTTTCTATCTCTCCCTTTGTGCCTTGTCTTGGCCTCTCTGGGAACCTCTGGGAACAACCCTGGGCTTGAGAACCAGAAGAGGATAATGAAGAGGGGCAGAAATGCAAAAGCGACAGAGAAATCCTAAAAAGGGAGAGAGGGTTCAAATCAGAAGCAAGGTTGAGGTAGGGACATGGAATAAGAGAAACTTTGAATACCGCATGGGAGAAACCCAGTGGGCATGGAAGAGATGAGGGAAATTGTGCTAGAGAACGGAGAAGGAATGAAGAAGAGAGTCTGAAGGGGCTGCTCCAGCGAACTGGATGAAACCAAAGTAGAGGTGTGGAAAAATATAAAGAAGTGGAAGAATAGGGAAGAAGACCAGAAAGGGGAGCAGAGAGACTAGAGGTGGTACAGGGGCACCAAGTCTGGGAAGCAGGGATGGACAGGTGTGGAACAATGATAGCGAGGCAGGGGTGGTTGTGGAAATGGGACCCAGTGAGGGGTATGGGTTGCAGGTAAGGAAGACGCAGGTGTCAAACATGGTGGAGGAACAAAACCAGTAAAAAATGAGACGTGATGGAGACAGAAATGATGAGTATCCAGGCGGAGAAGGGACGGAGATACAGAAATGAGAAGCCACACTGGTAGAGTGAGAAGTGATGAAGGCACAGCGATGAGAGGCGATGGAAACGTGGAGGTGTCAGAGCGCCCAGACGGGAGGCGGCAGAGGCACAGAGGTGGAAGGTGAGGACGGAGGACCCAGACATGGAAAATAATAAGGGACAAAGAAGAGAGGCCATGGAGTAGAGGGCTAGGATGGAGGTGACAAAGACAGAGACAGAGGTGGCAGGGTACTCCGCGGAAGGACAGGATACAGAGAAGGGAAGTGGTGCACAGACTAAAACAGGAGGTGACAAGGTCCCTGGGACAGTAAGGGATAGAAGCTCTGAGATGGAACATGGAGGGCTGAGATGAAAGATGGTAGGAGCTGACACAGAAAAAGTAAATCGTGAGGGAGCAGATGTGGGAGGAAATGGAAGCACAGAACAGGAAGTTGTCGGGGCAAAGTGATGGGGCAGAGGGCAGAGATGGGAAGAGACGGCACATGGAGAGCCTAGGGGTCTTCGCCATGAAGTGATGAGGCGCCTGAGGAAGGGAGGAAGGGTGCAAAGGAGAAGACATGGGAGTGAGAAACGGAAGGCAATGGGATCGGAGGGGAAGGGAAGGGCTTGGCAATGGCAGGCTATGGGGGACCGGATGAGAGCGGTAGGAAGACTGACACAGAGGTAACCATCGGCCTGGGAACACAGAAATGCCAGGGCCACCGGGGTGAGAGCTGCGGGGTCAGAGGTGGGAGCAGAGCAGAGCTGCGGTCGGGGCTGCCAGAGACAAGGGGGAGGGGGTGCCGGGACAGTGTTTGGGAGGTGACAGGAGTCCAATCGCAGAAAAAGAAGGGAAGGCTGCTGCAGGGACAGAGATGAGAGAGGAAGAGTTGGGACCTGTCAGAGGCAGAGATGACAGATGGGGGTGGGACCCCAGCCGTGGGGCACAGGTGGAGGGGATGAGGAAGAGAAACGGAGGGGGGCTGCACAGAAAGCAGGGGGAGACCAAGAGCGAGGGGACACTGAAGCGGGGATGTGGGTGAAGACAGGCAAAGGGGCAATGATGAAGATGGATGGGGTGACAGGAGCAGCAGAGCCACAAAGGCGAGGGTGGGGCGGGGGAAGGCCTGGGTGTCCGCAAAGCTGAGGGGCTCGTTCCGCACAGCTGGGGTGCGGCCACGGGGCCTGGGCGGTGCACCCG
>NW_022900939.1:24028939-24037796 GCF_012274545.1 Fukomys damarensis | reverse complement strand
CGCCCTCCCTTCCTCCCGGAGAAGGGGCCCTGCTGAATAATTGAACAGGACTGAGGCTGGCGAGAGAAGCCGTTCCCTCCTCCCCCACACACACCTGGACAAGCCCCAGTAGCGCTCGCTGGCCCAGTACAGAGATGTGACCACAGCCACCTCTTCATGGGTCCCTCACAACGCACGTGCACACTGGGACAGGAACTGGGCTTGCTTCGGAGACACCCAGGCGGCTATACAGCTCCCCACGGCTCAGGCACATAGATGTATACCTGTTCTCAAAGACCTCTGGCACACCAAAGCACTCCCAGCCGGGCAGGTACACATGCTCACAGAGGCATACATGCATGCACATACGTGTCTGATCACACGCAACAAACAGCCAACACACACACACACACCCTGAAGCTCAACCACCAAAACAGGGTCACCCGTACCCATACAGTATGTCCAGAGCCCCAGCGGGACTCAGGGATAAGACATGGCCACACCGTGAAGTCTGTACTGTCCTCTCCTGCTCCCCTCCCTCCAGCCTCACCCTCTCCCCATAGCGGGATTCCAGGCACGCATCCGCTGACTGTTCCATGTAGAGCAAAGCCTTTCCTGGCTCATTCACCTCCAGCAAAGGAAGCCACTTGTTCAGGGTGCCCCTCCTACCCTGGGACCTGCCACCCTAACTTTTGAGGACTCTAGGAGGCAAATGTCCTGGCCACAGAGGTAAGTGCACAGAGGCTGCCTTCCTTCCATCTGGATGCCACCTCCACACCCAACATCAGCCTGCGTGAACAGAGCAGAGGGTGCGGTGGGGAGGAGCCAGAAGGTAGAGGAGGAAAGAGGGGACAGTGGAAAGGGGACTCTGGGAGGGACCAGAACATCAATGTAGCAGTAAGGAGAAGTGAGCACAGAAAGAGCAGGGCCAGAGGAAGGGAGGGAAGGGGAGAACAGGGAGGGCTGTGAGGAGGAGGGGAGGGGAAGAGAGAGCTGGCTCCTGCTTATTGATTCTGAATTCCATTTTGGAGCAAAACTGTCCCAGAATCTTGTGGTTACCCCTAGCCTCTGGGTCCAGTCAGAACCCACAGCTCCCGTGGCACCCTCTCACCCTGCTAGATGTCAGGGCCCAACACGGCCCCCAGCCCTTCAAAAGTGAAGAAAGGGTCCTCAGAGATACCCAAGAGGAGCTTTAGGGTGTTCCCATAGAGGAGACAGTAGGCTGGAGCCCCTCCAAAGGTGTGTCCTCCTGCCCTCTCTATCCCATCCTGTACCCCTAGTTCTGGAATATAGACTGACACAGTTCTGAGCAGGCAAAAATGTACGGCCCCAGAGGGAGGGAGGGAGGAGCCAATGGCAAGAAGAGAGGAAGGGAAACCGCCTAGAGGCCAATCAATATCCGTGAGAGGGAACTGGAGTTGGAGGGGTGATGGGGCGGCAGAGAGAAGGAGGTGTGCAAGAGATCAATAGAGGTTGCAGGCATGAGCAGAGATGGCCAGGCAGAGTGTGAGGCACTGACCTCCTGGGAGAGGCAGGAGACAGTTGGAGACAGTAAAACCCAGGGGCTTTGGTTAGGGTATGCCCCCAGCCACGCTTCCACAGTCTGTTTTGCTTTCTCTCCATTTCCCTCTCCCTCATTCAAGAGATGGATTCTCTCCCTCTGATTTTCTCTCCCATCTTCCCAGAGCAGACTCCTGATCCTTAGAGGAAAACAAAGATCCTTTCATCCCTGGTGGTAGTCACAGGTGGAGAAACTGAGGCAGTAAGTGACGTGTGTCTTGAAGGTTGAGGCTCTCCTCCTCCTAGAACCTCCCCCACCAGGCAGCTCTACACCCCACCTGACCCTCAGAGGGCTGCTCTGGGCCATGCCTCCCTCCTCCCCGCAGGGCCCTCACATTTTCTGTATTCCTTGGCTAGCTTCTGCCGGATCTTGTGTACACAGGGCCCCAAGAAGACCAGCCGCAGAGAGGACATGAGAAAACCATTAGGAGCAGCCCCAGGAGAAAAGCCCCAGCAGATACCCCACCCCCGGGGCTGGGGGAGATCTCAGAGGCTCCCCAGGGCTGCGCTGGCCCCACGTGGGCTCCCAGGTCACACCCACCTTGTCTTTACCTCCACAGCTTTCCTCAGGCTGTGCCTCCAGACACACGCACAAGGGCTTGGGGACGGTGACATTTCCCAAAATGGGCCCTGCTCCACCAGCCCAAATCTCCCTCCCTGCCACCAACCAGAGAACTTGTTCTTCGCACCCCTGCCCAAAGGTAGTACAATCCCTGGATGCCCCTCCCCATCCGTCTCTATGCCCTCTTTCCAGAAGCCTCCACTATATGCAAAGTAGTGACTGTGGGTATCAGTGATTTTTAAACCAGATTCCCTGTCCCAAGCAAGAAATGCCCACTGTGGGTACCACCACCATCCCCAAGATTCAGTGATTGCAGAGGATAACAATCCAAACCTGGGGACACAGCTTCCAGCTGAGCTCTACCGCTGTCCCCCTATGACTTGAGGCTTGGTTTGCTCCTCAGGTGAACAGGAAAGTTTGTCTTCTCCAAGAATCAAATGGAAAGGGCTTTGTAAGGGCCACCAGACTATTAGTGGGGAGTGTTCCTACTGAGCAACAAAGTTACCATCTTCTCCAGATCTGTGTTAAGTTGAGCTACCTGACAGAGAAGAAGCCCAACCACAGCCTCATCTAAGCTATGGCAGCCAGGCTTGAAGAGTCCCTAAATCAGCCATCAGGGAGGCTTTGCAAGGTCACAGAGCATCAGGTCAGGTAAGGACAATCCTGGGGGATAGAATGGGCCATGGTAATACCCAAGGGCTGGCAGAAAACTGTGGAGGAAGATAGGCAGGACATTTTTTCAAAGGGGGAGGAAAAACCAACACCCAGCCAAAAGCCCCAATTCCTGGAACCAGCAGATTTCCCCAGTAAGAAATGCAGGGATCAGGCCAATACCTGTTGAAGGTCCAACAGCATGGAGTGGAGGCAAAGGCACTGACTCAAGTTCTTATCCGAATCTGTTACTGATACCCCCAGAAATCCACTCTCCCTCTCCCAGCCTCATTTGCATGTTCATAAGGCAGAGAAGCTCCAGGCAAAGAAGTTATGTTTTCTGTTTGGTCCCTCAGTAGGGTTCCCAAGAAGACCTTTCAAGCCATGCTCGGCTCAGATCCTTCCCTCAGCCCAATCATCTGAAGGAAACTCCAAAGATCCACACCCTCAGAAGTGAAAGGCCGGTTCTCCCTGTGCCCAGCTGCCCTCTCTCAGCCAAGCTCTTGCCAGCTGTTAGCCACCAACCACGAGGGACAAGAAAGTGCTGCTGAGGTCACTTTCTCTGGAGAGGGATCTCTAACAATATGTAAGTTGGCAGGCAGATGCCCAGTCAGGGAGAAGAACCAAGTGAGGACAGTGGGGAGTGCCCTCGTGGCTCAAGGGGATAACCTTCAGCTGGGATTCTTGGAAGAGAAAGAGGCATCAGCAGGATACGTGTCCAGGGAACCCAGATGTCCCACCAGCTCAGAATGAGGCGGCAAGGCCATCTATCAATAGAGACCCCAGAGATTCAGGCCTCAGCCATCCTGTACAACCTCAGAGAAAGGCTCAGAGAGGGGACAGCAGCTCGCAGCTCCCCTGGGATCCTGTGGCAAAGGATAAGAAGCAAGCAAGCAACACAGATCATGAGCTCTCTGAGACCCTCCTTCTGCCCCTGCAATCTCTGGGGCTGGGGATGGGCCTGGCTGCCCCACCCCCCAAACACTCACGGTCATTGCAGACAGGGCCTCCATAGGATGTCATGGTGCAGTCACAGGTGAAACCATCCCACTGCTGCAGGCAGACGCCCTGGTTGGCACAGGACTCTTCGGTGCAGGTGGTGCTGGGGCCTGGAAGGGGCAGGAAGAAGAAACACCGCAGACTCAACTAAGCACCCTCCTTTCCCAGGTGTGTGAAAGCTTCAGATACTGCCTCAAACACCAACTGCACAATCAAGTGGGATGGCAGGCCTGGGTTGGCCTTGCACTGCGTGATAAGGGGCCAGGGCAGGAGGTGACAGAGAGGCCCAGTGACCCCTCACTCTCCTGTACTGTGCCCCAGATCTCTGGGGATGGGCTCCCTCAAGCCTGAAAGGAAGCCACGGTGCCGAGCACAGGCTGCCGGCCCTGGCCTGCCTCTGCAGCTGGCCCCTCTGCAGTCTGCAGGCTCACACCTAGCCATCCCTCTACACTCACCATCACAGCCCCTCTCCACCTGCCCGATGCGATGCAGAGCGTCTGCGATGAGGTCTGGGAGGCGCCCATTGAGGTCCACAGAGGCCAGGCAGCCCTGAAAGCCGTCCCGGGAGGCCACCAGCTTGGGCAGGTTGCTGAACATATTCTTGCTCAGGCCGCCAATGTACAACTCCCCTGAAAAGGGAACCGGGTCACCACCCAGGCATCTCGACCCTCTTTCACCTCCCAGGACAATGGCATCCAGCTTTCAGATTCTCCCAGCCCTCTGGAGGCTGGGGCATCCCTAACAGACACAGCAGTGACCCGCAGAGCCCTGCCCCCACCTCTTCCTCCTTCCTTCTCCACTTTGCCATCTGTCTGCTCCCTCCCAGAGAAGCCCAGATGACTGGGGGCTGGGGGGGAGACAGCTGGAGGAACCTGTTCTGTGCTATCTCCCACACGTTTGGTTCCAGTTCCGGCCTGTAATCAGGGCCTTTCATACATGGGCAGCCCTATCCTTTCCACCTCCCCACCCCCGCACCCCTGCTCCCTCACTCCCCAAGTCCCTTCCCAGAACTCTCAGACCCTCCCCCAGCCCCTGGGGCTCCCAGAAGGCATTCTCCTCAGAGACATCTGATTGCCTGCTTGGAGCTTAAGGCCCTGGAAGCCTTGACCAGCACCCAGCACAGCCTCGAGGAGGGCTTCGGCCAACATGCTGATCAATCTGCTGCTGTGGCCAAGGGCTTATTAGTGCATCCCAAGACCTGTGTTAGCCCCTGGATTTGCTGCCACTCCAGATTCCCCGTGACACATCGCCCTCTTCTGGAAGCAAGGAAGATTCGCAGCACATGCCAGAAGACCTGGCAGATCTCCCGCCTAAGTAAGGGGGAGATAAACTCTCGGGTTTTTGAGGACCCCCCCCAAGCTCTGACGGTTTGGGTTCCCTGGACACACAGGGATCCCTATGGGGCTGAGGGATGTCAGTGGGCGCTGGAGCAGCCACAGGCCTCATTTCTCCCATTCCAACGCCCAGCCTCTTAGCTCATCTTCCTGCTCTCAACCACGGATTCTGGGGGAAGGCGATGCCCACTGGAGAATGTACGACCAAGATGTGACACCGACTGCGTGTCAAGATGCATCATGGTAGCCCAGATCCTGCTGCTCCCTCGGCCCCTCCTCTACCCCATCCAGAGCAACGCTGGCTTCTCCATCTTGGGGGCCCAAGAGGTCCTTGAAAGGCCCAGCTCTAGAATCAAGCCACCAAGCACCCCACAAGGCACACGCTGCCACCAGTGCTTTGTGTCGAGAGATGAACTCACAGAAAAGTTGAGCAGACTTTGACAGGAAACTGTCAGTTGGACATAAGGGGGTCGGGAATGAGAGACAGAAACTAGGGCCAAGGGGAGAAAGGGTGGGCCCGAAGGAAGCAGCATCGCAGGAGGGGGTGATCTTGCTGGGGTGATGGGGGATCTGGGCCAGGGCCAGGCCTTCTCCAGAGGCCCCAGCCCCACCTTTGAGATCGAGGTTTCGGGCGCCATTGGAGTGCTGCGTGACAGTGCGGGAGTCAATCTTGAGCGTGTGCACGTTGCCTGGGTCCCTGGACACCACCACGTTGTGCCACTGGTTGTCATTGACTGGTTTGTCTGAGTTCCCCTTCATCAAGGACGGGCCATTCCCCAGGTCAAACACGTAGTGGATGTACCTGCCCCACAGTAGGGAGGAGACACTGGGTCAGGGTGTGGGAAATGCTGGGAAGGTGGGGAAGGAGGAGCTACAACTGCTGGGGTCCTAGGAGCCATGGGGAGATGGGATTGAGGGGAGACACCACAGGCAGCAACCAAACCGATGGCAAGAGGGCTATGGTTCGAGGTCCTGTTACAGGGAAGACACGGGGACAGAGGGCCACCAAAGAGTTGGCTCTTGTGACAAAGGCTCAGAAGAGAAGCTGGAGGAGTGGGGAGGTGTTTGGGGCCCCCTGAAAGCCAGAACTGAGCTGCTCTGGGGTGGGATCTTTCAAGGCAAAAGAGACTGAGCTGAATTCTGCCTGTAGAGGGCCTTGGAAGGAACCCCTGGGGAGAAAGCAGCTGGGGAGTCCACAGCCTAGAAGGGGCGTGCTTCTTGTCCACCTTGGCTGAGAAGGGAGACTGCTGGCAGTTGGGGATCTGAGTCTTGATTTGTGGTTTGGGTGCAATGGATACTCCTAGTGGCCAGGGAAGCTGCATCTGGGTCAGCAAGGGGAAGGGGTCACTTCATTGACAGTGGTACAATGCCCAGCCCCTCACCCCTTGACCAGCTCTATGACGATGAAGTCATTGCCGTTGCCCGAGTTGAACAGGAGAAGCCCGTCAGGGGCCGTGGTCTTGAACTGGAAGAATAAGTGCATGGAGGCGTAGGCTTGGAGCGTGGCGAGTGCCAGATAGCTACTCCGACTCTTGAAGGTGACAGGATCGGCCACAATAGCACGCAGGCCAAAGCGAGCGTTGAGCTCACAGTAGGTGATGTCACCATCTTTGCACTGGTCCATGTAGGGCTGGCCATTGAATACCAGCCCACTCAGATGCCCAATGAAGTTGGAGGGCACCACGGAGATGAACCGCCGCTCTGTCATGATGCCGGTCTCAATGTTGTGGAACTCCAGCCGCGTGTGGGCTCCTGCCATCTGTCCTGCTTGGGACAGGAGACTGAGATGAGGAGGCTGGCTATGGAACACAGATCACAGGATCAGCTCTGGGGTAGGGCCTCAGGTTCCCAGGAACACTGCCTCCATAAGAGGCCACATGTGAGTCACCTCAGAAGGGATGCCCTGGGCCAATGCTAGGAGCAAGCCCAGCTCCAGGAGGAACTGGGGACTCATGAGTAGAGGGCCGACAGGCTTCCAGGGAAATGCTCCCTGCAGAGAACTGACATGGCACCTGGGGTTCAGATCCCCATAAAATACCACCCCCGGGGAGAAATGGCGGAGGTCATCCACCAGAGTGATTCCCTGGGAACAGTAGGCCAGGCAGTGGTCACTCAGAAGCAACCACGGGTCTCCAGAAATGTGCTAAGCACCCTCAGCCCAGGATACCTACCCTCCACGGTCACATTGTCCACAGAGAGCTGCAGGCTCTTGCCACGCCGTACCACTCTCACTGTGTGCCACTCATTGTCATTGAGCTTGTGGCCCGCAAACAGCGTCTCGGGGCCTTTACCTGCAGCACCAAGGAGGGGGTGAGCATGGCCCTACACATGCCCCAGACAGCTTCACACTCCACCCCAGTAGCCCCACACACACGTATGTGCACACAAGGACGCACACTCACAGCCCCCAGAGCACATGCACATACAGAATTTTCACACAAACCCAGATGACCCACAGACTGCCACTTAACGTGGGCGCGTAGGTATCATTCATATAGAATGTGTGGTGAGTAGAGCCCATGAAGCTGTGCTGAGGCCCTGCACACAGATATACCTACAACCAACACACTTCTCCATGCTGCCAAGGACATACAGCGTGTGCTCCAGTGACCACATTCTCAGCACATTATCATAGATCTGAAACTCTCAGAAGCTCCTAGATCACAACTGCACACACCAGTGTACACTTCACCCTCCACCCCAACACCCAACTTTCCCATCTTCAGGGGACCCAGTGTGACTTTTCTGCACATGCCTGCCTTCCTCCACACACTGGGACATGCAACCACCCTCACAGTCCATAAAGAGCCGGCACAGCCAGAGGGGAGTGTTCTTATTTTAGGAATTTTGATCATTTATTCAAGATTGGGATTATCAATCTCTGGAGTCTAAAGTCAAACATACTTATCTTTCAAATGTTGCTGGACTTTGCAGCAGTCCCAGGTCATCCCTGAGCCCTTTGATCTTCCAAGTGGGGCTCAGGGTGCTGGTATTAAAGGATCTCCAGTGTGCACGCACATGCCACACACACACACACACACACACACACACACGCACGCAGTGTTAGGGGCCTTGGTCAGTGTCTGTACCGGTAGTTTCCAAGTTCTCATGCTGCCTCGGGTGACCTGATCTCAGGGCACGCCTTACAGCAACACTGAGGCCAAGCCTCTGCCAGCCTCACCAGCAGGCCCAGACTTGTCCCCACTGGCTTTCTTTCTGACCCTTGCTAACAGCGCCCACTAGCTCCTGTGAAGGAGACCCCAATTGGTAGGAACTCCATCCGGAGCAAACCGGAGCAACAGAGGGCTGAATTCGAGACGTAGACACGCCCCTCTCCTGCATACATCTTTCCGGCATTCCTCGCCTGCCCCCTTGTGGCCAGTACTGGAGATGCAGCAGTATATTCCCAGCCCCTCAGGCTCCCTCCGGCCCATAGGATGGTGGAGTTTCCAGGTGCCACCCAGCCTTTGATATCCACCTCCTCCTTACCCTACTGCTGACTTAGGCGACAAGGTTTCCTGGTCTTCCTTTTGACCAACGTCCCTAGGTCTGCTTCATCCGGTCCATTCTGCCCGCCACAACCCCTTGTCCTCCCACCCCCACTCCCCAATCCTCACGCAAGCCCCCATGACAGCTTCTCCTGACCCCTCCCTCCCTAAACCCCAGCGTCCAGCATCCCGGTCCCTTTGGGTCTCTGCAGAAAAAGAGGGAAGCCACTTACTGGGTGCGCAGCCGACGCGCAGGCAGTCTGGGGGGGCCATGGGGCGGGCGG
>NW_022900939.1:23990055-24028804 GCF_012274545.1 Fukomys damarensis | reverse complement strand
ATATCAATTTTTTTTTTTTTTTTTTACATCCTTCACAGGGAGGGGTATCTGCGGGCAGGGGTTCCCCCCAGGGCCACTTTCCGGGGACCACGCGTGCCCAGGTGCCCTCACCCCCTCCGTAATTGGATCCCTGTCCCTCCTACCCCCCAAGAAGGCTCCAATCCTCCCCTGAGCCAGGAGGTAAGGTGATGGGAGGAGTGTTTGTGTCCCCCTTCCCAGAGGGGCACAAGCCTCTTGTGTCTGAGGGAGATGGGCACCTTGGGAATCCCAGTCGTACAGGGGTCACCAGGGGCTGAGGACCTGACCAACCCCACATCTCCCCAGTCTCTAGGAAGGAGATGGGTGGGGAGGGCCAGGGTCCCCGCATCCCCTCTCTGGAGGACTCCCTGCTCAGAGCCTGGGTGTGACACGTCACTCCTTGTGCTCTGAGCCCAATGGAGAGGTCTGCCCCAGAGCCCCTTCCTGAGGCCATACACCCTCCAAAGCCCCAGGGGCTGACACCACCCTTACAGGAACCTTTCTCCTACCCTTCCCTATCCTGGGGGATACCAGGCTGCCCCCACAAATGGGGGGCTTCACCTTTAGAGAACATTTCATCTTTTTCTTAGAGAGGAGTTAAGCCTACATATATGGGGACACTGAGCCCCAGAAAATAGGACTTCATCTAGGACACAAGCAGGGACTGTAGTATAGACTTCCACCCCTGCCCAGTCCTGGCACTGCTATTCCCAGATTTCGAGGCTGGGGGTGTCTGTTGTGCTCAGACAGGCCATGTCTGCACAGTCTGCAGCCCAGGGCTCCATCACCCACACAGTGGGAAAGGAGCCAGCCTTACAGAGGGAACTGGGCACTAGATTCTGAGGCATAGGGGTTTACAAGCCCTGGGATGCCTGTACTGCTTCTCAAGCCCAACCCAAGGGAGCCAGCTGCTGGCACTGCATGCACCATGAGGCAGGAAAGCTGGGTCCTGTCTGTCCTAATACTAACTCACTGTGTGACTTAGTGCCAAGGCTCTTCCGTGAACCTTAGCTTCCTCCCCTGTGAGCTGCGGGGTTAGAGAGGATACTGAACAAGGAGCACGTGACAGGTGTGCCCTGGGCTGGCCTTTGCCTGTCAGGGAGGGGCTGATCTCCAAACTTCAGTTAGCAGCAATATTCTGGCCTCCTGTTGCTCCTCCAAACACGGGCTCCACCCACAGACCCCATGACCCAGGATGCACCTGGCACCCCCTGGGCCCCTGAAGGTTCCTGCAGTGGAGGTAAACAGTCGCCCTGTAGCTCTGGAGGCCATGGGTCCTCAGGCAGTACAGCTGAGTTCCACACGCGTTGTCAACCGCAGCAGAAGAGTGGGGGGAGCAGCCGGGACCCTAAGCCACAGCCTGGCACCAACAGAGAGGCAGAGAAAGGTCAGAGGGCAGACACAGGGAAGTGAAAAGTCACAGTGAGCAGAAGAGATAAAAAGGGTTCACATAGAAAAGAGGAAGAACCAAGAGGGAAGAAAAGGCTGGGTGAGGTGGAAGGGATGGAGCACCGGGGTGAGGGCGGAAGGGTGCCAGGCACTGGAGTCAGGTCCCGGGGGCTCTCTCAGGACCAGCAGACTCTTCACCAATGAAGGGTCCAAAAAAGAAAAAAGGGGACCGGAAGGACAGGTCTGAGAGAGGAGCTTGACTCTTACCCCTAGCCAGCAGGGGAACGCCAGGATTGGGGACTCCGTCTATCCAGAGAAGAGGTGACGGCTCCATCCACCCTGCAGTAACCCCACCTTCTGTAGCCTGCTCTCTCCAGTTCATGTGATGATGAACACCCAGGGGAGTGAGGGAAGGCAGGGACAGGGAGTGAGCTGGAGCAGGCGGCCCCTTCCATGCACACACTCACCCAAGCTCAGTTCAGGGCACAGTGACTAGTAACCCCCTAACCAGTGCTTATGCCCTGGGAGCAGGGAACGGATGGACATGTCTGGTCTGCATGACTCACCCGGGGCCTGGCTGGAGAGACCAGGGTGGCCGTATGAACGTGTGAGGAGACAGAGAGAAAGCAATGCACATGGGAAGGAATGCAAGGAAAGGACATGGCAGCCATTCCACCTGGGGCCTCAAGGCTTGGAGACCATGGGACCATGGCTCCATGCAAGGAGCCTCGGGAGGACACCTCTCGGGCATAACGTCATGTGTGGCAGCATGCACTACTGGGGCAGCCCCTGTGCAGAGCCAGCCCCCTGGCAGCGGCCAGTGGAAGGGGCTCAACAGCTACCGACCAGCTCCTGGTGGGAAGGCACTGGCCTTGCACGGCTCCAGAGAAGAGTGCTGGGATGGGATGTGTATTTAGCCTGACTTAAGATGCAAACCACAGTTAGACTTGCTCTGTGACTCAAGAGGGCAGAACCAGTGGAAACTTAGAACAAGAGGGAATTTCAGGAGAGAAGGGTGACCCTAAGGAAGCACAGCCAGTGACCAGAATGGCACCTCCAAGCTAGAGACCTCCTGTCACTGATACATCAAAACAGAGGAGCAGGGAGGGGAGGAGGGAGAGGAAAGGAACATAAAAAGAATTTAGATGGCCAGGCACGGTGGCACTCACGCCTGCAATCCCAGCACTCGGAAGGCTGAGGCAGGAGGATCGCTGTGATTTCAAGACTAGCCTGAGCTACATAGTGAGTTCCAAATCAGTCTCAACTACACAGACCCTGTATCGAAAAAACTTAAAAAAAAAAAAAAAGAATTAAGATGTGTTATGTGCAGGTGCAAACTCCCCGTAATGAATGTACTGCATACATGTACTATTAAATTTTTTTTAAATTTTTGAAAGAAGAACACGCACGTGGAGGGCCAACAAAGAACAGCTCAGATTATGTCCTCATGTCAGCCACACTGGGACAGCTGGGATGCCATGGGCATATCTGATAGAGAACAACTCCAGGAAGGTGGAAGAGAGGACAAGACAGGCTGGCACTGGCCCCTGTGGCCAGAACCAGGGCAGAAGGCAGGGACCCAGACCACACTGCAACAGGTCAGAAAACCCAAGGAACACTGCCATCCTCTAGGGGCAGATACCACCTGCCCCACTTAGGGGCTGCAGACAGTTCGGGGAACCAGCTCAGTGTCTGCAAAGTGGTTGGGGCTGAGGGCTGAAACGTGGAACACAATTCAGTGCCCGGAAGAGGTGTTTGCCTTGTTTTCCCAGTACTGGAGATTTGAATCCAGGGTCTCTGCACTGAGCTACATCCCCAGGCCATTTTTTAAATTTTATTTTTGAAACAGTCACTAAGTCACCAAGTTGCCCAGGCTGGGCTCAAACTTGCAGTCACTCTGCCAGAGTGCTAGGGTTTCAGGACTGCACCACCAGGCCCAGCTGTAGCAGAACCTTTTGGCCCTGTCTTGTCCAGCAAGTTCCGTATCTCTAGAGGCCAGCACTGGGGGCTACTCTCAGCCATCCTACCATCTAATCACTAGTAGCCTCAGTTCCCCTTCAGGCCCAGCGCCAAGTGTCTTTCCTCTCGTGAGTGTCTGCTGAGGTTGTCTCCTGTCCCTCTGGTCCCCCTTTCTCCCTACGAAAGGAGAACACAAGGTCAGAGACCAAATCTCCTCAGGTTCCCCAGCAGTGAGTCCAGCCCAGGAGTAGGGGCTCGGTGTTGTTGCTTATCTCTGAGGCCCTGAAGGCCCTGGATAGCAGGCAGGATGGGGATCAGAACGGGGTTCCTAGGGTGAGGCCAGACTGAGTGATGCTATGCGGAAGTAAGTGCCCAGGCCTGTCTCCAAGCTCAGCCCCCTATCTAATATGGTTTTCCTTGGAGAAGGCTGGGTGGGTTCCTACGTGTGTGCTTTGTATCGGTACAATGTCTTCAATCCCATTATTCCCTTTGAGCCTCCAAACCACCCTAGAAAGCAAGTGGGGTGAGGATTCTTCTCCCCATTTTACAGAGAAGAAAAGAGGCTCAGAGAGGGGAAAGGACTTACCCAGTAGTGAAAGATAACAACTGGCTGCCAGGTCTTCTGGCCCCCAGCCTAGAGCTCTTCACATCCCAGGCCCAGGCTGGGTAGATGGGGACCATGTGTGCCACCGTTGCCTACATAGTGGCCACATACCTCTGTGCCTTCAGATTGGGTGGTATCTGTAGACAGATGCGTCTGTGCCAATGTTTGGTCACTTTGACAAGCATGAATTATGCTAGAGAAGCATCCCAGCACATACATCTCTGTGGACAGGGGCAAGGGGCACTGTTCGGGTGACAGAGGGACAGGAGGACAGTTCTGCTGGCTATCGGCCTAGGAGATTATTCTTAACACTATGGGTCTTCCAAGAGGGCCACCTTGTTCTCTGATTTCTGAAAATTTATGTTGCAGAGACAGAAAAACATACCCATGGTAAAGAGAAGATGGATCCCAAGAGTCCACACCAAGATGAGGTTTCCTGGCCAAGGATGCTGCTTTCTGTCTAATCTGAAGATGTCCAAGGTTCTTCCCAGGGGACCAAGGACAGTCCAAGTAAGCAAGAAGTTATCTGCTTTGTCTGTGGATCATAGGCCCTAGATTGTCCCTACTGTGCCACACACACAGCCATGTGCACAGCCACACGGAGAATGCACATGTGTGTACCCAGTCCTGGGCAATCGGAAAGTTGGAGCCACACACCAGGTCCTGGCTGTGGCTTCCTCCTGGGACAATTCAGGGGTGCACTGGGGTATTGTACAGCCCTGAGGAGTGTTAGCCAAAGGATGTTTCCCAGCCTGCTTTGCCCTACACAGATAGCACCCACCCTGTGTGAGCTATGATCATGGTCAGAGCAGGCCTTGAAGGACCCCTCAAGCCAACTTGAGGGCCTGGAAGCCTGAACAGCTCCTCATGTCCAGGCCCTGCCTCTCTTGGCCAGGAGACCAGGAGAAAAACAAAATGAATGGGGTAATGAGCCAAAAGGCTATCCCAGAAGTGCCCTGGAAACCAAGGTTAGGATGAGAGTCCAGACAAATAAAAGCTCAACACTCTGTGTTATCTCCGGTTGAGGATTCTCATTGGCTCAGAAGAGTCCTACTTCTCCACTAGGCTCAGGGACACCAGGTGACACTGGTGGCCTGAGGACTTCTACTTGGTAAGTCCTTGGGTGCTCTGCTTCCATGTGCTTCAAGAGGCCAGTCCACAATGGACAGGTGTGACCTCAGCCTGAAGAGCTGGGTCTCTTGCACTGAAGGCTCCTTAAGAGTGAGTGCCTCATATATGCATTGTGGTAGCGCTGGAGCTTATCAGATACCCATAAATATAAGCTGCCTGAGTGCGCCCACTGCTCTCTCTTTGACTATGAAATTTGAAGCTCACAAAGAACCTAAGATGCCCATGGAGACACCTGGGGACTAGCAGGTAGCCGAGCCCAGGCCTTCTCTTCCCCATGGGTGGGGACAGAGACAGAAGACTGATGGCAACACCTGTCCTGCCATCTCTGTTGGAGGCAATGGTAAAGGCACTACATTTTAAGGACAAGAACATGGGTTTGAGACAGATACTCTTGCACTTCACTAGGTTTGGGATGTCGGGAGTTTCATAATCTGCAAAACAGGGATCGCACCACCTGCTTTGTGATCAGGTATCTCCACAAGGCAGCTACAGGACTCAGCCAGGAAAGGACCGAGTGCAGACAAGGACGAGATGGCATGTCCCTGTGTGTCCAGCCTGCCACCACAGAGACAACTCTTTAAGCAGAGCAGCTGAGGGTGGCTGCACACGGGAGGAAACTGTTGCCATTCCTGTATCTGCCACTACACTAAGCTCAGGCTTAATACTCAGTAGGTGACAAGTGCTCCCCAAATGAATGAACCAATGAATGGGTGAGGGGATGTGCACCAAGCAAGAATGAGCTGAGTCACTAGTGTTCACGTGCAGGACAGACACCGCCAAGACTCCACACGAGCACCCTGGGAGGCGTGGCCACTCAGTCTCCACCCTTCATTGTCGTCATTGTTCTAGGCTGTGCATCCCTGCCAAGGACAAAGCTCTCAGGGCTTTGGCCCAGACTGTCACCTCCCACCTCCAAACTCTGCTGAAGGCACCTCTCCCTGGCACCACCACCACCAGCTTCTCCAGACAGAGGGGGTGTAGGTCACAGGCAGGCCGGGGAGAAGGCCAGTAGGCACAGGGCGGGGTGGTTACCGAGGTTGACAGTGAGCTTCATCTGCCCCCCGTCCAGCTCGAGGCGCAGAGTGTCGGCAGACTCCCGGGAGGTGGTGGCCATCATGAGTCCATAGGCCCGCTGGGACATGAAGCGGAGGGACACATCCTCTGCCTCCGTGTGCATGGCGTTAGGCAGCATGATCTTCATGTACATGGAGCCATCATAGCTCAGGACCGTGGCCTCTGTCCGACAAGTGGGGTTCGACAGGGCAAAGCCCAGTAGAGGGAAAGAGAAGACCAGAGAATCGTTAAAAGATGACAAGCCTATGGGGGGCACTCTGAACAGGAAGAAGGGGGCTAGGGATGAAAGCAGGGGTCACACAGAGAAGGAGGGCACGGGAATGGGGAGTGCAGATGCCTGGGATAAAGACCAGCCTCACCTCTCTCACAAACTCGCCCCAGAAAGCCAGTCCCAATGCAGTCACACACAAAGCGGTTCCAGCCCTCTCGACAGATGCCTCCATTGTGACAAGGGGCGGATGCACACTGCTTCAGTGTCTCCCGGGAGCAGAAGGGAGCAACACCCACAGCCCCCTGTGCCTCGGCCAGACCTCGAAGGTCTCGGCTCCGTCCATCTATGAAGAGGTCTCGCACACAGCCCACGTAGCCAGCCCGAAGCGCCGCCGTCCACACCTCCGGGGGTAAAGGCAGGTCCACCCGGCCCCCCTCAGGGAGGCCGCCCAGGTACAGCTCACTCTCCAGGTCCAAGATCTCACTCTCCCCGGTGGCCAAGAATGGTGTGCTTCTGCTGTTCACTGAGATGGAGCCTGGGGACCAAGGGAGAACAGATCTCAGAGGGCAAGGCTGGAGGGAGGGAGCCATAGGCAAGAAGGGATGTCCAGACTCAGCAAGGAGGCTCCCAATCCCACCCAGGCCCCACCACCCAACACCCCGCAGTGGGCTCAGGACAAGCAGCAGCCCTGGATTCGGAAGCCCAGCCTCACTTGCCCTACTGCCCAAACTACCTGGCAAAGGTGCCCAGGTTCAGGAGCTCACATGACCCAGCCTAGCTGCACCACACCGCGGGCCTCTGTCCCACCTGAGCAAGGCCTCAGAGGGGCAGGAAGCAGACATACCCAAAATCTGAGTCCAGAAAGGGCTGGGTTTTCCTGGGTCATTCCCACCAGCCAGCTCCTCAAGCCAGGAACTGGAGGTGGAGAACCTTGAGGAAGCTAAAAAGATCTAAATCCAATGATTTCACACACACACACACACACACACACACACACACACACACACACACACCCCTAATGCACAGAGCTCTTCTGACGATATGCTGGGCACCTAGCCTTTAAATATACTGTATCACTGGAGTCCCACAAGAGCCCTTTGAAACTGGTCCTTTCCAATCCCATTTTGAATTGCAGATGAGGCTCACAGAGACTGCAGAACCTGCCCAAGTGGCACAGTGGGGAAGGGGAAGAGCCAATGGCCTGACCAGGCAGCAAGGTCTCAGCACCTGTGTTTTCTCCCCTCCACCTGAGCGCCGCCTGCACCTGCTCTGTGACCAGCAGAAAAGACAGACAGGCGGCCAGGAGAAAAGAAGCCAGACACAGAGCTTCTGAGCTAGAAGAGGTCTTTAGGAGAGAGTGATGCCATGGTTTAAACGTGGTTTTGTCCCCTCTGGACCTCAGGCTGAAATTCGATCACCCTCGTGGCATGTTGGGGCATGGGGCCTGTGAGAGGTGATTAGGGTGTTGATTAATGCTTTCCTGAAGGAGTCTGTTCCTTCTCTGGAGAGCTGGTCATTACAGAGTGAGGCCACCCATCCTGTTTTGTCTCTTCTGCAAGGCTCGCTTGTCCTTCAGCTGTCCTGTTGTGTCGTAATGCAGTACAAAGGCCCTGGCCAGAAGCTACTGCCATCTCCTTGGACTTTCCAACTTCCAGAACTTTAATCAAATACATTTCTTACTCTTATAAATTACCCATTCTCAGGTATTCTGTTACAGTAACAAAAAACAAACTAAGATGAATAAAAATTCTCTTAGAAAAGAGACCGGGCTTCAAGTGAGAGCTGCAAAGCCGTTACTGGGATCTTAAACTGCAGAAACCAATACAGTAGAAACTTTATTCTGCTTGGGGTTTTGAAGGTTGCTTTGTTCATTTGCTTGTTTGTGATACTGGGGAATGAACCCAGGGCCTTCACATTGAACTACATCTCTAGCTCTTTTTATGTTTCATTTTGAGACAGGATCTCATTAACTCACTATGTTACCCATGCTGGGCTCAAACCTATGATCCTCCTGCCTCAGCCTCCCAGAGTGCCAAGATTACAAGCATGTGTCACCACACCCAGCTTGGGGAAAAAAAATTTTTTTTAAGTCTGCCAATGCTAGTAGAATTAAAGAAAGGAAAGGATGCTTTGGGTCTAAATTAGTCCTGAATGTAGCAGGGGTCACAGGAGGTCAGAGTATGAGCAAGTAGGGGACAGTGAAGGAGCAGTATCAGGGCCTCCTCTGCAGATGCTGATCTTTATTCAAAACATGTTCTCCTCTGCTTAAAACCTCACCTGACATTCCCCTGGGCCATTCCCCTGGGCCCCCTGTTAATAGCATGACCCAAGCTTGTTCTTCCTTGACAAGGCATCACCTGGCCCAGGGTCCTGCTGCTAAACCACTTCTCAGGGCTTCAGACCCCCAAACACGGCCCACCTGCTCACCCTGACACCTGCCCTGCCCACCTACTGTGGGGCCTTGCACACCATCCAACTGGACTCCTAGCAAATAAACTGAATATTGGAAAAAAAGAGGCAGGAAAAGGGGTGTATAACTGAAAGTTAGGGAGAGGAAATTAAAGTAAGCATAGGGCTCTAAAACATGTAAAGATAACAACTCAACCATTCACTGAGAGAAGAATGGATAAACAAGATGCATGTATACAAACAATGGAATGCTACTTAAGCCTTAAAAAGGAAGGAAATTCTGACTCATGCTACAACATGGATGAGCTCTGAAGAAACAGCCAAACATAAAAGGACAAATGTTTAATAATTTCACTTATATGAAGTCCTCAAGAGGAAGATTCATGGAGACAAATTAAGATGGTGGTTGCTAGGTGTGGGGAAAGGGAGTGAGGACTTTGCTGCCTAACAGGTTCAGAGTTTCAACTTGGGAAGATGAAAAAGTTCTGGAGATGGACGGTGATGACGACCACACAACAGTATAAATGTACTTAATGCCACTGAACACACAGGGCATCAGTAATGTCCAGGGCTGGTACAGACTGGGACTCAAAGCCCAACCAGACCCGGCGTCTGGGCTGTGGAGAGCAGTGTGAGGCTAACAGGACCACTTCCTGGCCGCACAGAGGAGCAGAAGGGCTAGGTGCCCGGCAAGGCGGGACTGTCTTCCACCCCAGGGAGTACGAGATGCCCTGCATGGAACCCCTGGGAGGCAGCATGCGTGAGGACCCACAGGTGCTATCACGAGAGCCAGCCAGGGTATGAAACTACAGCACATAGATTTCTCTGAGGAAGGAAGAGGAAGGAATGGCAAGCCCAGGAGAGGCTGACGTTTTTTGGAGCCCCAGCCGGCCCCTCCTCGTGTGCACAGGCATGGCCACTCTACTCAGACTCACGGACCTGGAGGGGTGACAGCCAGAGGAGCACAAAAATGTAGCTGACGGTGAAATTTGCTTACATTGGATAATCTGTCAGGTCTAATTTATATCAGTTCTCTTTCTTGGCTAATTCTCTCATGTTCACCAAAATGGAGAAGAGTAAAGAGGAGAGAAAACAAGAGGATGGAAGGGAAGACTGCAGAGAAGGGCGGAGGGGAGGGCGGCTGGACATGACAGAAGATTCAGCACTGTCTGCCCTGCTGCTTTATTTTCCAGAGCCCTCAGTGTTGAGCTATTCTATTCTAGAGCACAGTGTTGAGCTCTTTACTGTCTCTCCTAGCCAGAACACGATGGGCAGGTCACTGCTCTCCAGCACTGTGGACAGCGCCTGGCACAGACTAAGTGCTCAATAAATGCAGTTAGTGTCCGTATCCTCAGGTTCTACCCACCGATCCAAGGAAACACAGATAGTAAATATTTGGGGAAAAACTGAATCTGTGCTGAACAACAATTACATAGCATTTCTTATAACAACAATTACGTAACATTTACATTGCATTAGATATTGTAAGGACTCTAGAGATGATCTTAAAAAGGAAGATTGAGTAGGTTATGCTTAATACTACCCTTTTTATATAAGAGACCTGAAGCCGGGCATGGTGGCGCATTCCTGTAATCCCAGCACTAGGGAGGCTGAGGCAGGAAGATCGCTGTGAGTTTGAGACCAACCTGGGCTACAGAGTAAGTTCCAGGTCAGTCTCAACTACATAGTGAGACCCTGTCTCAAAAAAACCAAACAAACAAAAAGAGACCTGAGCATCATGGATTTTGGTACTAGGGGTAGGGATCCCCTGAAATCAATCCTGAGGGATAATGAGGGATACCCATAATTGCTAAATGAGTTAATGAAAGAAAGTTTAATGACTCTAGACAGAAGGGAGGCCTACTGGGAAGCTATTTCCTCAGACAAAGACGTGACAAGTACTCTGTGTCAAACACTGTGCTAACCCTTTCACACATGTGTGTTTATACTCTCCCCTTAATGGATCCTGTGTAATTATTCCTTTTGCAGATAAGGAAATTGAGGCCCACATCCAACAAGTGAGAGAGCTGAGGTATGAACCCAGGTCTGGCTGCACCAAATGCTGCTGGCATGCCATGATGGAAGGGAAAAGGGAGGACTGGTGGAGGGCAGAAGGGACAAGGGACAGAGCAGGAGATGATGCAGAACAGAGATAATCTAAAGGGCGCTGGAGAGGAGGCCAGGGCAGGTGGAAAGGAGCAGCCAGGAGAGGGGAAGGTCCGCAGGCCTCCTGACCTTTGCGCCCATCCCTCTGGAAATCCACATGGCACCACTCGCCGTCATTGACTTTGCGGCTGGAAGCCCGCAGCTTGATGCCCCCAGAGCCCATGTCCAGCAGAAGGTAGAGGTAGCCATCCAACAGCTCCATGGCGAAGTAGTCAGCCCGCTGGGTAGAGCCATGGCTGCCTGGAGCGGCCCCAGCTCGCCGGCCCTGGCTGAAGAGCAGCAGCCCATTGGGCTCCGTGGTGCGGAAGTCCAAGGAGATGGAGCCAGTGCGCTTGGCACTCCAGCGGGGCAGTGCCACAAAGGCCTCAGGACTCTCAAAGGTCACTGGATCCAAGGCAGCCACATCCTCACAGCGGAATGACAAATCCCCCTGCAGCTTCATTTTGGGGTCCCCTTCCTTGGCCAGACGGGAGAGTTCCAACTTGAAGTCATTGTTCTTGTAGACCACCTGCAGGGAGGAAAAGGGTCCGGGGTAAAGCAGCAAGAGCAAATTAGGGCCTGGCCATAGCTGCCCTGGGACCCGCCCCCACCCACCCCAGCAGCCCCTGCTGCATGCCGAACATGGAGGCTGTGCACAAGCACCTCCCACGGCCAGCTTGCTTCCTCTCACCTGTCTCTGGCCTCCTCACTGGCCAGCAGGGCTATGGGCTCTCAGTGCCACCACTTTGCAGCTCATGACAATGAAAGGCAGCAGTCGCCATTGCCATCTGATTGCCAGTTCCAAACGGACAAAGCCTTTTCACTGACCCTCTGCCACTCCTCACAACAACCTTAACAAGCAGCTATGAACCACTCATCTACAGAAGGGACAACTAAGCATCGGGCAAGTCGAGTGATGTGGTCAAGGTCACAGAGGAGTGAGTGGGCAAAATGAACCTGAAACAGGCTTTTAGCCTTCACATCCAATAGTTCTTGCTTCTGCCACAACTTCCTTCAAAGACTCTCTCAGAGTATGGGGGCTTCCAAGCCTCACGGAAATGAGAGGGGAGACCCCTCTTGCCTGAGTCAGTAGAACTCGAGGAGTTTTGAAGAGTTTTTTCCCACCTCGTAGTCCCAACATGGACTCAGAAAGATCCTCCCTGGGGGAAGCCACTGGCCAGGTCAGACTACAGCATGCCGCAGACAGGATAGACAGGGGCAAAGGGTTCCTGGAGCAAGCCCAGCTCTTCCTAGCCCTACTCACATCCTTGAGGCAGCCCATGAAGTTGTTGCTGACAGGCGAGCCCGGCAGGTCCGCTGTGTTGGGGCTGCCCCCAATGTAGAAGAAGTCATCAGAGCCCAGCATGGTGTAATCCTCCTGCGTGTAGCCTGTGGTGGTCAGGATCCCGTCCACCGAGATGGTCACCTGCCCAGCCCAGGAAGGGGGAGAGACAGGAGACAACTGGCATCAACTCCCTGGGAAGAGCCACAGACTGGGTAAGGGAGGGGCCGGGGGGCAATGGGAGAGGGGGACCCCCATTTTTATGTCTGCTTGCCTTGGAGAAGGAACAGTGGGAGAAGAGAGGGAAGGAGGAAGAGGAGACAGCACAAGATTTGATGGTTTCCAGGGAGTGAGGTAGGCTGAGGCCTAACCTAGCTCCTGCCCCCAGCTCAGCAGACCGGAGCCTGCAGGGAACCTGAAGGGCTCTTCAAAGCAGCACTTTCTGGAGGGGCTCTGGACAGGACGGGGATTCCAGAACAGGGCCCTGCTAGGGGAGTGAGGGAAGGCCGACGGCACCCTCGCTCTTCTCCCCTGGACGGTAATACCACGACAGCGGTGCTTCCAGAGCTTCTTCAAACTGAGGCAGAAAACTGAGCAGCCACTCCCTGAATCCGGGAGGCCTGGACTCACCTGCAGTCCCTGCCCTGTAATTCAGGGCACTGAGCTGTTTCCTTCTTAGCTCAAGAGGGGAACTGAAGGCAGCCCTGAGGGCAGAGGCCCCAATATGCCTGGGAAGTCCTAGGACCTGGGCTACACCCCACTCTTCCAGGCTGATTCCCACCACGGCCATGAGGACTCCAAGGGCTCCCACTTCTCAACGGCGTCTCCTCACCCCTCAGGTACCCAATATGTGGATCACTGTCTTTCACCCAAAGGAGAGGGCAGCTACATACTCACTTTTCAATACCTCCTCCCCTTCTTTGTGTCTAGTATCTGCCTTAGCAACACGGTTGTTACCCCACCATGAGGCAGCAGAGCAGGGTAGAGCCTCAGGGCAGAAACTCAAGTCAGAAAGCAAGATGGCAGGGAGGAAGTAGTGCCAGTCAGCATTGGCCTGGGGAAGGCAGAAGTGACCTTAGGTGAGGGCCAAGTACAGGAAACGGTGCCTGCCCCACCCCCAGGCAAAGGCCCACTGCTCCCTGAAGAGTCTCGCCACCCGAGCGGTGCACAGGGCTCCAGACACCCAGTGAGTGGGGAGAAGCCAAGGGCTGTGGAACCCCAAGCCCATCTCTAGGAAGGTGAAAGTCAGTGGGGACAGCGGCAGTACCCTACAAGGGCCACCAGGGAACTTGTTCTCTGTTAGCCTGACCCTTTGCTTCCATGGGCCACTGGTCAGCTGACCTCCTGCTCCCCAAAGGTGCAAGGTCTGGAGACCAAGGCCTTCTGGGGACTTCCTATGATGTCCCTACTGACACCAGTCCATAGGCACATGTTTCCAGCCAACTTCCAGCACCTGGTGACCAGGACTCCGTCATCTCCCGGGGTAGAGGACGTCTAAGGGTCAAGGAAGTATCCGGGCAGGGGAAGCACACCCCCCAGGACCCAGGAGTCTCCACATGCTAGAGCCTTGTGGTGGAGGGGTGGGGCTGAGCAGACCGAAGGCTGACAGGTCACTTCCTGGGAACCATCAAACCTTGTGCTGGGGGAGCCAGGTTCAAGGACAGAAGGTGACAGGTGTCTTTGTGGGAGGGGGCAGTCTGAAAGCTTTTGAGTCTCATTCTTAGTGGAAGGCTGGTCATTATCATTTACTTCTTCTTCCCTCCACCTTGCCCTGAGGCTGGGAAAGAGGTGGTTCTGGATAGAAAAGGGAAGGGTCAAAGTATTAGTCACAAAAACATGCAAACTCGCTTAGACTGGGCAGAGGAGAGCTAGCAAGGAAGAAACGACCAGGATGGAGGGATGAGGACACAGCAGGAAGGGTGTGACAACTGAAAGGGCCTCTCTAGGGCAAGCTGGCTGCATCCTGCTCTCACCTCCTTTCCTTCTCCCACTGTCAAGGCCCAGTAGTAGTAGCCACCGGGATATTAATTATTTCCTGGGCTCAAATGCTCACCCCAACTAGGCCACCAGCTCCTGAAGGGCGGACACCTGGCCTGACATGTCCCCATAGCTCTACCACTCCCAGCACAGCCCAGGGGATACAGCACATGGTCATTAAGGACAACATCAAATTACCTTGTGACCCAGGGCCACATAGCCTATATCCCCATCTGTAAACCTGACTCCCTAAAAGCCTGAAACCCTAACAGAGACTTAAATCCCCCATGGTCTGAGCTCATCTATTCTCCCATGAAGGAAAAGGGCTCTTTTGGCCCCAAAGACAGGTCCTCCCTCCCTGGCCTCAGAGGTCAGGGCACCACCCTCAGGCTACCTCCTCACTGTGGGCTCTCTTCATCCCACTCATGTGCCCAGGTCCAGGTCACTCTCCCCTGGCCCTTTCTGAGTTAGAAGGATCTGACTGGGGCAAGGTAAATCAGTCCAGGAAGACTTTCCTCGATTCCCTTCCGGCTGGGTATAAATCTCATCTTGCACAGGTGGCTTTGTGCAGACCACTCCCACTCGGTGGCCTCTCTAGGGAGAGGACCACTTGATCACCCTCTTATGGCCTAGGGGTGGGAAAAGGGAGTAGCAGGAGGCAGGGTGACATAGGAGGTACACCGAGGAAGGGGGTCAGCCCAGAAGAGGTGGGGGAAGTCGAGGGAGAAAGGAGGAGACAGCAGTGGGTGAAGAGGAAGCCAAGAGTGGAAGGAATGGAGGAAAAGTGTCTGGGGAAGGCAAGGAGGGAGATGATTTAGATTAGTAAACCTGACTGTTCCCTCAGACAAATCAAAGTCCAGACACAAAAATGGCAGGTTCGTTAGTAAAAGCAAGAAACAGGGGAATAATTCCCCTGTCCCCCTCCACTCCAGGGGTTCTTGATGCCCCTGCCCCCCAACCCCCCCCAATGAAGCTTCTGGAAGGGGTGGGGCCAGCAGGGGAGGTAGGGAGGAAGGGGACCATGCGATACAGAGCAGCCACTGCAGCAGGGACCCATGCAGGTTAGAGGAGCAGGACAGAGGCCAGGCCCAGCAGCACAAGCCAGAAAAAGGCAGCGCTGGTGAGAAGGCATGCAGGGCAGGGGGCCGGGAGTGGAGATGGAGGCAAAAGAGCTGTGGGGTGCAGGAACAGGGAGCTTCCTTCCACAGAGGAGGAGAGGGGAACAACATCAGACAGAGATGCTCATGAGTTAAAAAAGAGAGGGGACATCATATCTGAGCTTCCTCACCAGCAGGTGACTCCCAATCATTCCTCGCCCCACTGGCCACCAGTCAACCCCAGACACACCTGCACACACACTGCATCCTGCCCAAGGTCACCCAGGGAGGGGGTGTCTGGGCTTCCTTGCTGAGCAACATCCTGAAGACCACAGCCAGGACCCAAGACCCAGCCAAGAGTCTGCGCCCAACCCACAGCAAGCCATCAATACAGCCAGCTGACCACAATGGCTTCTGAAGCAGGTCAACAGCACTATAAGAGGGCAGGAGTCAAGACAGCAGCAGCCCCGGCCCAGCCCCACGTGCTCCCCTGGAGCCATGTGGTTGGCTAGAGGTGCCCCAAGGGCAGCCTGGAACCCTGGAAGTAGGCTGAGTATTGTGGAGAAACAATAATAGCCATAAATATCCCTACCCTAGTGGGTCCTTAGAAAAAAAGAGCGAGGACAAAGGGAACATTCTGCCATTGTCCACAGCTTCCCCAATTGTCTGCCACTATTAGAGTCACTGCCCTCCCTATTCTGGGGAGAATAAGTTAGAAAGCAGATTTTTTTTTTATTGTTGTTTATTTGTTTGTTTGTTTCTGTCCTCTCCCCCATATGGGAGCTTGGGACTCAGCCTTTGCACTGAGGTTACATCTCCAGACTTTGTTAAGGGTCTTGTAAAGCACTAAGTTGCCCGGGATGGGCTCAAACTTGTGATCCTCCTGCCTCACCCCTTCCCAAGCACTAGGATTACAGGCAGGCCGTACCACACCTGGCTCAGAAGGCAGGTGTTTTTAACTTGTAGGCAACTGAGTGGGTTTTCCTGAAGCCCCTGGACAGTGTATGAAAATTATAGGAATGGGCTCTTCTATCTCCTGTGAAAGTTCATTGTTGGCTCCAAATTCTCAAAGGGATCCATAAGCCTAATGTAGTTAAAAACTAGTCCAAGAGATGCTCATGCCTGTAATCCCAGCACTCCTGGAGGCTAAGGCAGGAGGATCGAAAAGTCGAGGCCAGCCTGGAGAATTTAGCAACTTAGCAAGACCTTATCTCAAAGTAAAAAATGAAAGGGGCTGGGGAAAATGTGAAAGCCCTGGGTTCAATCACCAGTATAAAAAAAAAAATGTCCATTAAAATGTTGGTTGGCCAGATGTAGTGGCACACACCTTTAATTCCAGCACTTAGGAGGCAAGAGGATTGCTGTGAGTTACAGGCCAACCTGGGATACACAGTGAGTTCAAGGCCAGCCTGAACTACAAAGCGAGACCTTGTCTCCAAAAGAAGAAAAATACTGCTTGCGCCCCATCAGGGTGGAGCAGAGTGGGTATGGGAGTTGGAGACAGCGGGAAGGAAGGGACTTCTGCATGGGTGAGGGGCTGCAATCCAGCTGCGTGTGGAGGTTAGCTACCTGAAGCGGACAAGGGAGCTGACTAAAGCCAGGGACAGCTGAAAAGACACACCGGGAGATGAGCTTGTCCGACAATATTTACAGCCCTACAGAAAGTACATTCTGAGGTCTGGATTTCATAAAGTTTGGGAGCACAGGGAAAGATTTCAGGTCAAAACTTTTGAGTTCTCATTTAGCCTTTACCATTTTCTTGAACAATCTCATTGTACCTGTCTGACTCTCCAGCCTATAAAAGGGGTTTAACAACTTCCTACTTTCCAGGCTTACCCTGAACATCAAAGGAGAGGCAAGTGCGAGGCTCCTCTGGAGCTGGGTGTGCAGCCCCCAGCAAAGAATTTTCTCTGGGCCCCAACTTCCTCATCTATGAACTGGGAACAATTCCTACCTACTGCCTGAAACCCAGGATTCATCCTGGTTTAAATGATTCTCAAAGTATGAAAGATAGACCCTGATGTATGTCAAGGAGCCATTTCTATCTTTACATGCAGGCATCCGTCAGCCTGACCACACTCAATCCAAACCTCTCAACTGGCTGGTGGACCTTTCGGCCTGTGCCCACCCTCTCCCCAAAAGAGAAGGGCTCAAATGATGAGTCCAATGGATGAGTAAGTAAAAATCAATATAAAACCCATCTAAGGGAAGACTTGGGAACTTAACTTGCCAAACCCCCTCTGTGCCAGCGCCCTATTCTCTGACTCTAACCTTGGCCTGACAGATGGCCCTTAGGACAGGTTTATAAGGGTTTATGAGACCAAGAAGAATGGCTGTTTCATTAGTTGGTGCTGCTCATGCAGGGAAATGTGGACTTGAACATGTGGAATTTAGCAAAGACTTTCCTTGCCAGGGCTGAAAGAGGGCTGTTGATTTCTCAACCAACTTCACCATGCCATTCCTCTCCCCTCCTTGCCAGACCAACTTCTAAAGCATTCTGAGGTTTCATGCAGTTATTCTGGGACTGATTCCTAACGAGGAGTGGCAATACGGTCTCCCAGAGGGCCAGAGTTTCCTATGGGAAGGAAATGGCTTTTTCATACACATCCCTGCCCCAGAAACACAGAGACAATCAGCTAACACTTTATAAAGCTTAATAAAACTGTAATTTCCCTGACTGAGTACAGAAGCTTTCACTTGCATTGCCCTTCTTGACCTTCTTACTGATCCCATGAAACAGTCAGAGCAGGTTTTTTCAGCTCATTTGGCAGATGAGGAAACTGAACTTCTGTAGCCTCAGTCCTTGTGGTCGTTTCCACCAAACTGAGATGAGAAGGAAGGCTTACTGTGTCCTAATTTGAGGGTGGTACTGCCCAGGTGGTTGGGGGTATATCCCAGGGGCTGATCTTGCCTCCCCTTCAGTCCTCAAAATCACAGGCCTACTGTTCAGTGAAGACCTGCAAAGAGAGTTCCAAATGGCTAACTCCAGAACGGTGCTCAGTGAGTAAGGTGAGTAGCAGCTAACTCCTGGGAGCAGCAGGAGGGACACAGCCTGTGGTGGGTGGGGCTGGCCCCACCACACAGCTCCATCTGAATCTTAGGGCATCGAGGAGTAGCCACAGAGTAGACTGGGGATGACTGGGGCGACCCCGGCCATGGCATTAGTCTGTGTGAGTGTAGGAAAATGCATACCTGGAAAGGTGTTGGTCTGGCCTCCAAGGGAGCCTTCTAGGGAGGTGGGGTGGGGTGGTTCAGGCTGGGCACTCACTCCAGCTCCAGCACCTTCCTCTGCTCCAGCCAGTCAGCCACACAGTGGGGGAGGCTGAGCAGGTCAGGAAGCTGCCCCAAGCAGCGCCAGTCCCTCAGGAGCAGACACGTCCATCTGCAGGGTCCCCAGCCTAGTGCTCAATCACTCTACATTATTAATAGGCGATGACTAACCAGCTGCTGCTGCAGAGCCAGCACAGGGCAGGCCTGAGGGAATCCCAGGGGATCACGCACCATAGGGCTTACAGGCCCACATTCTAAGGCAGCCAGGCAGGCAGGAAGGCAAGGAGCAAAGGGCCATCCAGCCCCTCCCTGCCCCTGCCAGTCACGGCATCCACACTGAAGGGCAGAATCCTCACCAACCCTATAGCCCCCGTTCATACCAGCTCACACACATGTAAAGACACCAGCAGGCTCCCAAACACACAGCACGGCTTCCCACTAACACCCTTAAATGTCACACCAACATTTACACACAGTTGCACCCACACACCAACACACACCAGCTGCCTTTCCACTGACACCCACACCAGAACTCACCGGGCCCGAGCCCAGCCCAAACACAGGCGCTTGGCAAAGACACGGACAGCCAAGTTTGGCTCAGCTCCACCCTGCAGGGACTGCCCTCCAACAAGGAAGTAAGCCAAGCCCTGGTCCATGGCCATGCAGGAGAAGCAAGGGCACAGAGGAGAGGGCACAGGGGAAGGAAGACAGTGTGAAACACAGTGTTAGTCAGAGCAGCGGAGCGGTGGGGGGACTGGACACTATCCCTGGTCGGGGGAAAGACCATTCATGCCATGCAAAGTGTGGGGGAGACAAACAGGGAACCCTCAAGACTAAGAAGTAGGGGAGGGGATGTCACCTTTCCCCTGGCAGCCACCGTGAAGCAGTCCCCAAACTGGTATAAGTTGGTGATTTGAAGGCAGTCTGTCTCCCAAGGTCACCCCCTACCCTCCCGCTGTCCAGATGGCTGCCAGTAGAGGTGGCACCCCCAGCCCTGCCCTAGCTTGAGGGGTTCCATCCAGAGATGATAGTGAGCAGAGCAGAGCATGTCATGATATGGTGTTTTCCATGGATTTTCAGGAGACCAAGAAAGAAACCAAATCAAAGAGAAAAAACAAGGGAGGGGAGGAAAAAGAACAAAAGAAAGCAATCGAAATAAGCTGCTTGGCATTGGGGCTAGTCTAACCAGAGCCAGTGACCACAGGGCCTGCCCCAGGTCGCTCTGGCCAGGAATCTGAATTCAGAAGGCAGGGATTATAGGGCAGGGCCAGGCCAAATTCCTTAATTTCCAATTGTCTTTTGGATTTGAGATGGGACCAAGAGAAAAAAAAAAAAAGGCAAGAAAGAAAAGGGAGGGAAGAAAACTAAAGAGAAGCAAAATCTAAAAGATTGTCCAGGACACAAAAAACAATTGGAAGAGCAAAACAACCAAAAACCAAACCAGGAGAGGAAACAAAAGTGGGAGAATCGAACAGTTAAAAAAACCCACGGCAAACCAAACGGTAAGACAATTAGAGTGATATCTACCAGATAATGCAGTTTGTTTACCATAGCGTGTCCAATCCCTGCGTGCTTCACCGGAGAGGGGGAGGGGAGGGGTTCATAAAAAAACCAACAAAGACAATAACAAAAGAACAGAACGAAAAGAAAAGAAAAATAAAATGACTAACTGTGAAACTCAAGGAAGGAGGAAAAATATATATCCATATATATTTGGTTGTTTGTTCAAACCCTCCCACCTCAGGTTCAGCAGAAGTATTTGGTTTAAAGAAAATTAAATTATAATGGGAGGAAGAAATAAAACACACACACAAAATTAAATCCCTTCTTGTCCCAATCCCCCCCACCCCTCATCTGCATTCCTCTCCCCCTCACCCCCTCCCTGAAGAGCCATCTGCAGAGAAGGGGAACAGTTAAAGACCTTGGTTAGTAGAGAAGAAAACAACAAAAGAACTGGACCAAGAAAGCAAAGACTTAAAAATGGCTGACATTCCGAAGATGAGACAGAAAGGTTAGTTTGGTTTTTCACTCATACCTTGCCCCACCTATCCCTGCCCGTCCCTTGGTCCCCTGGGTTATAAGCGTGTTAGTAACACACACAGAGTCGGCAATGGGGTTTTCCAACAGAAGGGGAGAGAGGAAAGGCGGGGTTAAGAAGCAGACCCAGTTATGCAGTATTAGTAGGTCTCGTCAGCTGAAATGGGAGGGAGTTGAAAGGAGGGAAGGAAGAAGAACAGGGGTGTGAGCAGGGGTGGACTCCTGACTTGAGGCAGGGACAATGGGTTTGTTAGCTGACTGATCAACCAGATGGCTTCCCAGAGAACCGGCTAGGAAGTTATCTCATGCTGGCCATCTGGCTGACCAGTGGTCATGTTAGGTTAATGGGTTAACTGGTTGGTGATGGGCCAGCTGGCTGTCAGGCTGGGAAAAAAGTGGGCAAAGCCCCTTGAGATTCAAAGAACTGGCTAGAATGACAGGCAGTTTCATTTGGAGGCCAAAGTGTTTCCCAAGGAGCACAGGAGGGGACATGGGCATCTGCTTTTCCTGGGAATGGGAGGATAGGCAATTAGATCCAAGGAGTCACTAGGGGAGTGAAACAGCTCCTCTTCTCTCTCTCTCTTTCTTTTTACATTTTTTTATTTCCTTGCTTCTCTTCCTTGAGAAAAGAAGAGTGGACCATCATCAGAACAGGGGAAAGAAAACCTTGCCCTCCATGGGCTGGCAGAGACTTCATGTTCACATTGTATCTGATCATCCCAAAGCCTCCCTCTCCGGTCCCTCTCCCACCCATACCTGCTTCTTCCTGCCTGCCCATCTTGATTTTTCTGGAGTACAGATTTCCCCAAAAAGTCCTCATCCCTATTTTCTTACTCTCCTTCATGCATCCATCCCCCTGAGAATGAAGTGTCCACCACCACCATCCCTACAAGGCCCTGGAATTGCCAAGACCACCCTGCAGCCCAAAGTCCTTCTGTGTGTGCACAGAAACCCCCAAACCTCTGATTCCTGTTACCAGCACCACCCTCTTTCCCACAAGGAGGAACACTGAAGCCCACCTACCTCTGAAATCCCTTCCTCCTCCCTGAACTAGAAGTCATATCTCCTACCCCGGCTTCCAAAGTCCTCATTCCCATGTGCTTCTAAGCTCATTTTCTCTTCCCACTGCCAAGGACAGCAGCAACAACTACCTTCACCATTAACCTGGTCTCTGAAAAGGAGATGTCAAAAAGGCCAAGGCAGCTTTACTTAAGAGCACTGGAGATGGAGGGATACTGTTGTTTGGCATCCATTAAACACTACTGCACAGCCTAGACTGTGAGGAGGAGAGATATTTTAGGGACAGAGCCACTAGTTAAAGAGTTAGTATAACCAGTGGGCACAGGACTAATTCAGTAAGATAATTAATAAGGGCCTTGTATAATTAAAAATATCAGAATTCAATATTGAGCAGCTAGAAGAAATGCTGAATAACCAACATTAATTACCAGTGATGTAGAAGCAAGCAGTTTACAGAGCAAAACAGTCTAATTGCAGGTGTAGTGATTGGAGCAAAGGAATAACATATGAGAAGAGGATTAGGACCCCTAGCTAGTAGGGCTGCCATGAAATGAAGAGGCCAACTCATCAGAACAAGGAACACTGAGCTTTGGGGCAGGAAACTGCACTCAAAAAGGGAAGAGTTATCTGACAGCACAGTACAAGTGGGGAGGGGCATTGAAAGCAAAAGACTGAGTACTATTCTTTTGAATAAGAACTGGTTATGGAGAATAAAATTTTTAAAAAGGTTCCAATGTTGGCAAAAATGTTATAATTAGAACAGTTCATTCAAAAACAGGATAGATGAAAGATCCCGAGTTCAATCCCCGGTGCCAAATAAATAAAATAATAAAAAATAAAAACAAGATTGAAAAAAGAAAAGTGATTTCAAAACCTGGGCTTTCCACTAATTTGTCAAGAAACCAGGCTTCCTCTGAAAATCGGCAGAGTTGGCATAGATGAGATGGGAATCCTCTAAACCCAGGGACTGAGGATCCAGAACCCTGTCTGGGTGATCATGATTTAGAGGCCATTGTGGTCAGATACTTGAACAGCGCTTCCACTGGCACCCATCCCTGCGACACAGCTCAGGAAAGGGAGAAAGCAGCCCAGGCCAGAATCTGGGGAGCTGAGCTTTCAAACCAGTAAGTGAGCAGCGAAGGCCTTATCTACACAGAGCTCAGCATGGCAGTGTCTGATGAGTTAGGACGGCACCATGGACACAGGGGAGAAGCGAGTCATTATAACAAGTGGGAACTTACCATGGCCAACGGCCTTTGCACCAAACTATAACCTATCTGTACTGTGAACCCTGGGGACTCTAGCACCCTCAAGAAAGCACAGGTCACAAAAATCTGGAATGAAGACAGTCTGTGGAGCATGAACAAGGGAAGCTTGGGACAAAGAAGGGGAACACATGGCACTCAGCCACAGAGGAACCCATTTTTCTGAGACATGAGCAGAATGCTTGAATATCACAGAATGACAGAGCCACAGGGGAACTATGGCCTCCTTTGCATTTTGTATCAATGACAACAACCAGGCCCTCTCTGGAAGGCAGAGAAATGGAGTAGCTTCTGAGTCATACAAACTTCCAATTCCACCACCTCCTTTCTGGATAGCCTTGAGAAAATTCTTTAACCTTCTGAGCTTCAGTTTCCTTATCAGTAAAGTGGGAATCATATCTCCTACTCGTGAAATTGCTATAAAAGCTAGATGAAATACAAAAGAGAAATGAGAACCTTGAACTTGGGAGTGAGTGGAGGAGAGAGGTTCTGGTGTGATATGAAAAATGCTTGGCAGAGGATGAAGTACTGAGAAAATTTGGGCTGGGGAGTGGGACAGGCTTTCTTCTGGGCTCATAAAGCAAACTAGAGTCTCTCCCAGGATGACAAGAAGTAGTTCAGTGCTCATATAAGTAGTTAGATCTGCTCATTTTGGACACACATCTAAAATGTCACCAACCAGCTTTAAGAAAGAGACTGAGTGAATCAGGAAAAGTACTCCAAAAACAACTACATGCACTCAACAGTTGGTGGCATTAAGGCCTCAATTAGCTGACCACCTAGAAGTAGAGGTAAGAAATGAACACAAATATTGACATGCCGGCAAAATGTAGAGAACTGGAATACAAGTTTCTAGAGCTTGAAGAACGTAACAAGGAAGCCAGGTTGAGGAAGGTTTTCACAGAGAAGATGGCATTTAAACTTGGCCAGAGGGACTGAAAGAAAATACAGCTAATGATCATGGCAGCAGCAAGCCTTCAGGGCTCATATCACATCAGGCATGATGCTGTGAGTGCTTTTAGGCATTGCCTCGGTTGCCAGAAGGCTCCTCCCATTTTGCCTATGAGGAACTGAAGCTCAGAGAAGTTGTATAATTTGCCTGAAGTCACTCAACTAGTGGCAAAGCTGAGATTTGAAACCAGTCTATCTGTCTCAACCCTAACTCTAGGATTTCATCAAACAGAAAGGAAGATGAATAGGGGTACAGCTAGGAGAGCTGTGGGAAGAAATGGAAGAACTAGGAATGGTGTAGACAGGTATGGAGAGCAGCAGATCTAGGTCTTAAGACAGGTTGTATGCCAGAGAGGACATGGGAGGAAAGACATCCTAAATACCTGCTGGACTGCATCTTTGGGGATTCCACTTATGAGGACTTCACCCCTTGGGGACTCTATTCTTGGGGACTTCATCTTTGGAGGACTGCATTGTTGGGTCATTCAGAAATTCCATCCTTGGGGACTCCATCCTTGGATGACTGCACCCTTAAGGACTCCATCTTTTGGGGGCTCCATCCTTGAAAGAATCTATCCTTAGAGGACTCCATACTTAAAGAACTGCATCATTAAGGACTCCATCCTTGAGGGACTATGTCACTGAGGACTTATTCCTTGATGGAATCTGTCTTTGGGGAATTAACTCTATCCTTGGAGAATACTATCCTTTAGAGACTGAATCATTGGAAACTCCATCCTTGGGGATCTCATCTTTGGACACTTCATCCTTGATGGAATCCATCCTTGGGGGACTCCATTCTTGGGAATTCTGTCCCTGAGGACTCCATCCTTGAGATTCTGTCCTTGAGGGATTCCATTCTTGGGGCTCAGGGGAGCTTCTGAAAGTCTCTGCACTGAGAAGGGGCGTCATCTGAGCTAGGCAAGAGGAAGCATCATGTGATGTTTTAGTAGCCAGATTGTCTTCCAAGTTTGGTGCTGGCTAATGATAAAATGGTTTTGCACATTCTGCTTACACAGTAATGGGAGGAGGTTGGAAGACATACTGGGTATGGAAGGAAAGTAGGCCCATGATTAAAAATAGGCTTCAGGGAATTCTCAGAGGTAATCTTCCAAGATCCCCCAAGAGAGCTACCTATCACAGTAGCTTCAAAGCTGGGTTTGAAAGAAGAAGAAGGAGAGAGAGAGAGAATGTCTCAGTCAGACCCCCTCTGATCCTAACTGCTATGGTCTAAAAATATCTAGATGGTTCCAGGGATGATAGCCTAATCCAGAGTGCAAGGGGGAAAATTCAGCCTCTTTCCAGTCTTTGGAGCTGACTTTTGACCCACAGTTATAGTCCCAGAAGCAAAAGGGAGGGCTAGCTCTGGGGAAGACCCTTCCAGGAAGCCATCTCCCTGGCCACTGGAATCCTGGGAGGAAAATAACGTAGAAGCCACAGAGTTCTTGGATCATAGCCATGTGCCCTGAAAAGCTGAAGGTAGATGTCATTTTTTATACCACTTCCCTGTCTTATCTCCTGGCACAAAAAACTTGAGGGAGACAGAACACTGATGCAAGCCACCCCAGTCCACAGCACCCCACTTATCACAGGATTTTCCCAGTTCCAGGATGTCATGTGGACACTGTATAAAGTTGCACAACCAGGATTGCGCCCCAGCAGCACTACTGACATGTGGGGTCTGAGATTCCTTGCTGGAAATGCATAGCAGGATCCTGGCCTCTACCCACAAGATACCAGTAACACTCCTTAGTTATGACAACCCAAAAGGGCTCCAGACATTGACAGATATCTCCTGAGGGCACAGTGTGATTGAGTGACTGAGAGACACCATAGAAACAACAGATCCCAAGAAATTACGCTTGTATGTCCTTCCTTAAAACCAGGCAGGTGAAGAATCTCGCAAGGATATTCTTCACCACAGGCTAGGCCTTGAGTGAGAGTACCTCTCACTCATAGGTATGGACTGGACTCAGGGGTCAGCAAGTCCTCCAGAAGTGCCCTCTCCCTGGAACAGGACCGCACTATGTAGTTCAGGTTGGCCTTAAACTCACTAGCTAACTCAGGATAGGCTCGAACTCAACAGCAATCTTCATGTCTCAGCCTCCTGACTGCTGGGATTACAGGCATGTGACACCACACACAGCTCAGAAGGCTTTTTTATTTTTTATTTTTCTTGGTACAGGAGATAGAACTCAGGACCTTGTGCTTGCGAGGCAGGCATCTGCTCCACTGAGCTAAATCCCTGGCCCCTCAGAAGGCTTTTTTAAAGAGGTCTATCAATGGAGGACTTTAAGTAGAGAGCCTCTGTGCTCAGGAGGTCCTGCTTCTGGGTCAACATGACTGGCCTCTGCCCTGAGTCACTATCTATTGCTGATAGAACAATCTGAAAAGAAGGACTTTCCATCAGTTACTAGCGTAGACCTACAATCCCTGCAGGCCCTGCAAGCCCCAAGGTAGTCACAGGTGTACACACAGCATGCTTGGGCCATGTGTCATCCTATCCACGTGGCTCTTTTGCCTCCCCTAACCACAGCCCTCTCCTTCCTCTTGGGTATCTCTTAAGTTCACAGAACATTAAGGCTTCTGCTGCCCACTTGGCACTTGCATGGCTTTCCTCTGTTCACTTTTAACAGTCCCATCCAGTCTCCTCAAAATCTGAGGTCCTGGGAGGGCAGGCATCATGTCATTCTCTCTGTGTGCAGTATGATGAACTATGTTGGCCAGGCAAAAAGTAGCTAGGCTTGCAAGTGCAAGGACCCAAGTTCAGGCCCTGGTACCAAAAAAGAGTGGCTAGGGACTGTGAGCTTGCAGTGTCCTGCTGAAGTCAGCAGCAGGTGACAGCACTGGTCCTAGAGAGGACAAGCAAGCAAGAGGCACTAAGGACAACTTCCCTGCCTCTAATAAAACATGTGTGTGGTACATGAAAGTATTACAAATGCACATGACACACTCAAGTGGGCTCAGATGGGGGTGACAACACAAGACCGCCCTCTGACCAGGAAATGGGATGATACAACACGAGGGGGCACTGCATCGAGGAGGAGTGACTCCGCCAAGCATGTCACTCTGCAGAATGTGGAGGGCACTAAGAATAGGCACATCAGTAGGAGCTGGACTGCAACAGGTGGCAGCAAGTTCCCAAAAGAGCAGCCGGATTAGTCACAGCATTGTCACAGCAGGGGGTAGCAGCAGTAAATGAGGAGGAATCCCCATTAGATCATCACCCGGTAGTGTTAAAAGAGCACAGGTAAGAGGAGTGGGAGGTCAGCCAGAGTCCTGAGCCCCATTAATAAGCCTCCCAGTGGGAGGAAGGAGAGGAGGAGAAGGAGGGCAACAAAGGTGATGACAAAGAAGACTGATACCAGAAAGTTCCTCACTACCCAACCAGAACCAGGACACTTGAAGAAAATTAGCAAGAGAACAGCCACGATGCAGGAGGATGGAGCCTCTGAGGGTGCACACAGGGCTGTTCTGGTTTCCCAGTTGCACTTAGCCTTCAAGGGATGGAGCTGAAAGAGCTTTGCTCCTGTTAGCTATGAGACTGTGATCCCAAGAGAAAGCACAGGAACTGGGATCCAGGAGGCAGTGAGCTGGGGCAGGAGCCAGGAGGTAGAAACAGGCTCCCAGAATGCCCAGTGGCTTCTCACACTTGAGCAGAAGGTTGGGCTCTGGCCCTGAAGGAGGCAGGAACTTCTTGCGCCTGGAAACTAGTTGTGGGATTCCTATCAAGCGAAGCCTGGCCAGAAAGGTGGGCTCACCTGTGAACGCCACCACAGGCTCTGTAAGCAGTGGAAAGGGCAGGGCCACTTGTAAGAGCACCTGTCTAGGCGGTGAGTCTGGGAGCAGAAGCTGACGGGACACTACAAAGAAGGGTACTACCTTGTACCTAGGGGCTGATCCAGAAGGGTCCCCTTAGAGTACCTGTATGGGCTGGCCTAGGAGCCACAGGTAAAAGGCAAGTCATAGAGAGCTGGAAGCCTGGTGCCTTGGAAGGGAATGGATGGGAAAGGAAGGGTAAGTCAGGGCAAGTCTTGCCCAAAGGAGAAGCAGGGGTGGCACCTCTCTGATCTTGTCTTCCTTCCCCAACTGTTTCATCCGCTTGAGTTCACTCCATCCCGGTCTGAGCCTTAGAAAAGCCTCTCGGAGGCCAGACCAGATTTTGTCCCCAACCCAATTCTGCCTGCTTGCTTCAGTGTTGGGACCTTCATGCCTGCTCCACCAGAGTGGCCTGCTCACTCTGAAGGACCCTTCTCCACACCAGCTTCCCAGGCCCTCCTATGTCAGCTGGCTCCGCTCACTCCTCCCATCCTGAAGCCCCCTGTGTCAACTGATTCTCTGAGCCCCAGTCCTTGAAATCTCAGCTGCTCCCGCCAATTGGAGCCCACATCTTCCCCTGACCTCAGGCTCCTGTATAGAAGCAGTTTGGGACCTAGTTCAAATCCCAGTCACTGAGGTCTCCGAGGCCAGCCACACAGCTATGGCCACGCTGGAAGGGCCCCCACAGTCCTGAACCCTGTAATTCTCCAGAACTACACCTCACTGCCACACCTCAAGCAGCCCTCTCTCCGCCTGTGTTCTGCCCCACATGTGGCTGACCCCTGGCCTTCTTGCTCCCCCTACCTGGCGCAGGTTTCGGGTGACCCGGACGTCATGCCAGGCATTGTCGTTGAACTTGCCATTGACGGGTTCCACAAGGGCCTCGAAGGCTCCCGAGCCTAGGTTGATAACCAGCCAGACGGCCCCAGACTTGAGGGACAGGTTGACATAGTCAGCTGACTTGCCCGTGTGCAGCATCAGCCCGTTGCGCTGCAGGGTGCGGAAGGCCAGCGTGATCTCGTCTGTGCTGCTCTGGATCGGGTTGTGTGATAGGTCGTAGCAGAAGAACTCATTTCCTTTGAAGGTCGCCACGAACTCCTCCTTGCCTGGACGCCATGGTTTGGGAAAACAGAAGAAGGCTGAGTGGGGTGGAGTCTGCCAGAGCCTCCCTCTCCCCCTCCTGGGCACCAGGAGTCCTGCAGTCCTGCATCTAGGCTTCGGGGACCCTCCTCACCAAGCCTGTCAATCCTCCTCTCTGGACCCTGCCATCTTTGCTGTCAAAGTCAACTTCTCCCAGGTCCATTTCCAAACCAGGAGGCTGCTAAGTGGATCTCACGCTGGCAGCTGACAATTAAGCTGCCACAAGGCCAGGCAAAGCAGAAAGGGTCCTCAACAGCAACTCCTATCAACTCCAACCCCCTTCATAAAGGGACATGGAAGAGAAACAAGAGCTCTATCTGGCTTATCCCCGGGAGTTCCACCCTGGGACAGGGGCACTGAGGGTCTCCGGAGTGCAGCCCACCTCCCCCTCTCCTCTGGTGACAGCTGTTCTCAGTGCTCAGGGACAGTTTCAAGCCTTACCCTCTGGGATGGGACTAGAAGGCCTGCTGTAGAGCACCGATCAGATGAAGAGAATGGGAAGCACAGGAAGGGAAAGGGCAAGGAGAAGACACATGGGAAAGCAATGCAGGTGACAGGGATATGCACGAGGTAGCAGCAGGCCACTGTGCCCAGACACACACGTGACCACCACGCCAGCTCTCACCTCTACCCCAGCTTCCTACTGCAACCCGGACAGCCTCCACAGGGTCCGTGGTACTGGGTGTGCAACCTGTATATGCCAGGTGGGACAGGGGTACAACAGCCCCTTCCACTGGCACTTTTTAAGCGGAAGCAACGGCTGCTGGGAGGGCCGGAGGGATGGCCAGTGCTCTGCAAGTGGTGACAAGTGAGAGGACAATGACGCTGGTACCAGGATGTTGGAGTCCAGCGTGACAACTGCACAAACCAGAGCACAGCAGAGGGAAGAGACCCAGATCGGGAGTCAGGGAGACTAGAGGCCCTGGACCCAGGCAGTGGCTCATGTCTCCTTACCAATTAATGGTGACGCCACTGCTGGCACTGCCTATCTTCCCAGGTGCATTAGGGGCAAACAGGACTGTGTCATAAGGGCATTTATGCAGAAACTGTGCCGTCCAAGCACAGAAGTTCTCAGGAGATGTTCCAAAGGCCTGGAAAAGAGCAGGCACCGTGCCAGGGGCATGAAGGGCCACTAGGATGCAGCTGCCCTCTCCCTACGGGACAGAGCTCAACAGAAGTGCCACATGTGGATGTGGGGGTCTCTGGGTACAGATTCTGCAGAACTCCTCCCCCACACAACAGCCTGCCTCTCTCTGTGGGCAGCCTGCCCACAGACCGCCTCACTGCCTCCGGATGCCAAGGTACCAGCTGCTGCCCCAGCGCCTGGCACAGCCCTCACTGCAGCTGGCAAGGCCTGGTGTCCTGAGGCCCCAGGGCAGCGAGGCTGGGGGGCCTACCAGGACAATCTGAATCCCCCTCTAACTACTTAGGGAGTCAGAAGCAAAGGTGAAGAGTCCAGCAGAGACAATAAGGGAAAGAGGAGAGGAAGGGTGATGAGAAGTGAGGTGGCATGGAGAGGGAAAAGATGGAGACCACCACAGGAGGGACAGAAGAGAAACAGACAGCTCAGGGCTGAAGGAGCAAAACGTAACACGAATCTATATAAATAAAGAAAAGGAGCAAGCCCTAAGGGGACAGGGAAGGGAGACGGGAAGAAGGCCAGCAAGGAAAGGGGACAGGGACCTCTAGGGAATGAAGCCAAGGCTTTCTGGGGCCTTACTGTTTCCATAGCAACCAGGCCTGCTGCTCAGACACTGGCAGAACCAGGGGGCTCAAGGACTAGAAAAGTGAATGTGTTTGACCTTGGGTTTGCCACACGTACTGGCTAGTCCCGCCCAGAAGTCAGGCTTCCCCTCCCACTCCCTCACCTTCACTGCAGTCAAAGAAAATATTACAGAGTCAGACAGAACGAAAAGAAAGAATAAGGCAGCCACGTGAAAAAGTGATTGGGACAGAACAAAAGAAGCCAAAAAAAGAGAGAGAGAGAGAGGCTGGATCACAGCTGCCAAGGCAAAGTGGGGAAATAAGGCCATTCCTCGACTCCTCAGCTCAGCCTCCTGTCTCTGAGGAGAAGCAAAGCCAGCCACACTGCAGCTAGTGCCTAGTAGGTTCAAGTCCTTCGGCCACCAGAGACCTGGTAAGCCCAGAAATGGGAGGAGAAACACAGCAGCCCAAGGGAGCCAGAGCCTTTGAAGAAAGGAAATTAGAGGCGTGAGCTGTAGAAAAGAAAGCCAGAAGGGATAGAGAGGTCAGAGAACCTGGGGTAGAGCAGGAGGAGGATCCGGGACTCAGTCTGAATATAGGTGGTGGAGGGTACTCAGCAAAGTACAAACCAGATCTAGGTTGCATGAGCACGGAGGCACCAGGGGGCACTCCACTCTGTCTCCCAGGTGGGCAGGACTGAGAACTACAACTCCCAGCAACACCTGAACAATTATTGCTCTTAAGAGCTTCTGGTACAGGAAGGTGATAGCTAATATTTGTTTACCTCCCTCAGTTGAGGGTGGGGGATGTCTGTGGACCCACAAGTGTGCCCAGTGAAGCTGAATGTGGCCAGGGACTAGCTGTTGTGGTCCTAGGTTTCCAAGAGCCATGAAAGAGAGGGACACAGCAGCTGCCTCCTTTCCAGGCCCAGCTCAAAGGCCTCCTCTGGGAAGGTCTCCAGCCCCCTCCGACCCTCCCTCCTCTCTGGCACTACAGCTGTCTGTTCTGCTCCTTTGGCACTTACTGCCTAGTAACGTCTTGTACTGCTCCCTGGGGAGGAAGTGTGATGTGAGAAAGAAGACCTGGGCGCTAGTGCTGGCTCTGCCACCAGCTCTGTGACCTTGGCCAAGATACAACCTAGCTCTAAGCCCTGCCTTCTCCTCTGGAAAAAGAAGCTAATCATAAGCTCACCTCACAGTTGCTGTGAGCATCCAGAAAGAGCGGATGGGAGCAGTTTCCTAAACTGTGAACCAGCCCACAAATAAAGGACTCTTCCACTGGAATACAACTTTCTGTGAATATGCGCTCGTGTTTCTCTCTCTCCCCCTCGCTCCCTCCCTCCCACCCTCTCTCTCTCTCTCTGAATAAATTAATTCCTCTGAACAAAGTCTGCACTTTTCAGATACTTTGCATGGACCACGCTTTATGGTACTTATTTGTGCGAACATCAATGAGCCCCCTGGGAACAGAGACCATTCACTCATTTAAAATAAATGTGCTGAGCTCACGCCTACTACATAGGTGCCAGGAGCTGTGCAGAGCATGGGGCACACAGATGAAAATACCCAATTCCTGTCTTCAGGGAGCTCAGTGCAGTGGGGGCAGCAAGCAGGTAAAGTGACAGTTATGATATGTAACAAAGCTGTGGACCAAGGGCATTCTGGGAGTGTCCAGGTTGGCCTGCAGATTCAGGGAGACTGCCAGTGTGGACAGCATGGCTGCTCTTTCAAGAGGCAGTTAAAAGAGACAGCAAGGAGCCAGCAGAGGAGACGGACAGCGGGAGCCCGGGCAGACAGAAGAACCGCCAGCTGAAGGATGGAGATGGGTATGAAAGTGCAGGGCCTCAGCCCCACGGCAGCAGCAGGGTGTCAAACTGGCCAGAAAACTTCTCAGGAAAGAGATGCTCACTCGAGAGGCGGACTCAATGTGAGACAGGAGCTAAAGTCCTGGAGCCCCCAGGCACACGAAAGGGCCCTGTGCTGGCCTTGAGGGCTTTGGCCAGTGTAAAATGAAAGAAATGAGCCAACCACCAAGGGTTGCAAAGGCTCACTGAGACGTGATCAGGGATGCCACATCTCCCTACCAGAATTCCCCTGGGCAGGGTGCCCCATAGCCCAGATTTGATGGATAAATGGGGACCACCCTGCCTCCTTGGTGCTACCCCAGAGAAACAGACACTTTCCAGGGATGGGCCTGACAACTGCCATAGAGAAGGAAATCAGTGTTCTAGAATGCGATGTCAGGACAGCTGGGCTTTGGGAAGGACATGGAGGCTGTGGCTCTTCTCACCAGGCCAGCAATGGCACACAGGGAATGGTACTGCAGTGTAGATCCACCACAGGCCTCCAGGTATAAGGGGTGCACCTGCGTAGCTTGGATTCCCCACAGGAAGCACTAGTGGCCTGCAGCAGGGTAAGGGCTAAGCTCTCCGGGGGCCGTGGGGTCACTGACCTTTTGTTGGCTGGTGCACATCGCCGGCTCCTCCTCTCCCGGCCCCCCCCTCGGAGAACAGTAAGGACCCTACTGGAGAAGCAGAATTGGGGAGTCAGGCACAAGGGGCTTCCCAGCCAATCCCACCCCAGCCTGGAGGTGATGGAGGGCCCTCTCCAGGGCAAAGGTGCTGCCTGCAGGCACAGGAGAGGAGGACTTTTCTGGGCGTTCACTCGCCTTCAGGACCTCTGGGGAAGGAGCTAGTTGACAAACCAAGGACCTTTGGCCCCCACAGACCCCATCAGACTCATGAACTTCAACTTTGCCCAGGGAGGGAGAGTAGGCAGAGGAACAGAGGGACAAGCAAACAGGCCAGCCCTGGGGACATGGAAGCCCTGAGGTCCTGCTGCCAATCTCTACTTCATCTCCTGGCCAAGGCCTCCTCCAAGGCCCAGGCCCCTCTCCACTGTGCATCTCCACACATGTCCCTTCTGCTGAGTCCAAGTTCACACCCAACTCCTTCAGAAGCCTGACACAGGCACCAAATGCAAAATCCTCCCCAGGTCACACACCAGACCCTTCCTCTGCTCTGTGCCTGTCCTCTCCCTAGTCACCTACATCTGCATTGATCCTCACAGTGAGTGCTCTAAGTGTCACCATTTACAGAATGGGGCTTCCCAGGGGTTTCTCAGGGACAACCCACATTCCCTGGTGGTGCTTTGCCCTCCCTCCTGCCCACAGGAGGGCTGTACCCAGTGGGAGATCCTGACTAGGTTAGAGCTCACCAGGTATGTGGGGGGCCTTGGGAGTTAGTTCTCACTCCCTACCACCCTGTTCCTCCCCACCAAACCTCAGCTCCTACGGTCTCTCAGGCACCAGTTGCTATGTCTGGGCTCCAGGTCAGCTTAGTTCTAGTCTGACTCTGCCCACGAACATGTGCTGTCAGTGTCCGGCCCCCAGCCACCTGTCCTAATGTCGGAGTGGCTTCAAGATGAGGAAACACAGGGATGAGGGAAAAGTTCCTTTCTGTGCTCTTAATCTAACCCTAAGGCCCCAGAGCTAAAACTAGAATAACATCTGAGCTGAGGAGCTTTCTGGAGAAGGGGAAGAATCTGGGACCCTCCCGAAGTATCTTCACCTATGACTAGGTGAACCACAGCCAGCACTCCCAGAACCAAGCCTTGAAAGGCAAGAAGGACTTAAGTGACCCATCCAGGGCATCTTCTCCCAACTGCCCATCTGAGACTCTCCTTCCCTACATTTCTTGCCAAAATTTCACATCCCTATGAGAACCTCAGGCCCCTACCTCCCCACACCTAAATCCATCCCAATTTTCAGATCTCTGTAGTCTCTCCCCACGGTCCAGTCTTGATCCTGTGGGTCCCCTTGCCCTGACTCAGTGTTGGACAACCCTCAACAGAGTCGACACTGGGCAGGTAAGGCAGTGCCCCAGGTCTGGAAGGTCAAGCCCCTGTGCTCACAGAGTTAATGACAGGGAGGGTGAGAGAGGCCAGAGCTGGAGGGGAGCAGTCAAGACTTTGAAGTTTGCTCAACGCCAGGGCTTTGAAAGGTGGCGGGGTCTTGGCTGAAGGGAGGCTCAAATTAAAGGACTAGTCCCACCAGTTAGAGCTGTGTGATCATTAGTGAGTCACCTCACTTCTCTGGTCCTCGAGGGTCTCATCTATCAAATAGCACTGAGAACCATTCAAAGACACGAAGGTGAAGGTAGCCAGTGGGACACTGGGGAAGGTGGGATCCTACACCTCCAGTCTCCCACTCCTTCCCTCCTCACTCTACTCTGGTGACAGAAGTGACCAGGAAAGGGGAATGTAGGTGTTCATATACTCTTTCTCCAGCCCAGGCCCTTTTCTGTTTACTTGGGTTCACAGAAAAGAAAGGATGATCAGAATGAGTGGAAGGAAATAAAACACGGCCATGAGAAAGAAAACAGACGAGATACACTACCAGGAAAACGCAAAAAGGTGACTGGAGACAACGGCAGGAGTTCAAACATCTCTTGATGTCAGAAACCAAGGTGAGATGAGGGCAGATGGAGCACATCTGGGCAGACAGAGAGGGGAGCGCACAGACGTGGACCAGCCTCCCACCCCTACCCAGCACCCCGATAAAATAAAGACATGGCAGAGGAAGAGGGTAGGAAAGGAAGGAAGGAGGGAGGCCAGGCGGAGGAGGGGGACAGGGAGGGAGAAGAACAGAAAACTCCAGGCGCAGGTTGGGGCAATCCAATCCAAATCAAACCAAAACTTCAAACCATACCTTCGCTGTTTAACGTCAGGTGAGCCGGACCTTGGAAAGGGGAAGGAGAGAAAGAAAGAAAGGAAAAAAAAAAGAAGAAAAAAAGAAAGAAAAGGGGAAAGAAACAAAGAAAACACGAGTCATCAAAATCAGTCGGAGAGAAGGGAGAAAAAAAGCTTTTGCTGCCACAATTTAAAAACCCTTTTTAACTTGTGACAGACATCGGGAGGGAGAGCCCCCAGCCCTGAAGCTGGGGAAAGGGGCCCGATGCAGAAAAGAAGGGAGCGGGCAGGAGAGGGAAGAGAAAAAGAGAGATAAGGGGGCACCAGAGCAGGTGAGGGGGGTGAACCAGGAAGATGGGGCAGGGAATTGCTGCAAGGGGGAAGAGGAGATTTTGGTTTCTTTTTTTTCTTCTTGCCGGAAAAAAAAAAAAGGAAAAGGAGGAGAAGCATAAGGCTGGGAGGGGTGCTTTTTCCTTTTTCTTTTTTTCTTTTTTTTTTTTCTTCCGGGAGGCGGAGAGAAAAAAAAACGGTCAACGAGAAAAACGATTCAGATGGAGGAGAAAATAAAACACGACACAAAAATCAAAGCCACCTGGAGAGAGAGAGAGTGTCCTGTTAGCGTGGGATTGAGCGGGCAAGGGCGCCTCCAACCCCCCTCACGCACGCACACCCATCCCCATGACCCCTATGACCTTGGCAGGGGTATGGTAAACCTAGACCTCAGAGGAAACTCCCAACAAAGCAGGGTTTGGAAAGACATCTCTAGGGTCCTAATCCTCCCAGCTACCCTTCCCAACAGCCTCTTCATAGACAGAAAGGACCTGAACACCTGGGCTCTTCGAAGAAACTGAAAAGACTGGGGCTCAGAGCAGGGAAAGTGAGAGGAAGCAGAAATGAGGAAGTAGAGTCTGGGGCGGGGGGGGCAGACCTATGGTGCACATGCCACAGGGAACTGTCTGTGTCTCACCACCGCTGGTCTACTAGGGAGACTGGAACAAAGACAGGCGTGGATTCTGCTACAAGGAGGCCTGAGGAACTGAGGCAGCAAAGTCCAAAGGGGCCAACCGAGATCCCTGGGAAGGAGGCCCAGTGCTCTGAGAGTTCAAAGCACCTTGCTCTTAAACTCCTGTTTTCTGGCTAGGACCTCTCTGAGATGATCCATAAGCTGACTTTTGAAAATGGAAAACAAAGCAAGATCAGCTGAGGTTTCCTTCCAGGGTTACCTCGGCCACTGGGAATAGTCCAGTCAGCCAGAACCCAAGGCACTCCTCCTCAGTCTCAGTTGGGAAAAACCCAGCCCACTGTATTAGGGCCCAGGGCACACAGCCAGGCTGAGAGCCCAGGGCTCCCTGAGATGACCAGCCAGTCCCATCAAACCAGAGCCCCGACCTGCCACCCAGAGTCTGACCGAGACAGCCCTGCAGTACCAATGCTGCCTTGGGAAACTCTTCCGAGTGCTGTGGCAATAGGATACAGGCCCCAGGGAGAGAAAACTGAAGCATAGAAGTTACAGTGTCTCTAGGGCAAAGCTGAGAGCCAAGATGCCTGGAGTCCAGGAGGAAAGGGGGCAAAGAAACCAGGAAGGGCATAGTGGGGTCAAAGGCTTAGATCCTGGGGAAGATGCGGCTGCATGGTGCAGGTGCCTCTCTTCATTTGTTTCCCCCAACCTCTGTGTCTGAGGCCAGCAGGGGGAGGAGGCTCCAGCTGCTAGGGGCAGCCTCAGGACCCTCGCTCACAGAGGATGGAGGTTGTATCTATAGCACAGATGGAAACCCTGGCACTTGGACTGTGTTCTTATTCCTTGCTCTGGATGTCCCCACTCTGTTGGTGACTCTCCTAAGAACTACCAACACCTTCTTCCATAGTCCCAAACCCAGGACCCAGGCAGGGCAGGGACACTGAAACTTCCTCCCACTCTGTCAGGAGCAGCCTTGTCCTGGGATCCCATTTGGGACAATCCCAGCCTCTGCCACCCCAGTCCAGGAGCCGGGGGCCTGTGAACTCACTCTCTGTCCCCTTCAGGTCTGACTATTCCTGGGGGGAGTCACATCTCTCCCCTCAAAGACCCTTCCGCTGCCCAGCTCCTGCCAGCCTCATTAGCATGCAGCACTCTCTCTGTGTCACCACGGCAACCAGCTGCTCAGCTCCCTCAGGCGTGACAGTACCAGCCATCTTGGTGAGGGGAGGCCAGTTCCCTTCCTGTCTACCCCTGGCTCAGCACCATCTGGCCTGAGGGTTCCCTCCAAACCCTCCATAAAGCCTGTCCTACCCACCCCCATTTGAAGTCTGCTGCCTCCTGCTAGCTCCCAGCCCTAATAAGGTGATCCCCTGCCCACGTCCACCAGTGGCATCAGCCCCTCCACCCACTGCTGAAGAAAAGGCTGGCAGTGATAGATGGCACTGTCGGGTCCCTTCCAAGAACACTCTACCTGGCTGCTTCTGGGTCTCCTCTACCTGCTACAAGAGGTCAAGAAGAGAGAGGAGGTGCTCAGCCAGGCAGGGGAGCAGGATGCCTCAGGTCCTGGAGGACACTAGGCCTCAGGCAGGTCACAGCTTACAGAGTAGAGCCCAGCCCATCCTGGAAACCACTGCCTGGCCAACCCACCTCCCCTCTTCCAGTCTCACCTCTGACTCTCTTACCGAAACCCCAGAGAGGATCCCCAGTGAGAAGAGAGAGAGAGCTACAGAGGTAAGATCAGGACACGCGTGAGTGAGCACACAGACATGGCAGAGACACACAGAGGGGTCACACTTCAGAGTGTGAACACACACCCACAGCCCCCAATACACACCCCACACAGCACTGACATAAAGCCACACACAATGCCACATCCAAACCAGCGGGCCCAAAGAAATGGCCACCCACTGCCCCCAAACCCTAACCACCCTTCCAGTCCTTGTCTGGTTCTCCCCATTGTCCACAGCCCTCTGGCCTGTCCTCTCCTCCTCTGGCCCAGCCAGTCTCTCCCTGGTCTTCTCCTTTGTTCCCCTCCCTTTAATCCTTTCTGTCCCACTTCTTCACTCAGCCCTTTGTCCCCTCCCTGCATCTCTGCTCCCTCTGTCCAGCTCCCAAACGCTCCCTGCTCCTTTTCATCTCACTCTTCTCCCACCTTCCATCTTTCCCTTTGTTCCAGAGGAGACATGTCATCAAGAGCAAGTAAAAGTCACATCGGCACTAAATCTTATCTCCAGTCCTCAGAAAGCTGTGTCCACCAGACATGCAGACTCTCTCTCTCTCTCTCAGTCTCTCTCTCTCTCTCTCTGGCTCACACACACATACACACACACACACACACACACACACACACACAGGTAAACACTGGCACACAGAGAAGTTAACACAGATGCAGACACATGAGGCCAATGATGCTCCCACAGAGGCACACAGATGCAGCCCACAGCACAGATACATGTGGGTGAGCAGTGCACCCACACACAGGCACAAAACCATGCTCCATGCACACAGCACATATCCACAGACATGCCAAGGGGCACAGAGTCACAGAAGACCAGCACATGTACACACACACACACACACACACACACACACACACACACA
>NW_022900939.1:23981785-23989932 GCF_012274545.1 Fukomys damarensis | reverse complement strand
CCACACACACACACACACACACACACACACACACACACAATTTCTTGCTAGAACCAGAGGACCTAAGAAGTCCCAAGGAAAAGAAACATCCAGAAGACAGACAAGCCACAAGGTGGACACCACAGGAACTCTCACATCCTGCCACTCCCTCGGCTCCTTCCAGCAGGGACTAGGCCCAGGGATCTCCCAAGGCAGGAGACTGTGGGCAGGATGAGAATAGGAGACAGTCTCACCTCACACCCACCCTGCTGCCTTCCCCACAGTGGCTGCCACCCAGCTTTCAAGACTGGCCCACCTACTGCAGGCCTCCCTCTCCCAGATCTTAGACCACCCCAGCAAAGGGAAAGAAATACAGGGGAAACCAAAGCCTGAGGGAAAGGTTCAGAAAATGACAGAAACCCAGAGATAACCTGAAGAAGGACAGATAAAGGAAGAGGCCAGAGACATGGCCCAGAGAGAGAGAGGTAAAGACAAGCAGCAGAGAGAGAAAGGCAACCAGAGCAGAAGGCAGGAGAAGCATGGACACAGACCCCAGAGAGAGGTGTATGCCCACAATTGGCCTGAGCCAGGGCAAAGGGGTAGGCCAGAACCCTCCACCCAGCCACGGGCAATCAGGTGGAGGAGCTGCCCCCAACATGCCCCGACCCAGGGAAGGCCCTCACTCTGCCTATACTCTCGATCACACTCTGGCCCACCTGAGCTCCCAGCAGAGATGTGGACTATCCCCTGTCCACCCCACCCTACATGTCCTTCCTACCCACCCTAAGCTGGGCTGGGCAAATCGTGTCTACGCACTCACTTCTAAGCCCTCTTGATCCTGTCAGCTATGGCTCTCTGCCCCACTCCCCAGCTCTTCCCAAAGTCCATTTTCCTTTACTGCAAAGAAAAAGAAAGGCCAGTGGGCAGAGTGGAGGGACACAGAGAAGGGGCAGGGTCTACCCACCTCCTGGCAGTGACAACACACCAACATTGAAGGCCTAGGTAGTGGTGGGACTGAGGGAGCCGAGAGGACCCCCGACATCTCTCAAGAGGGGCCCCAAACATGGGCAAAGGAGGGAGCGCTGGGGTAGCCAATGACACTCCTTCACATGGGATCCCCATGGAGACAGATGTGCTACCCCAGTGACTGAGAGGCTTCACTCACCTTCCATGGGGTGCTCCTCTATAGCCAGCCAGGTTCAGAGAAGGGAAGCAAAGGGAGAAAAGAAAGGAGGCTGTTAGCGAGCATACTGTACCATAGACAGGGGGTCCCCAACACAAATCACCCTCCCCGGAAGGCCCAAAGCTCAGGGAAGAGCTTTGCTGGGGATTAGACAAAGGCAGAGCTGTTCCCTGAATCAGTGCCTGACACACAGTCACCCCGCCTGGGAAGGCTGGCCTTCCACATGTATCACATACTCCCTTTGTGCTACGTTTCAGGAAACTGAGGCCCAAGGCAGGGAAGTAACTACTCAGGGGCTCACAGAGAATGGCAGGCAGGGCTAGGAGCGGCAGCCTGGCCTCCGACTGCCTGAGGCTGGCTCCTCCCCTCCACTGCTTAGTGTCTCAGAGACAGATGGGAACACACTCACACCAGTTAGCTGTCTCGCCGGGCTTGCCCAAAACACGCTCGGTGACACACTGACACACATAGGCACTTAAGTGAACACATACCGTTCTCACACAACTCACACTCACACCTGAAGCCTCTGCACACAAGGACCCTCCACTCCTCAGTCCCCCACCCACCCAGGGGAGAAAAGTACCAGTACACGAAGTCAGAAAACACAGTTCTGCCCTCAAGTGCCATGTGACATCCATCCCATCACTCAGCCTCTCCCAGGGTTCCATGACTAGAGTAGATGTTCTCTTAACAGCTGGGTGAGGTGAGGTGAGGGCCTACAGGCGAGATGACCATGTCAGTGGTAGGAGGGGCCAAGCCAGCAGGCCACATGGGCCCACCTCTAGATGATGCCATCCACCATGGGCACTCAGCCCTCATCTCTTAGCGGTCGACCTGGGCCTGGCCATGGGGGCACCAAACGGATAAAGAGAAAAGGTGGGAGAGAGGGTGGAAGCAGTCCCTTCAAACTATTACTCCTCAAGCAGGCTGTGCTCTGGCCTGCTTTGTAAGAGGACCAAGGGGTCCCCTGCTCCAAATATCCACCACATACCCACCTCCTGGGACCTCCAGATAAAGTAAAAGGTGGGAGAGAGAAACAACGCAACCTAGAAAACACACACACACATGCATGTTGACCCCAGGATACACGAGGACACATAAATGCACACACACATACTCTCTTCCTATCTTGAAGCCCATTTTGTATTTTTTGCCCATTCACTCTTGGGGTAGGGGGTAGTTCCACTGCAAAAATAAATACACCATTCCTTTTTTGTTTTGTTTTGGGGCTTTTGTTTTGTTTTGTTTTCTTTTGGTACAGGGGGATTGAACTTGGGCCCTTGCACATGCAAGGCAGGTGGCAGAACCACTGAGCTAAATCCCCGGCCCAAATACATCATTTCTTATTCCACCCCCATAATACAAACATACTATGAATGCAAACACCAATACCTGCCAGGCAACCTAACACGTAACCCTAGATGCACCCACCACCACCACCCCACGTGCTTCTTGTGGCTAAAGTCACCGATGAACACAGCTCCCTTTGTGGTTCTCTGCCTCGCCAGTCATATGCCTACACACATCAGCCTCATCTGTTACAAACTCACTTCTCCAAAATACAGAGCTTCTTTTACCTGACAGCTGCATCCCCAGAAACCATACATACAATGATTTCCTTAAATAAACTGAATGAAATCACAGTTACAGGGGCAGCTGTGTGGCTCAAGGGGCCCTCAGGAAAAATCTTGAGTTCTCCAAGAAGTGCTACATTGGGATTCTTTGCTAAGGCCCCTGGTCAGTAAGTACGGTCACATGCCAGCATCTGCACAAACAGGCAGCTTGGAGATTTCCAGCTAATCTAACCTGGCAGATATCACAAAATGTATTTTCATCTGCTAGGAATGTGTGTCATGCTACACTCAGGAAGGTGAAACCAGTAAGCTTGGTTTGCTCCTGGCTTCTACGGGACAGCACCCTTACAGCGTCTCTGCTGCTTTACTTGGGCCCCTTAGCTGCAATCCTGCACTCCTGCAGGTCTGGTCCCCTCCCTTCACACTCCTTTTGTTTGTCCCCACCCTTCTTGGTGACAGCTCACTTTGATGGCTTAGAGACTCCCAAACCTGTGTTTGTAGCCCCAGTCTCTTCCCAGAGTGACAGATATGTGTCCTCACCTGACTGCTCTGCATTTGCTCCAACAGCTCTGTGACATCTAAAGCTACCATCTAAACCTGGAGCTGGGCTTAACATCCCTACTCCCAACCAAGCACCCATTTTCCTGGGTTTAGCAAGGCCCTGCTTCCAACCAGTAATCTCTGAATTCCCACAATATGCCCCACACTGCCAGGCCCCGGATATGCCCTTTTATCACAAGGCCATGCTGACCCTCTCCTGGGACACTGTGCCTGCCTTCCTGCAACCCCAACGAGCTCACAGTGTAAATCTCCCTCCTCTACACAGATGGCATGATTCTCCCGTGCCATCACCTCGGCCCATGTTCACTGCCATCCCAGGTCACCCGAGCCTACATCCTCGCTCACACCCAGTTTCCTGCACCAGCCTCCCCCTGGTTGGCCCCTTCCCATCCCCAGCCAGCTCCACTGACAAAGGGACCAGATACACCTTAGCACGTCCTACTGTGATCACCACACACAAACTTTTCAGTGGCTCTGGGTTGAGATGTTCTACGCTCTCAGCCCATGTGCCCATCTGCCTTGAGAGCAGCCGTCCCTGAGTATCCTTGGGGCTGTGGAGCCTCCCCTCAAGCCCTCTCCTCCTGCCTGCATTCCCCAGTCAGGTTCCCCAGAAAGCAGCCGTGCTCTTTTTTCAGACCCATCACCAGGACCTCTGGGTTCCACCAGCTGAAACCTTCTATCCCTACCAGCATGTTCTGAAGGCCAGCCTGCTCCTCTCCTATGAACATTAATAAGCCTCTGAGGTGATCCCCATCCAGCCAGCTTTAGCACCCTGCAATTCATACTCCAAACACTGGTAATATGCTCGATCATTTCACAACCCTGTTGCAAACCTTCACAGATGGCTTCTCACGGATGTCACTGGGTAGGGTCCATCTTCTCAGGCAGGCCCCTTTCCAAGCCTAACTGGGCCTCACTCCAGTCTCCTTGCCTGCACTTGTCCAGGCCCCAGCTTCTTTCTGCCGCCCCAGTATGCCCTATTCTGCACGTGCCACTCCCTGTGCTAGAAACACCTCCCAAACACACAGCTGCTGGAGAAAGTAGACTCTTCCTTTCAGGACCGGGTCAGTACATATCTGTGTGCTCCACAAGAGTAGTCACGCATCCTCTTTTGTGCCAGTTCCAGACATGGACATTCTATTATTATTTCACATATTGAAACTAATTACAGTTGTGTTTTCATATCTGCTTCCTGACCAGACGGTGAGAATATCTAAAAGCAAGGACACTGTCTCATCGATCTCTCTCTCTCTGCAGCTGCTTATATAGTTCCTGGCTCATAAAAAGGCATTCTCATGTTTGTTGAGTGAATAATGAAATAACTTCTACTGGGTATGGGAGTGCATGCCTGAAATCTCAGCTCCTTGGGAGGATGCAGCAAAAGGACTGTAAGTTCAAGTCCAGCCTGGGCAACACAGTGATACCCTGTTTCAAAAATAAAACAAAAGGGGGCCAAGGATTTGGCTCAATGGCTCCACCGTCTGCCTTGTAAGCGCAAGGGCACTAGTTCAATCCCCGGCACCAAAAAAATAAAAATAAATAAAATAAAATAAAAGGCTAGAGCTAGAGCTCAGTGTAGTCTCAGGACCACAGATACTAGACACTGGGGCCAGCAGGGTTGCACAACACACATATACACATCCATGACACTATTTATTCAACTTTTATGCACATGAGTTCTCACTGCCTCACTAGAGGACAAAGATGGCTCACAGGTGGTACTGTCTTGCCTAGTATGCACCCAGAATCCCAGTAAATTAGTGTTTGTTTGTTTGTTTGTTTGTTTGTTTGAGATAGGGTCTCAAGGTAATCCAAATTCACTATGTAGTGCAGCAGGCAAGCCTCAAACTCATGGAAATCCTCCTGCCTCAGCCTCCCAAGTGCTGGGATAACATGTATGTACTGCCTTGCCCATCTCTCCAGCAAACTGTTATTAAGGATAGTGATAAAGACCAGAAGAGTAGCTGCTATAATCCCAGCACTTGGGAGGCTGAGGCAGGAGGATTACTGAAAGCTCACGGCCAACCTGAGATACATAGAGTTCAAAGCCAGCCTGAACTACATAGTGAGACCCTGTCTCAAAAAAAACAGAGGAGTGCTAAAGCACCCCAAACCATATTCCACCAAGTATAATAGTATTATACTTGTATTACAATTAATACAATAGTATTAATTTACTATTAATAACATGCAATTCTAGCAAGCTTGGGAAGGCTGATTTCCAAGTTTACACACACACACACAGGGAGAGGAAGAGAGAGACGTATGGCACTACCTAACAACTTCTCATAAAGGCAAAGATGGAAAAACTAGGAAAAGCTGATATAAAAACTCCAAAGCAGGCCAGGCAGGCACCACTGCAGGCAAAGCCAACTCCAGCAAAGGAACCACTGCATGACAGTCCAGCATAACACCTGAGGGGAATTATGACCTTCCTGAGTCACTAGGGATAAACTAAATCACATGCCAGGCATTCACCTTAGGGAAGCAGAGAGGTGTGTGACACACTGTGAACGGATTTCCACGGAGACGTTTTCAGTGTTGTGAGTTTTGTGTTTTACTGGGATAATCTCCAGCTCCCTGGGAGAGCACTCCTAGAGGGTTCACACAGGTTGTCCCGCTCCATCCCCACTACGCTCTCTGTGCAGGGTGTGGCAAACCTGTGTGTGCAGGGACACCCACAGCACACACAGCTCCTGGGAGAACTGTGGCTCGGGGCACTGAGGGTGCTCAGTGAAACACTGTGCGTCAGCAGCCCCAACAGCCAAACATGGGTCAGCAGTAGCCAGAGTGCTCCTTTTAGGAGACATCGTGGAGACAGGTAAAGAAAGTGCCACAGGCCCTGAAGTCAGCTCAGAGCTCAGGCCCCAGCTCTCACACCACTGAGCCTCACTTTGACCTTCTGTGAAATGGATCGTGATAATCAAGTAAGACAAAACATTCCCGGCACCTAGCAAAGGCCCAATGGCTACAAGGCCCTCTCCTTTGGCCCTGCATGCGGTTCTCTGTAACTTCTAGCTGCTCCTTCGCCGCTTCTGCGGCTGCTCTTCTTCCCCCTCCTCCCATCGTTTGCTTCTCTGAGGTCTTCTGCTCGATTCTCCTCACCTTCTCCTCCACCACCTCAAAGACTCTCTGCACACAGGGCTCCCAGAGTCCATCCGCAACCCCCTCTGCAAGTCACAGCTCTGGTCTCACACTTTAAAGCACCTGAATACCTCTGGGTTAGGAACGCCAAGGAGCACCAAAGTTCAAGATGTGCAGGGTCCACTGTCCCAGTCTTGCTCCCCTTCCCGACCCCTTCCTTCCCTGTCTCCTCTCCACCACCATCCGAGTACAAACCAAAGCCTCCTGTTCTCCCCACTCCTTCCTCCCTACATTCGAAGGTGAGTCCCCCTTCAGGTCAATCTCAGCAGCAGCTCTCCGGGCTGCTGCTGCCAGACCCGCCACCAGAGAGGCAACCACCCTTCTTGGCCACTGTCCAAGACAGACAAGGTTCAGGGCCTCCAAATTCCTTGCCTGAACCACTTCCCAACTGACTTCTCCGCCACTTAACTCTGCACTCTATAAACCCTCCATGCTTTACTCCCGGCTTCCTAAACACAGCTCTCATCTTCGTCATATACCTGATCAAACACTTGTGCCTCCACTTGCTGGTATACTGTACCCCACCAGTATCCACTATGTGTTAGCTGAATGACTTAAGCCAATCTCCGAGACTTGACTTCAGTCTGCTTCAATTGCTGCAGATTCTTTTTCCTCACTGGTTGCTGCCCCTCTGCAGATACGATGTATGTGTTCCCTCTTCCATGACTTTGTCCTTTGCTCCAAGTGATCCCCATTAAGCCAAGCTAGGGTTCAGGGCCAATCCTAAACAGCATGCCTTTCAAAAACCCACTTCCAATCCCTCTAATTTATAAACTCTCCTCTTCCTTGAGATTCCCAATAATACTTGACTTGTAATAATGACTACTATGTACTCACCAATAATTATGCATCTTATATTCATTTAATTATCACAATAAACCTGTGCGGTAAGCATTCTTATCTCCATTTTACAGATAAAGAAAAATGATACTAAAGAGTAGATACCCATCTGATATTACAAATCTAGTGGGTAGAAAAGATAGACTTCTTTCTTTCTTTCTTTTCTTTTCTTTTTTTTCTTTTTTTTTTTTTTTTTATTTCCAAACTCAGGACCATGCACTTGCAAGGCAGGCACAGTGCCACTGAGCTAAATCCCTAGCCCTGAGAAGACACAGTTAAAGTCAGATTTGAGCCACAGAAGTCTGTGGTTTTGTCACTAAGCTTTACTATTCTTCTGCATCTGGGCATACACCACCTCTAGTGTTGTTGGGGGGGGTGTTGTTTGTTTGTTGTTACAGCAAATTAGGTATCCTGTATCTGCAGGACATGGTGGTGCATACCTATAGTCCCAGCACTTGAGGCTGAGGCAGGAGGATTGCCACAAGTTTGAGGCCAACCTGGGCTACATAGTGAGTGCAAGGCCAGCCAGAACTATATAATGAGACTCCGTCTAAAAAAAAAAAAAAATGGCCCTTATTTGAAAGGCTTAGGACCAGAAGTGTTTCATATTTGGGATTTTTCAGATTTTGAAATATTTGCACATACATAATGAAATACCTTGGGGATTGACTTAATTCTGAATATGAAATTCATTTGTTTCCTATACAGTACACCTTATCAGTTGGCATGGTGGCACATGCCTTTAATCCCAGCACTTAGGAAGTTGAGGCACAAGGATAGCCATGAGATTAAGGCCAGCCTACTTAGATAGTGAATTCAAGGCCAGCTTGAACTACATAGTGAGAACCTGTCTCAAAAAAATTTTT
>NW_022900939.1:23976758-23981760 GCF_012274545.1 Fukomys damarensis | reverse complement strand
ATAGTATACATCTTAAGCACACAAACTGAAGATAATCTTATAGATTTTTTTTCAGTAGTGGAGACTGAACCCAGGACCTTTGCACTGAACTACATCTTAACCCTGATTTATTTTTTATTTTGAGACTTACTTTGCTGATTCACTAAGTCATCCAGGCTGGGCTCAAACTTGTGATCCTCCTGCCTCAGCCTCTCAGAGCACTGTGCCATCACATCCAGCTTATACTATATTTATATAGAACCTGTGTCCTGACTGGGACTCATCACATGAGGTCAAGTGTCGAATTCTTCACTTGTGGTATCAGGTTCAGTGCTCAAAAAAATTCAGTTTTGGGAGCACTGCGGATTTCAGATTTTCCAATTAAGGGTGTTCAAGCTATATTTATTGAGCATTTTCTACTTGGCAAGTACTTTTCTACGTACTTTTCATAATTTATGTAACTTGATTCTTATATCAACTCTATAACATAGGTGCCATTCCTATCCCATTTTACAGATAGGAAGCTTAAGTCAAAGTTCAGTGCCCACGCACTGTGGATGTAGAATCTCCCTCTTAACCACTCATACTTTACTGCCTTTTTATCTACTACTCAATTAAAAAGTCAGGGCCACTTGGGCATGGTGGCACATGCCTGTAATCCCAGCACTCGGGAGGCTGAGGCAGGAGGATCGCTGTGAGTTGGAGACCAGCCTGGGCTACATAGTGAGTTATAGGTTAGTCTCAACTACATAGTGAGACCCTGTCTCAAAAAAAAAAGGCAGGGCCGGGGATTTAGCTCAGTGGTTCTGCTGCCTGCCTTGCAAGCACAAGAACCTGAGTTCAATCCCCGGTACCAAAAAATAAATAAATAAATAAAAATTAAAAATAAAAAGTCAACTTCGAGAGCAGAAAAATCTGCCTTAATTATCTCTGACTCCCCTGCAACCCTCAATACATGGCCTATCACAAAGAAGGTCGTGGTTACCACCTTTTAAATTAAATCACTAGTGAACTTAGAAAAGACACATAAAGACACCTATGACTATCTCCCCACAGTACACACACTACCTCTACTTCCTACTTTTTAATCTCAAGCAAGGTGTATACCTGACACTCAGCCCTATACATCTGTGCCCCAACTCCACCAAACATCTCTCACACAGACCTGCACACCCCTGCTTCCTGAATCACATTCCAGCCCATTTTACACACACACACACACACACACACAGGTGACTCCAGGAAGTACAGACACACAAAACACTGCAAAATCCCAGCCTACTCTCTCCAAGCTTTGGCAGATAATCAGCAGCAGGTACACAGACTCTCAGTTACTCATACTTAGCTTTGTCTTCAAGTTTATGTGGCCAGACACCCCCAGAAGAGAAAAAAGCAAATTTCCTGGCACGGAGGTTCTCATAGTCAATGGGTAAACCCAGACCCTGGGAAGCAGAGGAGATTCCAAAAAAATCCACAAATCCACATGGACACCAAGTATCTGAAAGCAAACCAGCTCATCTTGTGTATAAAACTAAAAATCTATTTTTCTAATGTATATTTTATTAACCACAATGGCAAACATAACATCAAAGTCATCTAAAAGCTTTCCAAATTCACAGAAGCTTTGAGTCATTTATTTTTCCTAATAAACAGATACAAAAATAATAACTACTATTTGGAAGGAGTACCGTGAATTACTGACTTTTTAAAATGCCCTTAGCTGAGCGTGGTGGCACACACCTGTAATCCCAGCACTCAGGCAGCTGGAGCAGGAGGATCACCAGGAGTTCGTGGCCAACCTGAGCTACATAGTAAATTCAAGGCCAACCTGAACTACATAGCAAGACTCTGTCTCAAAAGAGCAACAACAATTGAGCCAGGGATTTAGCTCAGTGGTTCCACCGCCTGCCTCCCAAGCACAAGACCCAAGTTCGATCCCTTGTACCAAAAAATCCCTTTAAAAAAAAAAAAAAAAAAAAAAAAAAAAAGAACAATAATAATAATGCCTCAATTTCAGAAAAAAATGGAAAAACTCAAAGCAAATAATAATGAAGTAACTATAACTTCCAGAGAAGCTTGAAGAGTTTAGCCCTGAGAAATGCGCACAGACCGGGAGCCAGACCCACTCCCCTTGAAGCCTTCCTAACTCCATCCCAATAAACAACAATGAGAATCCATGCCCTTTCTCCTTGGCTAGATAAGAATGCACTATGGGGCTGGGGATTTAGCTCAGTGGTTCCACCGCCTGCCTCACAAGTGCAAGGTCCCGAGTTCGATCCCTGGTACCAAAAAAACAAAACAAACAAACAAACAAACAAAACCCTAAAGAATGCACTAGAAGAGGTGCAATGAGTACAGGATATTACAAAGCTGCCTTAGAAATAAGGAATAAATATAGGTGATAAATAAATAAATAAGTGGAGAAGAAATGAAGTCATGGTGTGGGGAGAAGGAGGGAGCTGGTAGAATCGTTGCTGCGTCCATCCTCTCCAGGTGCAGTCAGTGTCTGCACGTGGCTACCCAATATATATCTGAAAACATATGAACATATATGGCCTTACCTCAAGCCTGTGTTCTCTCAAGCACTTCATTCATTCTACAAATCTTTATCAAACACCCACTAAGCGTGGTACTATATTAGGTGCAGAGAATACAGAGATGAATAAAGACACGTCTTGCCCTTTCCAGAGAGCACCACTCTCTCAATGGATCACACACACACAGACACACACACAACACATACACTCGGGCAACCCTGCCTGTACCAGCTGTCTGACACCCACCCAATATTTCCCTTCTTTTTTCTTACATGAATGTCTTACATACACACACAAAATGGGTCAGACATACACATAGCCATCTCTCTCAGCTCCATCACAGTTAACACATTCATCTGATGCACACCCAGCACACCCATTTAATACCACCATCCACTTTACACACAGTCACTCAAATACATCTTACACACACAACAGTCATTCAGAAGCACAGCCTTCAATTGGCTCACTGAAAGCCTCTGGCCAATGAACACTTTCAGGGAAGGGACTGACCAGGGTGCCTCTGTGTGTATTTCTCATACACCCAGGCCCAAGTTAGCCACAGCGAGACCAAAGACCAATTACTGCACGCTCTCTACAGCCTGAATTTCCCTTCCATCAAATTATAGAATGGTTCATCCTATTCTCAGGAAGGCTTGGTGGGGTGGAGTCATAGTAGTAGAGAATAAAAATAAGGTCCTGGGAAGATTTTTCATAAACTCCAAGTGTCTTACCAAGGCCTCACATTCAACAGCCTATCTATGGGAGCCTGCACACAAGCATGCACCCTTAAGCTTTATGCTGCTCACCCCACTAGGCACTGGGCTCCTATCAACAAGCACTACTATTCAGACAGATCCATTCACACATAAAATACATGCTGCCAGACTCGCAGGCCTCTGCACACAAGACACAATTTCACAGTTTAGGGAGCACTTCAACTCCCTGGAGAAAAAGCGAGAAGGCGTCAGATTAACTTAATACACACAGTTCCTGAAGGTACATCCTACAACCAACCATGTACAAATAACGCCACAAAAACAATCCCAAGCCCACAACTACAAATACACAGTGAAAACCTACAGATCTGGCAGTCCCCAAGGCTGTCCACACGCACACAGCCACAGGGACACCCAGTCCCAGAGCCTCATTAGTTTGTGGGCACAAACATTACATACACACCCTCCCCCAAGGCCCTTCCTCCTACAGATGCACACACACACACACACACACACACACAAAACTGTCCAGTGACCCAACCCTTCAAGAGGTACTAGAGAGAGGAAAGCATATCTGACTGCACACCAGTCCTGGAAAAAGAGCTGCCACCCCTAAACTGACAAAGAACCTGTCCCCTACCCTCACCCAGACCAAATTAAACAAGGTCCTGAAAGTCCCTTCTGTCTTCATCCCCTCTGAGGCTACAATCCAACCCTAGCTCAACCCTCTGTCCTTGTTTCCTCACTTCAGACACACCCTCCTGCAGCTGGTGTGCAAGCCCAAATCCCCTCCCCGAGGACCCCCTTCAAGTCTTCATTCCATGTTCAATCCCAAGTCCCAGAGCCCCGGGAATCCCAAACCCCACGGTCTACGGGCTATACAAGCCTCCCTTCCGGTCCTCAGACCACCTGCTATCCTGAGCCCTCACAACTACAGCCAACTCCTGGCCAGGAGCACCAACCCGCCCCCCTTTCTTCTTTGGCCATTTCGTGATGAAAAGGAACACAGGGTTCCCTCTGTCTTGTTGGGTTCGGGCACAGCCTCCCACTCCCTACTCCCTACTCCCTACTCTGGCTCACCAGCCCTCACCCAAGCCATCAATCATGGGGGGGAGGGACCCTCACGGGCTCCACCCACAAGACCTGCCCCTATCTCTCATAGGCCCACCCCTGTGTCTCACAGGACCTGCCCACACCGGTCCCGCCCAAACCCCCCACGCCCCACTCAAGGCTCCAAAGTGACTCCACAGGCTCCGCCTCCTACAGACACAGGTACCCGCCTCAAAGCCTGGGCCACACTCACTTACCTTCCCACACAGACCCCACTCACAACCCTTCCAGACCCCACACACGACAGCGTCTGCTCCCCAACCTCGCCCTGTACAGGCCCGCTCCCATGTTAGCCCCCCCATACTCCACGGCTCCACTCACTGTTTCTAGCAGGCCCGGTCCACACGACCTCACTAGCCCCCTCAGACCAGACCACACAGACTACTACAGGTAGCCGGACCGCGCACACGCTGGCCACGCCCACTTCGGCCACGCCCACGCCAGTCCGCGAGTTCACCCGCAAGCGCCAGCCGGCAGACACCCACATCTGTCTTCCCTGGAGGCACACGCTCACCCTCCCTCGCGCCCAGCCAGAGACCCGAGGCCCAACCCGGACCCCAGCCTCAGGGCGCGCAGCTCCCCGGGACTCACCTTCGCTGCAGAACTTGCCGCCAAAGCCCGTGTGGCTGCAGTCGCAACCCACCTCGCCGGGGGCCA
>NW_022900939.1:23967344-23976119 GCF_012274545.1 Fukomys damarensis | reverse complement strand
GTCTCTCCGACTGCTGAAGGGGGAGGGAAGCCTGCGGGGAGACAGAAAGGAAAGCGAAGCGTTAGTGAGGGGATCGGAGGGAGGGGTCCGCCGGTGTCTGCCTCCCTGCTCCGGATGACCACCTGTTTCCCTGTAGACAGGCCCCAGCCTGCAAAATGTCTGGAAGTACGCAGGGGACACTTGTGGAGAGCTGGTACTACTCATCTCCGACTGCTGAAGGGGGAGGGAAGCCTGCGGGGAGACAGAAAGGAAAGCGAAGCGTTAGTGAGGGGATCGGAGGGAGGGGTCCGCCGGTGTCTGCCTCCCTGCTCCGGATGACCACCTGTTTCCCTGTAGACAGGCCCCAGCCTGCAAAATGTCTGGAAGTACGCAGGGGACACTTGTGGAGAGCTGGTACTACTCACTAGGGGCTTTATTGGTGTGAGATGTGGACGTGGGAGATGACAGCCAGAAGTCTCCCCTCACCCTAACCCTCTCCAAGGACCCAGGCGTCAGCACCAAGGCCAGCTCCTTGGGTGACTCCGAGGCCTGTCCACCAGCGAGTAATCCCAGCTCTTTCTCTGAGCTGCCCAACTTCTGTCCGTGGCTCCCACCGCCGGCCACGGATCACTCTCCTGCATCAGCTCTTGATGCTGGATAATGAAGTTGCTAAATAATTCATTGAGATTAATTAAATGCCAATTCGTCAATGGTATCACAGGGTAAGCAGGCTGGGAAGGGGGCAAGACAGAAGCCAACTAGGACACAGGTATCCATGCCCCAAGCCCTCTCCACCCCTGTAAGGATACAGGCATCCAGTTTCATACATCCATGCCCCCCACCCAAATCACTCTCCCTGTCCTGGGCCCCAACCTCACCAGCCCAAGACCTTCTGAAGCTAATCTGCCTGTCACCCTCAACTTCCAGCTCCCCGTCCTCAGCTTCAGGACTGGCCCTACTACCTGCATTCTCCTCACCCTTTAGTTCCTCCTGGCCCCCCACCCAGGGATGGAGGAGCTACCAGGCGTCAGGCAAGCAGGTTCATTTGCATAAAATTGTCTTTCTGAAATGATTACCCTTGTAACTGGCTGTCAGAGAGCAATTTATACCCCACAACGGGGAGGGGAATTTGCATCTCGTTAAACTCCCAGTCGTAATTATTTATATCCAACAACCCTCCTGAATATTGCATTGATTTTATTTTGGGGAGGGAGGGAAGGAGGTGGAAAGAAGCAGGGAGGGGCCAGAGTTTAGGAAGAGGCAGGGAAAGATGGTGGCAGGGAGGGAGAAGAAAGAGAGGAGCCTATGAAAAGTGGCAGAGATGGAAGAGTAATGGAGGACAAAGGGGGTCTGATGAGGAGAAAAGAGAGGGAAGATTGAGAAAATTAAATTTCAAATTGAAACAGCATTTGTCAAGGTACTGGATCTTGGACTTTTTTACAAATGTCATCTTACTTAATCATTATTTCCATTAATTGTTGGGGAAACCCATATAAAGAAATCTGGGGACTTGACCAAGGTGACACAGTCAGTCAGCAGGGACCTGGGCTTCACATCCAAGTCTGTCTGACTCCAGCACGCCCACAGAGGTGACAGTGGACAGGACAGCCACACATGTAGTTCACAGAGATGGGAGCCAAAGAAGGGGACAGCTTGGAGAGGGGAAGGAGAGGAGTGAGGTTCCCAGCCAGAGAGCTATGTGGGGGGAAGGCAAGGTGTGAAAAGAGAAAGCTAGAGACCCCCAAACACCACAGTGAGGGGATGAGCAGAGTCACAGGACAGAAGTGGTGCAAGTGACACAAGCAGAAGAAAATGGGCTGGTAAGTCTCAAGCCAGCAGTAATATCTAGGGAGACATCTGCAAGAGACCTGCAAAGCCCAGCCCTCCTTTCCCAGCTCCTTACATCTGGCTCCATCTGACCACTGCCCCCTCAATCCCATGAGAGCTCCTTTGGGAAACTCAACTGTCCTGTCCCAGCAGCCCTCCAAGTACTGCCCCTTCCCAGGCAGGAGAGAGAATATCCAGGCCTGCAGCCCCCCTCCCTACAAACACTGTTGGGTTATATATAGTTTGCCACTGCCTCTCCTCATTGGGTAATGGAGATAATTAACATGCGCGGGCTAATTAGCCAATCAAATTAAATGCAGCACCTGCTCCCAGCCTGATTGACGCCCTCCCCCCATCTACACACACACACACACACACACACACACACACTCACCCCCCACACACACACACACACACACACACACACACACACACACACACACACACACCAGCCCAGGGCAGGGTCCCTGAGGCTTTGGGAAGGGAAAAGCCCAAGCTCCCCTTCCTCTACAGAAGGGACAGCTAGCTAGAGATCATGCCAGCAGAAGTCCAGACCTGCTGGCCAGAAGAACAGCCATCTCTCTCCCTCATCTGAGGGGTCTCAGCCTGGCCTAGCCAAATCTCATCTGCCTCTCTCCTGGCCCCTACCCAACTCCCACTTCTGGGGAGGAAATTAATTAGCTATTGATTTCCACTGGTGGAGGGAATAGGATTGTGTTCTGCTGTCCACCATCCACTCCCCAGAGGCTGGGTGGCAGGTGCTGGGGTCCTGAGAATCAGAGGGCATCACCTGCTTGGGGGCAAGATGCAAAGTGGGTGAGAGTCCAGAAGTAGGGGACTCCACTGGTCTGGGTGTGGATAGGGAGTGGGGGATTGCCATGTGCAGGCACAGGTCTGTGGGCACGTAGGGCAGAGGCTGGCCTTCCATGGTGCCTCCAGGGAGGAGTGAGGGTAGGGTCTAGGCCCTCAGCCCCTCTGGGCTCATTGCTCATTCTCCCCACAGCCCACAGCTCTGCAGCACTGGCAGCCTGGCTCTGTGCCTAGGGCACGGGGCTACAGGACCAACCACGAGGAAGCCCTGGCCCTCCCCAACCCTCTCTCCAGGAACCCAGAGACCCTTGGGGCAGCTTCAGGCTCACAAGGCAGAGACAGCCCCAAGACAAGTGTAAACTAAGTGGACACCTGGGTCCTTTCCACCCTCCCCACCCCACCCTGCAGTGCCCAGGACACCTGCTGCTCTGCACTGCTCCTTCTAGTCTCACCCACTTCACCTCCAGCCTACCCTGCTCCAGCACATGGGGTTTACTGCTGGCTGGGGGTGCCCAGCTTCCTCAGCTCTTGCTGTGGCCTCACAGTAGCCTTGTCCCCAGAGATCTGCTCCCTGTGGGCTATGGCCATTGCCTTGCATAACTACATCAAATAAATGCTCACTGGTCCCACAATGTCCAGCACTGTCCCCCAAGACCCAGCTTCTCCAGGACTCATTGCCAGTGCAGGGACACTGCCCAGAGTGGCACTGAGAGTACCCTGCCTTCTCAGTGCCAGGGCAGTGTACACCGCCAGCCCTGCTGGCCCCGGGCCACACTCCTCTGGGGAGCTGACCTCTCCCACGGGAAGAATCCTGGACTCTGGCACCCAGGCAGTTCCTTGTGCCTTCTACCCACAGATGGACACAGCAGCCTTGGGTAAGTGGCGACATGTAGGAGGGGCTAGAGGTGGGATGACAAGGCCACCCTCAGAGCCTACTCTCTCCCTCCCTATATCCTCTCCTGGCAACTATTCTGGATACCCCTGAGCCAGACAGCCTCCCCCTCATCTTCCCACAGGCCGGAGTGCCACTGTAACATGGAGGCAGCAAGCTCCAGGCTCCCCAGAACTGCATCAGGTGCCAGGCCGGGCCCTCTCATGATGTCCCCACGTTACTTATCCTCCAGGCTCTAAGAAACAGTCTTGTCACCCAGGCTCACAAACAAAGCACTGAGGTTAGAAGGCTGAGTCTACCTGGGCAGCAGGTAAAGGGGCTGCTGGCCCTAAAGCCTGTGGCCATGCCTCCCACCACACTGCCCACAGGCTGCAAGGCAGTGTCAGGCTCAGAGCTAACCCTCTGCTGGGCAAGCCTTTATAAGGAACACTGCCCGGCACTTGGATCACACCCAGGACTAAAGATAGAGCATCCAGCACCCGTGGGCTCCTCTCTCTCCCTCTCTCTCTCTCTCTCACCCTCTCTCTCTCTCTCTCTCAACTGGGTTTTGAACTCAGGACCTTGCGCTTGTAAGGCAGGTGGCAGCACCACTGAGCTAAATCCCCAAACCTACCTACCTCCCTCTCTCTCTCTCTCTCCCCCTCTCTCTCTCTCTCTCACCTGGGTTTTGAACTCAGGCCCTTGCGCTTGTAAGGCAGGTGGCAGCACCACTGAGCTAAATCCCCAAACCTACCTCCCTCCCTCTCTCTCTCTCTCTCTCTCTCTCTCTCTCTCTCTTTTGTAATGTAGAAAGTGAGTCCCAGCAGGGATTTAGCTCAGTGGTTCTGGTGCCTGCCTTGCAAGCGCAATGACCCAAGTTCGATCCCTGGTACCAAAAAAACAAACAAACAAACAAAAGTGAGTCCCAGACCCTGGTACCGCAAAAAAAATAGGGGAAGGAAGGAAGGAAGGAGAGAAAGAAAGAAAGAGAAAGAAATAAGAAAATGAGCCCCAGAGGGGCAGGGACCAGCAAGTCTTCATACAGAAAAGCGAGACTAGAACCAAGGTCACTAGCCTTCCATTCTAGATGCTCCCACTGAGCCCGCCAGTGCAGACCAGCCCCTCCTGCCTGGACAGTGGTCCCAGCCCCCACCACCAGTGCAAGGTGGGCAGATTCATGTGAATTCCAGAGTGAGACAGTCCATGCCCACCCTGGCAGAGCCCCAGCATCCATCTGGCCCCTCACTGGTCAAGCCCATGCTACACACACATATGCACGCGCACACACACACACACACACACACACACGCTCCTTCAACTTCGGGAATGCCAGCCTCTCTCTGGCTCTCCTCCTCACGCCAGCTGGGAGTGAGACAGCAGGGGCCTCCCCCAGGCACCAGGGAGGAAGAGCTGGGTTTACACACATTCTGCTGGCCCCAGAAGGCAGCCCATGGACAGGTGGGAGAAGTGCGTGTTGCAAGGGGGAGATTTTGGCTTAGGCTACGGAGAAACTTGCTGGCAATTCCAAGCCATGCAGCAGTAGGGTAGACCATGGGGGGTGAGCTCCTGGCCTGTGGACATGCGTGAGCTGAGACCAGATGAGTACGGCTCAGAGATGCTCTGGAGGGGCTCAAATCGTGAGGCATGAGGCATGCAGGATCAGTGCTTGACTACCGAGGTCGCTTCAGGTTCGGAAGGATCGTTGGGGGCACACTGTCCTCCCTGAAACCCCCAGCAGGACCACCAGTTCTTACCTCCCCTCCTGCTCCTTTCTTCTAGCCCTGATGACCTAGCAGAAGGAAGACCAGGGCAGATCCATACCCAGCCAAAGCCTCGGCAGATATTGAAGCAAGATCGTACAGTGGTTAGAGGCACTGGCTCTGGAGCTTGGTTTCCAATGCCACCTCTACCTCAGCCCAGCTGTGTGACCTTTGGCAAGTTACTTAGCCTCTCTGTGCTTCAGTTTCTTTACGAATAAAACAGGGATAATAATAGGGTTGTCAGAATTAGAATTAATGTGTGTAAAGCTCTTGGCAGAGAGTCTTTAGCAGAGACTAAAGTGTGAAAAAGTGAAAACTCCTTATCTCAGCCTTTTTCCCTAGCCTTTTGCAAAACTACACCCATCTAATGCTTCTTTTGATTCTTACCAGGGCCTTAGGGGAGAATAATAAGCCTCTTTCATGGAGGAGGACAGTGACAGAGAGGAGAGGGGCCACAGCAAGCTTTGACTCCACTTTGATTTCATCCAACCATGGGTCTCTAGTCTGCTGGCACCCAGGGAAGGGGCAAAGGGACAAAGATCTGAAGACCAGTGGGAGTAAAATACCAGGAAGGGCTGGGAGGGAGTGTGTGTGCTTGCAGGTCCTGGAGCAGGGCTCAGTGGGCAGAGAGAAGCCGGAAGCAGCTGAGGACAGGGCAGCTTGAGGTGAGCATAATGAGGCAGCTACAGGTGTGTGGAGCTGAGAAACAGGGGGCTGGGGACAGAGGTCCACTGGAATGGCTCGGTGGAGCGGGGCTGGAGCCCAGGTGCCTGCAGCCTTGAGGGTGGGGAGTGGGAGAGATGAGCACACCGAGTGTCTCAGTGCCATGCACAGCTGGGGCATGCCGACCTGGGCGGGGCACCCAGCGATGCAGGGGACAGATGGTTTCCAGGGGCGGCCTGGTGAGTAAGCCTGAGGTGCCTGGGAATGTTCACAAAGGTATCCATGGCAGGTGTGTGTGTGTGTGTGTGTGTGTACATGTGTGTGTAGGAAGGATTATGATAATAATGATAAAAATAGCTACTGCTTACTGGGGGCCTTTATGGGCCTAACAAATATATTAGATGAAATAAAGTTCACAAAGACAGGCATGCAGTAAGTGTACAATAAATTTAGTTATTACTGTTGTTGCCACTGTAATCAATTCATCCAGTCCTCATAACATCTCAGAAAGTAGGTACAAGAACACCCACCTTACAGATGAAAAACTGAGGGGCAGAGCAGATGAAGAACTGAAGGGCCTCACCCTCACCTCCCCAAATTAAATCATGGTGGCAGCAGAGCAGCAGCTTTGTAGATGACCGTGGGGTGCCACGCACTCTCATTTGTTGAATGAGTCTTGGGCAGTCAAGAGCCCTGTCAGTGTGGAAGGGCCAGGAAGGGAGAGTGAGGACAGATGGAAATGCAGGGTGGGTGCAGTGCAGATTCACATGGGGCATCCCCAAGGGAGCTGGGCGGGGGGTTGCTGATGAATGGACAGTGTCTCTGTGTGTGACGGGATGGGGCATCAAGGTTGTGCGGGAGACCAGGTGTGGCTGAGAGCTGGCTGGCCTGGGAGGGACTGTAGTCACGGTCAGAAGGGTAGGAGGGCCCAAGGCTTGGGGGATTCACAGCCTAGAGCCCAGGCGTAAGCGTGTGTTAGCTTGCATGTGTGCGCTGGCGTGCATGCGCTTGTATATACTCGTGGGCCTGGAGCAGAGTGCTCAGAACCCAGACCAGCATGAGCCTGTAATGGTGCACTTGGAAAGGAGCTGGCGTGTCTGGGAAGTTGTGCACGTGCACCTGAGGGGCCATGTGTGACCCGAGCACAGGGGTGCGGAGAGCTGCGCTGGTTAATGGTTGGAAGGGGGACTGTGCTTATCTAAGGGTGAGTGCTGTGGCAGTGCTCTGGGGGCAGCAGGGGCCACGTGTGTGTCATGTACGTGAAAGCAGGGCTCCTGGGGGAGGTCTTTGAGGCTGGCAGCAAGGTGGCAGTCTCCCTGGGTGGCGAGTGTGGGTGGTGCACTGCCAGGAGGTGTATTGTGTACACAGGTGTGTGTGCCTGTGTAGGTGTGTGTCTGGGTGAGTGCCACCAAGCATGTGTATCTATGTCAGGGTATCTGAGTCACTGGTAAGGGTGGGCTGGACAGAGCAGTTGGACCTGGATAGAGATGGGGCCTGGAAGTGAAGAGAGGCCCCCGGCAGCCTGTCTGGAACCCGGGCCCCTCCTCTCAGTAGTCCCTTGTCTTGTGGATTCAGCCCTGGCCAAGGAACCAGGACAGGCCCAGGTTCCTGGTGAGAACCCCAGCAGCCACTGCCCACTGAGCTGGTCAGTCCCGCCCACCCCAGCGCAGCCGAGGCCAGGGTGGGTCTGAGAACACTTCCCCCAGCAGGGATGCGAGGCCACCGGAAAGACCTGGCCCAGCCTTGGATGCCCAAGACATCCCTGGAAGCAGGAGTTAGGGACCTGAGGGGCTGAAGCACCCACAAAACAGAAGGCACCAAAGCTAACAGACCAGCCAACCTCCCTCTTCTTTCTTCCTTCCTGCTCCTTTCTCTTTCTCCTTCCCTGGCAGAAGACAGGAATGTAAAACCCTGAAGTCCACCCTCCCCCAGAAGGAAGCCCAGACACTGGGAAGGTGGACAAGAAGGAGGGACAGTAAAAAATAGAAGGGCCTCACCCACCCCAACATATACAGAAACTGGATCTGTGGAAGCCCCCAAAGCAATCAAGAGGACTGGCGACCCAAGACCCACCCCCTAAGATGTATTTCCTCACTGCTGGTCTGGACAGCCTCCCTCTTCACCTCTAGGCACCAAGACACAGCCCCTCCCATCCATCCCTTGCTCAATGAGGCACCGAATGACCTCTTCCAGGACTCGAAGGGAGCAGGGGAGCGTGTGTGAAGGAGACAACAGCACCCCACCCCTCAAAGCTAATTTTACCTGCCAGATCCCTTCAAGGGTTCAAGGGCTCATACTCCAGCCCAAAGAACCTAGGGCAGATTACTCCCTCCACTGAGGAGGAGGCTGGGACCTGAGAAATGGTCCCCTCCTCTTGAGGGGTGGGGGAGCCAGCCCAGGCCCCGCAGCTTCCTCTCCCCCTGCAGCACTCTGGCCAGAACCCTGTCGCCGCCCCCAGCGCATCCCCACCCCAGCAGAGCCCCCTCCTACTGGTTTCCCAGCCTGCCTCCCTCTTCACCCCCAGCCTTCCCCCGCAAGCTTCCGCTCCTCTCCCTCAGCACCCCCCACCTTGCCCAGCTCTCCCCAGCATAGACCTCTCTGTCTCCCGCACCTTGGCACCTTCCCCTCTGCCCCCTCCCAATAACCTCCTCTCCCCTTGGCTCCCATCCCCCAGTAGAGCCCGGTCCTCGGCTCTCGGCCTGGCCCTTGCTCCTTCCCTTTCCACTTCTCTCTAAACCCCTCTCCGCCTCCTCCCACGAAGCCTAGTTCCTCCCTGGTCTCTCCCCTGCAGACCCTTCAGAGCACAACAGCTCGCAGCCCCTCCGGCCCAGCACTGCTTTCAGCTCCTGGGGCGAGTACAGACCG
>NW_022900939.1:23961176-23966582 GCF_012274545.1 Fukomys damarensis | reverse complement strand
TCAGAAGCCGCCGGTCTGGGCTCCCCGGCCCCTCCCTCCCTCCCCCGCGCGGGACCCAGGCATCCTGGCCTCTGGGTGTCAGAGCCCTTCGCGCCTCCCAAGCTTCTTATCCCAGACGCCACGGTCCCCATAAAGTAGATCCCCCAGCTCAACCTCTGTCTTTCGGAAACCAGGCACCCTAGCCCCTTGCCTGTTGGGTCAAGCCCCCGGCGCGTGGCATCCCACCCCTTCCCTGTCCAGCTAATACGTGTGGGGGCAGCGCCCAGGGCTGGACGAGCCAAAGGGAGAGGCTTGGACCCAACTTGGGGCACCGAGGGAGCAGGACCCATGAGGGCTTGGTCCGCAGCGCCCTCTGCTGGCTGCGCCCAGGGGCGGGCCGGGGCTGTGGGAGCCCAGGGAAGGAGACCCCAGCTGCGGGAGTGGGGTCTGTCCTTCCCAGGCAGTCTCCTGCCTCCCACTATTCTGGGGCTTCCCGGTCGGGGGCCCCAGAACTGAGGAAGGAGAGCCTTTGCTGGGAAAACAACGATGCATTGAGGAAGAGAAAGGCATAGATGGGGACGGGATAAACCTAGGCACTTTTGGGGTTTTCCAGCATAGCCCCAGGGTAATCCCAAAGTTTGGAGTCAGATTCAGTCCTGTCTGGAAGCCCAGGCTGGTTACAGATGCCTGGTCACTGAGGGGCCCCTTCTCTGTGCTCCTCCTCCCAACCACAAGTGCAGGTCTTCCCCATGTAGGGGCATCTAGAGCACTGTGTCTGGACTGAGTGTGGGGAGGGAACACCGCTTCACTCAGCTGCGATGAAATGGACCTAGCAGCTTCCTGGGGCTGAACCGCCAAGTAAATGGGACACTGGTCTTCTGAATGAGACAGTGTTTTTTGTGTGATTGTGTACGTATGCGTATACCAGACCATTTTGCCAGCTCACTCCAAGACCCTGATTTCTGTTGCAGCGTCTATGGTCTGCACAGCCAGTGGTAGTTGGTATTTCCTTAGCCAGAGGCAATATGCACTAATACAACCACTAGTGAATCTGTATGCACATGAGGGAATGCTCACAGCCATGCACACCTATCCAAGTACCAACGGCATTCCAAAGATAGTCAAAGGGACACCTGCAGAAATGTCCCACCACGGTACATGCATTCTCACACAGTACCTGCACTCTCAAGTGCAAATACATGCCCAGGGAAACAGGTGTACATGGGAGACCTGCCCACAGGGTCACCCTGCCCCTGAGGTACTTTGCAGCGAGTGGTCAGTTCATACTGGGCTGATGAATGTGGATCTCCTTTTCCAGCCTGAAGGGCGAGAGGGGGACCCAGAACACAAGGGGGCTTTCCTAAGGGTTAGGAAGGGAGATCTCTGAGTCAGGTCCCAGACTTGGGGTCTACTCTGACCTTGGAGAGACCCCCAGGCCATGCCCACCAAGGCCACTGGAGGAGCCAGAGCCAGAGAATGGGAACTGCTGAGTCAGGGTCTGAGGATGCGAAATCTCCTCTCTGACCCCACAGCCTACTGCCCCACCCACCTCCATTGCGCCTCTTCCTGCAGCCTACACACACACACACACACACACACACACACTTGTGTACCAAGCACCAGGGCACAGAGGAAGAGACAGACAGGTGCAGTGACTCACAAAGACAGACTCTTAAGATGAGTCTGGGCAGGAGGGTGGTCAGAGTGAGCACTTGCTTCCTGTCCCCACTCCCAGCTTTGCCCATCAAGGGCAGGAAAGGTCACCTGGCACCTCCTGTGCTTTCCTATGCATCCCTCCCTTACAGGGAAAGGGCCTTGTGCAGCTGGGCCCCTGCACTTCAAGGTATGCACCCCAAACACACAGGCAGCCACCCAATGTGATATGCTGAGCACACATCCTTCTCCCATGCACACAGTCCGGGGGGATCACATAGGGGGGAGGGAAGCAGCCAATATTATCCCCGTCCTTGTACACACACACATACACACACACACACACACACACACGTGTAGGCACACAATGTGAAGCTCAGACACCAAATTCTGACACATGCATTCTGGCACACGACACGTCCCAGGGCAGGGCCTATCTGTGCACACAGACACACACGCACACGCATACACACGCACACACTGGGAAGAGGCTAGGCAGGGCTGGGGGTGGGAAGGGGAGCAGACCAGGCTGCGGGGATGGAGGCAGTGCGGGAGGCAGCAGCGCAGGAGCAAGCTGCTCTTCACAACACAATCGCCTGTCTGTTGTTATAGCAACTCAGCCCCCAAATCGTGAAACGGATATTACAGCCTCAAGAGGGGGAAGGATGGGAGGGGGCTGAGCACAGAAGGAGGGGGACAGAGCAGGGGACCCAATGAGAGGGCTGAGGCTGAGATGTGACAGAGGAAAAGGGGGTGACCTGAAATAAGGAATAATCCAGGGAGAGTGAGGTGGACCAGAAATGGGGGGACCCTGGGGGAGGTGTATTCATTGGGGAGCTGAAGCTCTGCCAGATCCACAGGCATCGTGCTTTGCAGTCAGAGGTTGGGGTACTCACATGTCCACCCCAAAGACACCCCCAGTTTGGGGAGCTAGGGAGGCAGCTCCCCTTCTCAGGGCTGATGTCTGCACTCTGCTTATCCCAGGAAAATTCTGGCCCAGCTCCAGAACCTTTAGGAAACCCTCTGAGATCACACTTGATGTGGCCTTAGCCTTCTTCACGTAGTGGTGACCCCAAAAACCTCCATACTGCAAGCTCAAGCAGGAAGAGAGAGCTGGTTTGGGAGAGGCCTCCGGAGACAGAGTGCAGGATCAATATGCATTTCCTCTGGAAGTCACTGTCCTTCCGGCTGGCAGCAGCACAGGCCAGGAGGCTGCATGACCAAGAAGTGCAGCCCCCACTGCAGGGAGGCAGTCAGGCAAGCCCAGGAGGGCCTAGCAGGCCCTCCCACCCCTCCCTTCCCCCACAGTTAGCCCTCCAGTTGCCCTCTTCCTCCCAGGATTCCTACAATGCACATGGGTCACTGGAAGTATTCAGCAGGGGCTGAATTTTTTTTTTTTTTGAGGATGTCACTAGGTAGTCCAGGCTGGCCTCAAACTTGTGATTCTCCTCCCTCAGTTTGCTGAATTCTAGGACTACAGGCCCAGGTCAAAGCAAGGGAATTTTGTCTATGTGCTAAAGCTCTGGTTATACATGACCACTGGGTCCAGCAATTCTAGGGTGCAAAGTGACATTACTTTCAATGTTTACATATCCAAGGTTCTAGACCTTCAAAGATCCTTATTTTCAAAAGTTTTCTAGTTCTAAAGTTCTATTCCCCCCAGATTCTAGACATATGAGATTCCAGAATTCCCAAGTCTCTCTAGCTAAAAGTTCTACACCACAAGATCATTCCTGTAAGTATAGCCCCGACCCCACCCTTCCCCAGGATTCTAGGCTCTCATGGTCCAGATTAATTACACAGCCTTTTTATTCCATCTGGAAAATATAAATATTCACAAGAGTCTGTACAACCTTGGGGACACCAGCCCTGGCCTTGCCCTCAATGCATGCCACCCTCACCCACCACCGCCAGCCCCAGCTTCCTGCCCCAAACCCCAGGCTCCCTGCTCTGGTCCAAGTCTTTTCTCCAAGGCAGGAATGACTCCATCACCCATTCACACTAGGAAGAGAAAAAGAGAGGTTGTGAGGAAGACACCCCCAAGAAGGTAGGTGTCCACCTGCCAGTCACCCAGATGGAGCACCCGTTTCCCTCATATCACCCCGCCCACCCTCAGCAAGCAGCCCTGTGCCCTAACCAAAGGACTCACCATCCATTACAAGTGGATGTCAAACACTCCGTCCTCCACTGTCTGCACCTCCTCCTCTCGGATCTCTGTGGCGAAGGAAGGTTGCCCCAGAACTCACTCCTGGATCTCTGTGACCTCAGCAGCCCTCCCCTCTCAAGGGAGGCACTGCCCCACCCCTATCCAGAAGAGACCCATCCACCAAAACTCCGATTCCCTGAATGACCTGAAAGGCTCTTTTTCTAAGTCTTCACCTTGCCACAGCTTTTTTGTCAGCCACAGATTTGTCAGTGCAGCTGGTTTAAATGTCAGTGTTGTGTATAGTTCACATTTTAGACCCCAGCACTTCTGGAAAACTCAATACAAATGGCTTTATCTTTTCTATTTTTGAGGACTTACGCCAACCCAAATGGTTGTAATCACCTCCCTCAGACCCCAGTGTAATGTAATTGTTCAGACCCTTCTCCGTAAAATAATCACCCAGTGAACACATTTAAAATCATCAGAAATTCCAAGAGAGCTGCTAGGACTTTAGCAAGGCAAGCGACTTTTCTTAGAAGAGCCAAAAAGAGAAATGCAGGCAAATGGCTCACAGAACTCCTCCAATCCTTGGCCAGTCCCTCTAACAAAGTAAGAGTGGAATTCTGAAACCTCTTTCATTTTCACACTTCTTTTATAAAGCAGGGGCTGTCTCCTCCCTGTCTCAGAAAGGTCAAGGGCTCCTTGGCCACCTTCTTACTGGTCTGACTCTTCTATGAAGTCTCGCCAACATGAGAGAATCACAAACTGTACATCAGCTTCCATCCTAGATAAATTAACAGGTTGCCACAGTGGCCCTCTCTCCCTCCCTCCCTCCTTAGCAACACCGGAAGAAGCCCCTTCTCACCTGGGGGCCTGGAGCCTCGCCTCCCAGGGAGGGGCAAAGAGAAGCTGAAGGCTCGGTGGTGGGCGTGCGTGGGAGAGGGGGAGGGCGCAGAACCCTCCAGGCTCATGCTTTGGGCGCGGCGCCGGCACTCTACAGACAGGCGGTCTTTGCACTGTTTATGGCAATTCACACCACAGGCTGGGAGAGAGGACACGGAGGCCAACCAGGTCATCGGTCAGAAAACCCTCCATCCCATCCTGCAGATCTGCACTTCTCCCCAGGTCCCTTTGCTCCTGAGCAGCCACTCCACCAAAATAAAAGTCTAGTTCCAAAGTACTTCCTTCATCCTCATCGCAAGTCTATGCCTTCTCCTCTGTGCCAGGCAGCTGCCTCACCAGAACAAACACCTCTTGAAGGCCACCCCTTCACGCCAATGAGGATACCTCTCTGGTTCGCAGGTATTTTCTTCTGGCCAAGTACCAGTACTCCCACCAAAAGTAAGAATCCCCACTGACAGTAACTCTCCCCAAAACCTCAGCCCGGCAGCCTTTCATTCAACATCTTACCTCGGCATTTGAGGCCCTGTTTGTAGATACCCAGGATCTGCAATAGAGGAGGGGGACGTGCTGGGGGAGCAGGGATTGAGAGGTGTTGACTACCTCTCCCTTCAGGAGGGCGGGGACTGGGACTTTAGCGTCCTCCTCAGGGCTAGGTGTGCAACAGCAAGGGAAGAGGCAGGTGGAGTAGGTGGAGTTCTGTTTTGCCCGGCGGGGGCGGGGGCGGG
>NW_022900939.1:23958299-23961073 GCF_012274545.1 Fukomys damarensis | reverse complement strand
GCAGCCGCGTAAGTGGGGTGCTCACCAGGGCTTTGCAGTGGCGGCAGGCAACTGGGCGCAGGGAGCTGCTCTCCTGGAAGTTGTGTACGAAGCCCATGCGGCCGCCCAGCACCGAACTGGAGCGCAGGAAGTAGGAGATCATCTCCTCCCGGCTGATGCAGCCATCTCTGGGGGAAGCAGGGCACCTCAGCTCGTTCCCCACACCTACCACCGGCCTCACTCTAGGTGAGGTGCTTCCTAGGTATGACAAGGTCCTCCCCAATATACTGGTGGCGGGGGGGGGGCCTAGACTAGGAGCCAGACAGATGTAGCAGCTGCCACTAAGAGTCGTGTGGTCTTGAGCAAGTCATTTTCCTTGGGTCTCATCCTCAGGGCAAAGGAGTCCAGTCCTAATCCTGCCCTGCCCATTTCACAGCTGGCACGTGTACTTTCCCATGGGATCATCAGCCTCTAGTTTCCAAAGTGTGTGCTGAGCAACCCCTGCCAGGGGTGGGCCCTGAGCATGAAGAGCTCTCCGATGAGTCCTGGCTCCAGGTGACACTGGGGAAAACAGCCCTGTCTCACTCTTGCACTGGAGAAACTTGTAATCAGGATTTCACAGGGCCTCCTTCAGAGCCCCTTTTTCATATCTATGTATTTTCATATACCATATTGTATAGTATTTAATATATAATATACACATTTTTAAGTACTGAGGAATGAACTCAGGGAGTGCTGAGCTACATTTACATCCCCTGCTTTTTATTTCTTTATTTTGAGAAAGGTCTCAAACTTTCCTCCTGCCTCAGCCCCCTGTAGTTGGAATTACAGGCATGTGCCACACTGGCTACATTAATATATTAATATATTTTATGGGAAGGAGAAGCATGTCCCCAGACACAGACTTCAATTCACATCCCAGCTCTACTTCTGGGCCATGTGAACTGGGGCTGACTAATCTCCCTGTACCTCAGTTTCCTTATGTACACATTGGCATAATGATACTTCCTGCACCTCCCAGAAGTTTAGCAAGGATTACATGAGATAATGCATACAAACATCCATGTGGGTAGTAGGTCCTCAGCCACCAAGAGCTATTTCCTTTAGGACTGGCTCTTGTTTGAAACCCTCTCCTACTGAATTTGGGGTTCCATAATGTGACCCAAGAGAACTTTCAAATCAACGGAACACTGGGAGAACAGATGTCTTAGAAAAGTTTATAAAAATGTAAAGTTCAGGCTGGGTGTGGTGGCATACGCCTGTAATCCCAGCACTCGGGAGGCTGAGGCAGGAGGATCGCTGTGAGTTCGAAACCAGCCTGGACTACATAGTGAGTTCCAGGTCAGTCTCGACTACATAGTGAGAACCTGTCTCAAAAAAATAACAAACAAAAAAAATGTAAAGTTCAGGGCCAGACTGCCTTGCAAGCACAAGGACCTGAGTTCAATCCCTGGTACCAAAAAAAAAAAAAAAAAAAAAAGTTCATACTGTGCTTGAAAAATTACATTCTCACTGAATCAAGAACACTGATGAAAAAATTAATTATAAAAGTGTCTGAAAGATACACGAGAAGCCAGGTGTGGTGGCACATGCCTGTAATCCCAGCACTCGGGAGGCTGAGGCAGGAAGATCACTGTGAGTTTGAGACCAGCCTGGGCTATACAGTCAGTTCCAAGTCAGTCTCAACTACATAATGAGACCCTGTCTCAAAAAACAAAACAAAACAAAAAAAGATACAGGAGAATGATTTTGTAATCTTGAGGGGCTGAGGGCCTTTCTACACATAACACAAATCCAAGAAGCCATAAAGAAAAAGACTGACATATTGAACACATGAACATTTTAAAAATTTTATGTGGAAAAGAACAACATAAATGACAGGGAAAAAATATTTGCAAGCACATTCTACAGCGAAGGGTTAATACCCATTAACAGAGATTATAAAAATCAATGAGAAAAAGACTAACAAACTCAGTAAAATAATGGACAAAGAATATGAACACAGAATTAACAGAAGAAATAAAAGTGGCCAGTAAAACATATGGCTAGATACCTTCCTCCCCAATCTTCGTATTAAAGAAATGCAAATTAAACCAAGGCATCATTTGCCAAAGCAACTAGAAAAACTGTAAAGCTTATTACAGTGTCCACTCTTGGCAAGGAAGTTAGACACTTGCACATCGCCTATGGGTGTGCAGGCCGGTACAACCTTGTCTGAGGTCAGCTTGGCAGTCTCTCCTAGTTTAGAATGTGCATTTCTTTTGATCCAATTATCCCACTTCTAGGAATCTCTCCTACAGAAATCCTGGCCTTAGTGCATGGGTACAAGGATGTTCATAGCAGCACGGTGTTTAATTACAGAGCAACACTGCAACAGTCTACACATCCATCAGCAGGAGGACAGTTAGGTAAATGACAGCGCAGTATTTATTGTGCAGCTGCTCTAAAGAATGAGGTAGTTCTACATGACTCTACATGGAAAGATGCCTGGGACAGTGGAAAACAGAAACAAAAGCAAAAAAAAGCAAAGTGTGCAGATAGTTCCAGCAAGCCAGTGAGGAAGGAAGGAAGCAAGGGGAAAGTCCGCTGTTATAAATAGCTAAGATGCTGCTTAAAAATTATATCAAAATTGCTTTAAATGCATAGGTAATTTTTCAAGAGGGGTTGGAAATCCTCAAATTCCAGAAACAAAGAGAGAGAGCTTCAAAATGAAGCTGTGAGCTGGGCTGGGCTGAGGGGGTTATTGGTCTCTCTCTCTCTCTCTCTCTCTCTCTCTCTCTCTCTCTCTCTCTCTC
>NW_022900939.1:23932479-23958274 GCF_012274545.1 Fukomys damarensis | reverse complement strand
TTCTCTCTCTCTCTCTCTCTCTCTCTCTCTCTCTCTCTCTCTCTCTCTCTCTCTCGTGCTCACAGGTGGCAGTCAGTAAAAGCTGGCTTCTCCAGAGCACTGGCCTGGGAGCCACCACTGGTGCTGTGGTGAACCCACAGCCTTGTGCGTGTCTAGTACTTTCCACCACAGAGCTACAACCCCAATCCATTAGGCAGAGAGTTAAAGCTGAGCCCTACACGAAGCTGGGCCTCCAGGGTCTCTTCTGAGACAGGATTTCACTCAGTTGCCAGGCTGGTGTCCCCTAGGATCACAGGGGTGCGCCACTTCCCCCCAGACCCTCCAGGGTCTTAAAGGTCCATACTTTTTGCTAGAAAGGCAGTCTGAAATAAAATCACCCGCCAGCCCAGGGAAATAGCATGGAACTGATCTGTTCCCACCTCATCTTTGGGAGAAGAAACAAAGCAACCTCAATAAAGCCACTGGATTTATACTGCGATACTATTTGTCGACAAAACACATACCAAACAAACAAAATCTCTATCAATTTGCACCTGAATGGAAAAAAGACTGGAAGGATGCACATTTTGCCTGACCATCAACACAGGTCACCTCTACTGGTGAGGAGGAGAGAGGGAATGTTTACTTCTTACTTTATATACCTGTTCAGTATAAATTAATTTTACTACTTGAATCTTTTTAATCACAGATTTTTGTAATGTAGAAATTTAAATGGGGGGGTGTTGAAATACAGGTCACATTTAAAAATAAATTGACCTAGGATGGACTGTAAATTTTGATGGGGGTTTTGTCGGCTCAGCAAAAAGTGGGGCATAAGCATGGTGACAGGGGCATCTTAACCTACTTCAGAGATCCAGCTGTTTTTCCAAATTGTCAGTGTATGAATTGTGGATAAGCAAGTGGGTGCTACTAATTACAGGCCTTTCTTATCTATTCATTAAAACTGGCTACCCGGGAGCTTGACTTGCCCACACTTTTTGCCAGCTGTGGGCTCCACAAATAAAACAGTATTTATGTAGCAATAGTCCCCAGGCCACAGTCTTTCTGAGATTCAGGTGGAGCCCCCCATCAGCCTGAATTAGTGATATCACACTGTGCCTCTACAGCCTGCAGCCTCCTCCCACCCCCCAAAAAGAGCAGACTTCCCCAAAGTGGTAGCTTTCCTGGCCACGCTTGCCTGGTTCAATGGCCTCATCTTGCATGTGGGGAAACTGAAGGGCGAGGGGGAAGTAAGCCACTGCCTTCCCCGTCTCCCAGGCCCCTAGCCCTCCTCACTGGTTCTCATCCAGGTCCCCAAAGGCGCTGAGATAAGGGAAGTTGCCACGGATGATCTGGAACTCTTCCTGTGAAATGTGGCCATCTCCATCAACATCAAAATTCCTGAACACAGACTGAGGGACAGAGGGACATGCAAAGGCAGGAGAAGGAAGATAAAAGGGTCATCAGGGCCTGTCCTTTCTGACAGGCCCAGACTATGTTATAAAGTGCGTCAGAGATGTCTCCCCCACCACCTCCATTTTCCTAGCCCCACCCAAACCCCTCATCGGCACCTCAGCCTTGTGTAGCAGGCTACTTTTCCTGGTCACTGAGCACTTGACCTTGGACACAGTACCAGTGGTGGCTCCCAGGCCAGTGCTCTGGAAAAGTCAGCTTTTACTGACTGCCCCCGCCATCAGCAGACTTTTCTCCCCACGTTCCAGACTCCAGGATACTCACCTCCACCATCTTCTCGATGTGTTCTGTCAGGAGGGCCTGGTCCAGCTTGGGCTTGGCAGCGGAGGTCCATTCCTCTAGCACTGGGGGCCGGGGAGGCGGGGTACAACTGGTGGGGCTCGCTGGCTGTGGGAATGGTCAAGCCTGAGCTAGGGCAGAAGTGGAAGGACCCCAGGGCCCAGGGAAACAGAGAGGGAGCACCTGGAGATAAGAGAACCTGCCCAAGGCCACTACTCCATCCCGGCTCCTCTGTCTGACAAGCTGCTGGGTAGGGCAGCTTGGAAGAGATTTTGCCATCCTCATATCCTGGGGTTCTCAGGCAGAGTGGGAGGGAGCAGAGAGTAACCCTCACCGAGGACTTGGAGCGTGGCTCCCGCTGCAGGGACAGCTGGTACAGCTCATCCTCAGTCTGATACTGATCCAGTGACACCTAGGATACATAGGTCTAGTCACATTCTCTGGTCCCTGCTGCTCTCAAGAGCCTCCAAGCCAGAATTGCAGGGATACCTACCTAGAGGTCACTGCTCTACCCAGAGTCCAGTCCCCAAGCTAGCCTCATGACAAAGCCTGGCTTGGAATACACCCCAGCAACTATGAGGCCAACAGCACAACAAGCAGACCTCAGCTTGGCCCGAAACCTTGCACTGCCAAGATCTCAGACAAGAGCCCAGTCAGAACCCAGCCTTGAACACTGAAATTCACCCAAAATCCAGCTCCAATTTCAACCCTGATCTCCATCTGGAGCCTGGAAGCAGCTAAGAGTTCATGCCAAACCTTCAACCTAAGACTCAGACCATTGTCTAGAGCCTTGTCTGGCTCTAGCCTAGAACCCAACTCCTACACTCAACCTCCAAACTGAGCACAAAGCTAAGCACAGGACCTGACTCCTACTCCAGGACCACGTTAGAACCCACTGTCTGAAGAATCTAGAGTGCGGGTCCAAACCTGGGACACAGTCCACTGCCAGGAACTTGAACCAGGAGCCAAACCTAGCCTCCTACTCCTGTCTCCAGACCACATGGTAGCCTCAAGACCAGCCTCATGATGCACCTCAGCCCGAGCCTGGAACTCATCCTGAGTTCACACTAAATCCTGAGGCCCTGTTTGGATTTCAGTTCCTTGACCAAAATCCAAAACCAAGGCCAAGACCACAGCCAGGACCAGGTACAGCTGTTAATGCCTGGTACCTGGATTCCAGCTCCCCACCACCATTGGCCCTCACCGTGAGCAGGCTCAGCAAGTCAGGGCTGGCTTGCACAGGCGGCCGCAGGCTGGTCACCATGGCCAGCTCCTCCAGGATGCTGAATAGCTGCTTCATCTTGGCTCCATTGAGCCGGGTCCGGGCAGAGTCCAACCAATCAGGCAGTGCCAGCTGCAGAGCCACCAGGTCCTTGAGGTGCACACCCAGGATGGGGAAGCGGAAGCCCACACAAGCTGCCAGCTGGCGCCGGTAGTTACCATAGTTGCCAGTGGCTGTCACTAGCTCTGTGAGACCTTCCCAGAGCTGGGGAGCAAAAGGCAGAAGGTCACACACACACACCCCACTCAGCCATTCTCCCCAACTTGGCCCTAGAAACATGGCAAAGGATGAGTCAAAGTTAGGCATAGATAAACTGGGCATGGTGGCGCATGCCTGTAATCCCAGTACTGGGAGGGATGGCTGAGGCAGGAGGATTGCTGTGAGTTCAAGACCAGCCTGGGCTACATAGTGAGTTCCAGGTTAGACTCAACTACATAGTGAGACCCTGTCTTAAAAAAAAAAAAAAAAAAATAGGCATAGATAAAAAGGTAAAATCCTCCCCTACTGTTCCCCAACACCAGCTCCCTCAGACCCTAAGGGGTCAGAGTTCAGAGGTCGAGAGTTCAAGTCAACACCCACTGTCAAACACCACATCTCTCTTCCAGGCCTGGCCACAGGTTATCAACAACATTTAACAGAAGAAAGGAAGTGAGGCAGCACAGGCCAATGTCTACAAGGATGTGAGGATGCGCTGAGCTGTCGTAACAGGAAGAACTGGAGAAACCCCAGCAATCCAATAGATGCATAAGTTGCAGTGGACTTAACAATAACATGCTAAAACAACAAAAATGAACAATTGCTCCAAGTAACAGGATAAAAAGACCCCAAGCTTGAGGAGATACAAACTAACAAATATGACAAATTTGAACTCATAGAAAGTTCAAAACAGGCAATAGAAAAACCCACTCTTATTTCAGAATACGCATATAGGGTACAGCTACAAGGAAAAACGAAGTCATTGTCACAAAAATCACAACACTGGCTACCTCTGGTGGGGAGTGAATTATGCTCTAACGTGCTGGGTATAGCAATGCTTTTGTTTTTTGTTTTCTTGCAGTACTGGCGATGGAACCCAGTGCCCCACACACGCTATGCAAGCACTCTGCCACTGAGTCACACACCCAGCCAACGCTTTTAAATTTTTTCTGGCACTTCTGGGAATTGAACCCAGAGCCCTCACACTGCTACATCTCCAGCCCTTTATTTATTTATTTTGGGGAGGGGTACCGGGTATCCAACTCTGGTCCTTGCGCTTGCGAGGCAGGAGGCGGAACTACGGAGCCAAATCCCCAGCCCTATTTTTTTATTTTGAGATAGGGTCTAAGTCGCTGCGTTCCTTGGTCTGGGCTTGATCTTGTGGTCCTCCTGCCTTAGCCACCTGGAGTGCCAGGATTATAGGAGTGTGTTGGAACTGGGTAGTAGTTACACAGGCGTTTTTTTTTTTTTTTTATTTTGACTGTTCATTGAGTGCCAGGATTATAGGAGTGTGTTGGAACTGGGTAGTAGTTACACAGGCGTTTTTTTTTTTTTTTTAATTTTAGACTGTTCATCTGTTTTGTATATTTTTCTATTATCTATCTTTCCCAATGTTATAAAAGAGAGAAGAAAGCACAAGCTTTGGGGCCAGGCAGACCTGTAAGTATCCCTTTGCCACTTGCATTGTGCAACCTGCAGAAAGCACCAATCCTGCCAAGCCAGTTTCCTCGGCTGGCAAATGAGAGCAGTGGTGCCCAGCCTGCAGCACTGCACCTGGAAAAGGCACAAATGGGAATCTTGGGCTCCCCACTCCCAGGCACCTTGATGGTCTCAGGGCTGACGTGGCTGTGGGTGTCCTTGAGGCGGGAGATGGAGCTGTGGCTCAGGCCCCCAACCACGGCCATCAGCGTGTTGAAGTTCTGCAGCTGCAGCAGCTTCTGGGGGACAGATGGGGAAGGTGAGGCAGTGCGTCACCAAGAGGGCCCGGGACTGAGCCCAGCCTTTCTGGGGAGGAGGCAGTGGGCGCATGCCACGGGGAGGTTGGGGAGGGGCAGGCACCTCAGCCACGTGCACAAAATGTGTGATGACCAGTGCCCGCTGAGGGGCTGTGGGCTTGCTCAGGACCATGAGCTGCACCCACTGCGAGACGCTGTTGAAGAGGGAGATGAAGCGCTCCAGCACGGGGTTGTCCACTGTGCAGCCATGAGTCACGAAACTGTGATAGTCCTGGAACTGCAGGCAGGAGGGAGCGGCCTCAGTGCCCGGTGACAACCTCCAGCTGTCCCATGCATGGCCCAGACTGCCCCAGAGGCCCTGCCCCTTGAATCCCCTGCCCAGCCCACAGTGGCCCCCAAGCACAAGCCTTCAGGCCACACCAGGATCTTGCAGAAGGAACGGTACTCCAGGTAGGTGAGGTGCTCCGCCAGCTCCAGGGGTTCCAGGTGGTCGAACAACAGTGACATCTTGCGCTTTTTCTGTTCCATGGGGTTCCGCTGAGTCACCTGGCGCTTCCACTTGTATGTGGGACTGGGGGGGCAGGAGGAGTGAGCCCCATACTGGCGATGCCCCTGCTGCCTGTGGCCCCACACTCACACAGACACACCACTCAGGCTGACATGATGGGAGCCACCGTCCTAGCACTAACGTCCCCAGCCCAGCAACTCCTCCCTACCTCCCGCTCATCATGCACTCGACACACATTAACAGACAATGAACTCTGTGCCAGGCATTGTGCTAGGTGTTGGGATACAGAGAAGAGCAAAACATGGTTCCTGCTCTCAAGGAGCTCACAGTCTACTGAGGGAGACAGACACAGAAATGCAGATCACCAAACAGTGTGGCCCATGTACTGAAGTCCGTACAAAATGCCATGGGAAAACAGAGGTGGGAGGACAAACACTGCTCTGGAACAGCCCTGAGCCTTCAGAGCCCACAGAGACGTCACATTTGAGCTGAGCCACGGTGGCATGGAGGAGGAGACAAGGACAGTAACAGGAGCGAGCACAGGTGAAAAGGATGCAGGGGCTGAGATGATGTGGGTGGCCAGGTGGAGCCGTGGCAGGAGGCGCAGCAGGATGGGGTGTGGGCCATGGGAGATGAGACAGGAACCGCCAGGCTAACCTGAGATCACCAAGGCCAGGCGTTTTGAAGGCCATAGGAAGCATGGAAAGTTTTGAAGCAAGAGAGTGACATGATTCTCACTCATTCAATTTAACAGACATTTATTAAGCCCTCCAAGCCCCTCCGCCACGCACACGCTCTCAATGTCGATGAGGCTGCTGTGTCGGCGGTTCCCTTCTTGGTCTAGCAAAGCCTTCAGCTCCTTGATCTGATCAGCCAGCTCTGGGTTCAAGTCAAACTCCGCTGGGAATGCTGAGATCCAGTACCTGGCGGGGGGCCAGAGTCACCCAAGGCAGCCCTTCCCCCACCATCCCCAGGTGGCCATCTAAGGGACTACTAGGACTGTTGTCTCCCAAAGAGAAGGAAACACTCTCGAAGTATGGCTCTCCCTCTCCCAGATCTCCCAAGCCTGCAAAAGCCCCTGAGACCTCCAACCCTACAGGGCAGACAAGAGAAGGAAAGCTGGGACGGAGGAACAGGCAGCCTGAAGCAGCCCCGCAATTCCAAATTCAAACCCACAAGACCTAGTGGCACTGTGTCCACTCCTCCAGCCAGTCTGAAGCTTCAGAGAAGGGAGCAAGAGGAGGACTTACCTGACCAGGTGGCATGTTTTCACTTGCAGTGAATTGGAGTTGTCCTTCCGGGATTGTTGGTAGGTGGAAGAGAATCAAGGAAAACAAGGATGGTGCCTAACTCTAGCAAGGGAATGCAGGGACCAGGCTTTGCCAAACAGGATGGGAACTGAGGAATCCTGGCTCTGGAAGGATGTGGTAGGTGAGGCCTCAGCTTTGAAGAGGTGTGGGTTGGGTAGAGGAATAGAGGAGCTCCAGGAGGCTGAGGGCAGGACAGACTTATTGGGAGTAAGGGCAGATCTAGACCCTAGGGAGAGCCAGGACAAGACCTAGGCCAGAGCCTAAGTAGGAAAGGAAGCTGAGCCTCCAGCAGAGATGGGAGGGAGGCCTGAATTCTGGGCTCTAGGAGGGGCATGCACATCTGCGCCCAGGCTGGGCAGTGGGGCTCACTGGTGGATACTGACCACAGAGCCCAAGCAGACCTGAGAAGGATATATGTGGAGCAGTTTTGCTGCCAGCTCAGAGGACGGGATATACCAAGGATGCATCATGAGGAACATACGAACCAGCTGTGGGTCCCTCACCTTCCCAGAGTCATCTAACTCCCAAGAGTCAAAGAGAAGCAGGAAGCAGGGTGACCCCTGGTCCAGAAGCTCAGATTGCCATAACCTAGCCCCTAGCCCGCAGCCCTCCAGGCATCAGAGCCCCTGAGGCTGTACTCTTACCCCTGCCCACCTCCAGCTTTCCCTGGGCACTGAAACCAGGAGGTTAAAAAAAAAAAACCAAACAGAGATAAATGGTAAAGGAAAGGTAGGGTGGGCCAGGGGTAGGGCAGAATCCAAGTTGCTGGGGGCCTGACAGCGTCAGAGCTGGTCCTGGTCCGGAGGGGAACCAGATGGGGCGGAAGGTTCCCCGGGGTCAGGAATCTAGAGGTCATTTCCTGAGTACTACGGAAAGGGGCACCCCTTCACCAGATAAGCTACCCCTCATCGGCCGGAAACAGTTCCCACGCCAGAGATAGAGTTCCTCCGGATTCCCGGGGAGACAGATAAAACCCTTCGTCCTAGAGGCTGGGACCCCTACTCTCGCTTTACCACAGGCGTGGACAAACTGGGCAAGGGGCTTGGCGATCTGATGGAGCGTAGGCACCTCTCTGCCCTGCCACAAAGAAGGGCTTTCCTCAAGGAGGCTGCAGGACACGAAGCCAGGGATCTTCCAGAGAGGCAGGGGCCCATGTTCAGTGTACCCTTCACTCACCAAAGGCTTCGATGCAGCCCCGGAGCAGCTCTTCCACCGTGCAGCCCTTGTCCAGGTCCAGTGTGCTTGCCATGGCAGCCGGCCAGGGTGTGCTGGACCTAAGCAGCGCTCCGGGAGCCTCTCTCTGGTATGAAACTGAGCCCTGTCCTTAAGAGAGGCAGAGAGCAGTCTGGAGGCACTGGCCGGGGGCGCGGCCCACGGGCAGAAACAGGGCGGAGGGAGGCACGCCCTCTGGCGGCCAGGGGCGGAGTTGCCCGCAGTGGCTACTTGCGGGGTTCAACGGCCCTGCCCAGGATGGTGCAACCCGCTAGTTGGGAAACCGATCCGCAAGAGGCTTCCGGCCCACCCTGCGAGTTGAGGAAGGGCTGAAGAGATCCGCAAGGATGGGGACAAGCCAGGACTCCCAGCGGTAGGCTGGTGCCCCAGCCCCGCCCCCACAGGCCCTCTGCGGCTTGCCCCAGCTCCCCGAGGCACCTGCAGCGCCCCGCAGTTCGGCTCTGCGCCCCTCCCGCTTCCCTCTCTCCGCTGCCTCCCTTCCCCCGCAGGGTTATTTTGGGAACCCAGAGCCTGAGGGGACCTCGGAGGAATTTCTCCCTGGGATGGGAGGGGGAAGAGAGAACCCAGGCGTCCTGCCCCCAGGGCCTTCTCCAGAAAGGGCGTGGCAACGGCAGCCCCCAGAGTCCTGCCCTGGGAGGCGGGCTGGAGTAGAGGAACATTCCTGGGGTGGGGGGGTGAGCCCTTGAGGCGTCAACGGGAAGCCTGAGCATGGGAACCGCCCGCTCCTAAACCACCTCCTCAAAAGGCCCTGGGGTCCAGGATAAGCCCTTCCACAGGGCCATCTTCCTTAACCCGGGACTTCTGACTCAGACCCCCAGGCTACAGAAGTAAATTGTGCATGAACAGAATAGGGTGCCCAGAAGGGGGCGCTAGAGCCGTGGGGGTGACCATTTCGGGCAGGACACCTCCAGCAACTCAGGTCCCTGGTGAAGCCAGGTGTACTCCTGCTGGGTCAGACACCCATTCCACACCCAAGTTATTTTCCAGACGCCTGGAACCTAAGTTATATACAAAAGCGCCCTCACACACACGCTGAAAGGCACAGGCATTCGCCCTATGCTCTGCAGCAGACAATGGCACCCGCGCCCAGGACACACCTGCACCGAGGAGCCCCCAGGCACACACACGCAGCTCATCTACCCCAATGCAAACCCGTGGACGAGGTGGCCTCGAGAACCTGCTGTTCACTTGAGCCAGGCCAGCTCTAGTTCCACGGCCACGGGGGCGCTGACATATGCACATGTGTGCACATATGCAAAACAGTGCATCACCATGCATGCACACTCTCCCACCCATGCACATACCCCCGTGGGTGCGCACACGCCCATTACGCCGCCCCTCCCCCTTCGTTCGCGGTCTAGGGCTCGCCCTGGTTTCCCCTCACTTCTCCACCCTAGCAAAGCCTTGCCCCATGGAAAGGTGCCCTGCCACTACACTTGGTCCCCTGTTGTAGAAGAAAGAGAGCTTTTCTCCGGAGTTCTTTGACCGACTTTTTCTCGGAAAAATCCAGAGCCATCCCTGCCTGGTTCTGCTGCTTCCTCGCTGCGTGACCTTGAAAGTCACTTGGCCTCTCTGAGCCTCAATTTCCCCATCTGTTAAATGGGATATTGCAGGCGAGGCCCCGGCTGAGACATGGCAGGGAAAAGCCAGGGGCGCCGAGGATGGGCCCCTCCCATGAGTGGTCTCTCAGCTTTCCCAAGAATGTCTCACATATGGGATATATCTTCCAATTTTAAGAGTAGGTGAACAGAAATTATTGAATATAGGCAGTCCTCTGCTTTTATAAGTATGAAATTGTGTATAAAATTCACTGCATAAAAGTGGAGCAAGAGACTTACATAAGTGCTTGTTCCATTCTGGGAAGCAAGGTACAATTGGCCAGGTTGTGCACTACATAAGGGCATTTGGCCAAGAATCAAATGGGTACTGAAATTGAGCCATGTACCTTAGTGCAGGACTGTATTTAGCCCAGGAAAAAGACAGTCCCATGTTCTATTCTGCACAAGACACCATTCAGCTAGTAGTGGTCCTGAATCTGAGAGGTCAAAAACATTTCTACATTCCAATTAAATATTTACACCATAGAATTCTCTTTCTTTTTCCTTTTCTTTACATTAAGTCCATGGTAGATCTACTGAGTCCAAAGCACATCCAATCAACTGAGGCCAAAGATTAGCAACGAAATCCTATCTTGGAAGCAAGTACATTGAGCATAGAAACATTATGCTTTCTAAAATCTCTAAAATGAGCACTTTCTTTTTTTTTCTACTTTCCATTTGTTTTTTGTAAAGCAACATGGACAAAATGCAATAAAATTTTGAAGCAGTTGAACATATATTGTTTCACAGAAAGTACCTGGCAGCAGTGAGCTGTTGGCTAGTGGCAGCATTACCTGGAGGGAGCTCCTGCGGGCGGCGCGGGCACCTGCGCGGTGGAGGTCGGGGCGCGGGGGCCCAGGGTCCTGGGTAAAGCCTGGGGGAGGGGCTGGGACGAGATGGGAGTTTCGGAGGAGCGTGGCCTGTGTGCTACCTGGAGCCGCGGCCTCGGTGTCTGGGGGTGGGGCCGGGAACCCCAGTTCACACCCGTGGGCCTCAGGAGGGGGGCGGCTGCTAGCGACTGTTGGGTTCTGCACAGCTGGGAGCCTAGAGGCGTGCGCCCTGGCAAGGAAGAACTTGGGAGTGGCAGGCGAAGGCAGTTGGGGTCCTCACCGGCCAGACCTGGGGGACTGGTAAACAGTTTCCGGCCGTTTGGGTTCGGATACACTCACTGTGAAACCACTGGCCCCAAACCTCCCTTCTGAGGCTTGCCCCTCCCTGCCTCGTGGGGGGGTGACAAGACACCCCCTACACGCGTAGGCACTTCAGTCCCGGTTATGAGATCCAGAAACAGGGCCTCGGTGTCCCCATAATGAAGGGGTGGCAATGGCCTAGCCTAAACAGTCTGTGATTGCTCCCCGCTCTAACACTCCCTCGACTTTGGACCGAACATTAGCCACCTGCTAAGAGACCCTAAAACGCCGCAGTGGGGCGGAGCTAAGGGCGGCGCCGCAAAGGCTCCGAGCAGAGCATCCATAGGTCCCGCCTCCGAGAGCATGGATCCCGGAGACTCGGCCCAAGTCCCGGCTCCCGGCCCGCTGGGTCCCACCCAGGCGGACGCCCCACCCCCGACCAGCCAGGCTGGCCGCTGACCTAGTATGGACACAGCACTGGGAAGAGATGAGTGGAGGGTGACGCCCGGAAAGGGGCTGGGCCGTAGGCCCCGCCTCCATGTTACACCTCCCCCAGAACGCACCTGGGGGGGGGCGGAGATAAGATGGTGATTGTGCAGCAGCTGTTGAGCCTGCCTAAAGCTAAAAATATTTCCCAACAGAGAAAAGGAGGCTCCGAAGGCGAATCAGTTTATTGGGGAGTGGGTGCATTTGGTCAGACCCCATAAATAAAAGGAACAGGGAGCCCAAGGCCAAGAAGAGGGCAATATCCTTGGTCACGCTGGACACTGGTACCTACAGGCTGGGAAATGAGGGTTCCAGGATGGGGCTTAGAGACCTAACGCCAGTCACCCAGCCTCTGGATGAGGAGCTGGGGCTGGCCCAGAAGGCTGCAAACAGACTCAAGGGCAGATTTGGGGTCTGGTCTGGAAGCTCAGATCTTCTCATCAGGGGCTGGCAGACGCTGTCGAGATGGCTCTACGCCCCAGATCTCCCGGGCATACTGGGCAATGGTGCGGTCGCTGGAGAACTTGCCCGAGGTGGCTATGTTCCGGATGACCATCCGAGTCCACTCCCTCGGGTTCTACAGCCAAAGGGGAGCTCTGCGTTCACTCTGCCAGCAAGACCCCCACTTTCTGCCTCATTCTAACCAGGGCTACCAAAGCCCTGTCAGCCCCTGGCCCAGGAACCCACCTTGTACAGAGCACTGACTCTCTCCTGGCATTTAATGTATTCTTCATAATCTGCAAAAACTTTAAACCTAGAGAGGAAAGGAAATCTCTACAAGGTCAAGAGCCAACCCCATTCTGTCCCAGTGGACATCTGGGGACCTGGAGGGTGATGTTGCTTCCAAAGGTGCTGATGAGCCAAGCATGGTAGTGAACACCTATGATCCCAGCCCTCAAGAGGCCGAGGCAGGAGGATTGCCACAAGTTTGAGGCCAGCCTGTGCTCCATAGTGAGTTCAAGGCCAGTCTGAGCAAGACCCTGTCTCAAAAAACAAACAGAGCCAGGAATTTAGCTCAGTGGCACCGTGCCTGCCTTGCAGGTACAAGGTCCTGAGTCAATCCCTGGTACCAAAAAAAAAATAACAAAAAAAATCTCAAAGGAACCTGGCAGCAACTCTGCAAGACCCTGTCCAACATCCCCAACCCTGCCAGAGCCCTGCTCAGCCCAGCAGCCCCAGCTACGTATCAGCCTGGCCAGGCAGCTCACCGGTCATGGTGCATGAGCATGTTGACGATGTCCTTGAACAAGTCTGGCTGTTTGGGGGAGAAGAAGCCGCTGCTCAGCTGCTCAATGATCTGCCGAAGTTCAGGAATGCGGTCATAGTATTCCTGCGCATTATACCTGCCGGGGCAGACCTCAATCAGCTCCAGAGATCAAGCTTCCCAGGCCTCAGCCTGCTGCTGCCCTCTCTGGAGCTGCTACCCACCCCTGCTCTGGAGGCCGATTCCCTGACAGCCCCCCGCCATCCCTGCTCAGCTTTTCCTCACCCACTTTGTGGGTGAAGAAACTCAAGCCTGGAGGAGACAAAAAGGTAAGCCTTAAAACCAAAGCCCCCAAACAAGGGCTCTTACACACACTACCACCACCACCACCACCAACACCAGGTCTCCTCCATGACAGGCTAGGGCTGGGACGTAGCTCAGCGGTGGGATGTTTGCCTAACGTGCACAAGGCCTTCGGTTCCATTCCTAGCATCACCAAAACCACCATGAATATCTTTTCTCCCTCACTGTCCCAAAACCATCCCTGGCCTCGCTTTTGGCTCCAGGAAGCAGCAACCGACACATCCTGAGGCAGGTCTTAAGCTCAGACAATGCAACCAAGCTCATCACAGGCCTGGTACCAACTTGCCTCTACTTGTTGGTTTATTTTGGTTTTTGGTTTTGGTTTTGGTTTTGGTACCAGAGAACAAACTCCGACCTTGAGCTTACAAGGCAGGCAGTGGAACCATGGAGCTAAATCCCCGGCTCATGGTTTGTTTTTTGAGAGTGTCACTGTGTAGTCTAGGCAGGCCAGTAAGGCCTCAAACTCACTATATGGCCCAGGCTAGCCTCATGCTTGTGACCCTTCTGCCTCAGCCTCTGGAATTACAAGCATTTGTCACCATACCCAACTTGTCTCCACCTTCTAAGGCAGCACGACCCGTCCACCAAGACCCGTCCACCATGCCAGCCTGATCTCTTCACTCCATGTCGCCTTCCAATGGAAAACCAAAGCCTCCTCAATGTCTCTGAGCCCAGTCCCCTGAGCTGCTCAGCCTCAGGTAACTTCTCTGCATTATGGTGTCAGCCCCCACGCTGGTCCCCACCTGGCCCTTACAGCCCAGTCTCCATCCTGCAGCCACAATTATTCTAAAGCCTTGGCCCGAACACATGAGACTTTGCTCAAAATATCTCATGGTTTCCTCTTCCCCAAAGGACAGTCTGCACTTTCTAGTCAAGGCGCATGGAAGTTCCTTTCAGCCCTGAATGCCAGCTCTCTGGAGCCATTGCTGGGAGCATAATGATACCAACTTTCGGGGAAACAATTTGGCAATCTGTGTCAGAGCCTCAAAAACTCGTACTTGGCTGGGCACAGTGGTATATGCCTGTAATCCTAGCTGCGCTGGAGGCTGAGGCAGGCAGATCATGAGATCTAGGATAGCCTAATTAAGTAAGATCCAATCTCAAAAGAAAGGTTAGGAATGTAGCTCAGTGGTAGAACGTCCCTTCAGTTTGATTAGCAGTATCACACAAAAAAATAATAAGAAAATAAACTCATTCTTGACCCCCCTCCATAATAATATCCTCATCCTAATTCTTTTAAGGAAATAATCAGAGTTATAGACATAAATGTAAAAGGCTGCTCATTGCAGTAATATTTAGACTAACAGGCTATATCAATCTTAATGACCAGACATTATGGAATTGGCTAAACAAAATGGCATGGTTAAGCCAGGCATGGTGGCACACACCTACAATCCCATTACATTGGGAGGCTGAACCAGGAAGATCACAAATTCAACCCCAGCCTGGACAAGTTAGTGATTTAGCAAGACCTTGTCTCAAAATAAAAATTTAAAAAGGCTAATAGGCTAGGGATTTAGCTCAGTGGGTTGTGCTGGCCTCATAAGAACAAGGTCCTGAGTTTCATCCCCCTTACTGTAAAAAAAAAAAAAAAAGCTGAGGATGTAGATAAATGTAAGGACTTGGATTCAATCCTCAGTACTACAAATATTAATATTATTGCTACTATTAATAATAATAATAATATGGCATGCCCATAGAATGCAATACTTCCTATATATGAGAGGGTTGGTTTTGTTTTTGTTTTTTATTTTTTTGTTTTTTGAGACAGGGTCTCACTATATAGTTGACACTGACCTGGAACTCACTGTGTAGCCCAGGCTGGTCTCGAACTCACAGTGATCCTCCTGCCTCAGCCTCCCAAGTGCTGGAATTACAGGCGTGCACCACCATGTCCGGCTAATACTATATAATATTTAAAATATTTTTGAAAACTAATGACATAGAAGCTAGGCATGGAGGCACACATCTGTAATCCCAGGTCTTTGGAAGGCTGAGGCAAGAGGATCACAAATTTGTACTCAGACTAGGCAGCTTGGTGACTTAGAGAGAACCTGTCTCAAAAGTAAAAATTCTGCTGGGTGTGGTGGCACACACCTCTAATCCCAGTACTCAGAAGGCTAAGGCAGGATCCCAGCCTGGTCTATGTAGAGAGTTCAAGGCCAGCCTAAACTACATAGTGAAACCCTGTCTGAAAAAAAAAAAACAACAAAAGCCTAATAACGTAGAAAATGTCTCTCCAGTGTTAAAGAAGATACTGAAATCCAAAATTCTACATATATCATTTCCAACATTTAAAAACTACTTTTATATATGTATACAAACATATATAGATACACATTTTAAAAACTGGCTTTAAACCTGCTGTGAGAATATGGATGACAGTTTTGTTTTGTTTTGATTTTTGGTACTGGGGATCAATCTTGGGATATTGTGCTTGTGAGGCAGGCAGTGACACCACTGAGCTAAATCACCAGCCCTGGATGACAATTATTTTATTCCTTCTTCTTTTTTTTTTTTTTTTTTTTTTTTTTTTGGTACCAAGGATTGAACTCAGGACCTTGCATTTGCATTTTATTCTTTCTTGTTTTGTGAGCACATATTCTTTTTGTGATAATCACATTTTAAAATAAATTTTGCTGCTAGCCAGGCATGGTGGTGCACACCTGTAATCTCAGCACTCGGGAGACTGAGGCAGGAGGATCGCTGTGAGTTCGAGACCAGCCTGAGCTACACAGTGAGTTCCAGGTCAGTCTCAACTACATAGTGAGACCCCATCTCAAAAAACCAAAAAAAAAAAAAAAAAAGTTTTGCTGGAAAGTAGTAGCACATGGCTGTAATCCCAGCACTCAGGAGGCTGAGGCAGGAGGATTACAAGTGTGAGATCAGCCCGCAGCAAGCTACACAGCTACACAGCAAGCTCCAGGCCGACCTGAGCTTCACAGTCCAGTTCAAAAACAGTAATGTCAGGAGACTGTCTCCACTGAAGAAGTGAGTTTCTGACCACAAGCTCACTGGGAACTACTATACTTCTTTTTCCTTTTTGTCATGGTTTCCCAGAAACTAATGATTTATTTGTTTGTTTGTTTGTTTTTTGTACCAGGAATCGAATTTGGGCCCTTGTGCTTGTGAGGCAGGCAGTGGAACCACTGAGTACATCTCTGGTCCCTAACGATTGATTGATTGATTGATTGATTGATTGATTTATGGTACCAGGGATTGAACTCAGGCCTTTGCGCTTGTGAAGCAGGTGGCAGAACCACTGAACTAAAATCCCCAGCCCTTTACCTCCAATTCTGAAAAATATTTTCTCTCAAGACTGATATAGTTTTCTTTCTTTTCTTTCAGTTCTGTTTTTTGTTATTGAGACAGAGTCTCACTCTGTAGTCTAGGCTGGCCTGAGACTATCTATGTATCCCAGGCTGGCCTCAGACTTGCAATCCTCCTGCCTCAGCCTCCCAAGTGCTAGAATTACAGGCATGTACCAGCATGCATAGCTCTTTCCTTTCATTCTGTGTTACTTTTCTTTTCCCCTCCTGTAAATATATTTGCTATAAGCTCACCCTAAGCTTTTCTGAGGGAAAAGGATGCAGACTTAGTGGTAGAACACTTGCCTAGCATACATGAAACTCTGGGTTCAATCCCCAGCCCCACCAAAATTAAACAAATAAATAAATAGTTTTCCAGCCACAGCTAAGACCTTGCACAGCCTGGGCCAGCCATTCCACACATGCCTCATGCCCATCCTTTGTCCAGCAGCCATGCCTTCGTCCTCCTGCCCATGAGCCATGAACTGTGGCACCCTTGCTGTCATACCCTCTCTGGTCAAGCCTTTCCACATCCTCCACCTGCATGCCAAAGATGAAGAAGTTCTCCTCTCCTGCCTCTTCTGCCATCTCTACATTGGCCCCATCCATGGTGCCAATGGTCAGAGCCCCGTTGAGCATGAACTTCATGTTGCCAGTGCCTGATGCCTCAGTGCCCGCCGTGGAGATCTGCTCAGAGAGGTCAGCAGCCGGGATCACTGGAGGGCAGCAGAAGGGGGACAAGGTCAACTTGGGGTACAGTCCCACCCTAGTCAGGTTAGACCAGCCCTGGGCATAGCCAGAGGCAGAGTCCTCTCCACCCCAACCCTCCAATCCTCACCAACCAAGTCTCTCCCTTGCCAGCCTCATCCTTCCACCTCTTGTTTTTCTTGTTTTGTTTGTTTTTCGTACCAGGAGTCAAACTCGGGCTCGTCCTTACGAGTCAGGTGCTGCACAGCTGAACTACATACCTGGCTCTCACTGATTCTTCAATACTGGGGTTCTAGCTCGGATCCTGTGTCCAGCTCCCCCAAATCTTACTCTGTACTGCCTGAAACTCCATCATGGGACATCCTTACCCAGGAAGGTTTTCTAGCACCTCTCCTGGGGCCTAACCTATCAGAGCCTCTGAGGTCCACGAGGCAGCACCCACCTTTTTCAGCCAGCGAGACGCGGTAGTTCTCCAGGAAGATCACACGGAGGCGGTCTCCCACCACCGGGTCGTGGTTCACCACATCCCCAATGGCAGTGATGAGTCTGATGATCATCTTGGCCATGTGGTAGCCGGGAGCGGCCTGCAGGGCAGTCTAGGGTCAGCACTGAGGCCTTAACCACATACACAGTCCATCCTACAGCTCTGCCAGCCTCATTCCACCTGGGTGGCAGCAGCCCAGAGCCCCAGTGTGGGCCCAGCTTCTCACCTTGCCTCCAATCATCACAGTCCGTGGGACAACAAACTTGTTAGGCTCCTTCTTGATGCCTGTGGAGAAGAGAGGGATGGAATTGGCCAGCTCTTTCCCCCCGCCTAGGAGCTCCTAACGGTACCCTGACAGCCAGGGCCATGCTGGGAGACTGTAGGCCTGAATTTGGGCCATCATTTGTCCTGTGGCTATCACTTCCCCCTCTCTGAGCCTCAGTTTTCCGATCTATGGAACAGAGCTAGTTCCATCCTAGGAGTTGTCACCAGGTCCAAGGAGCTATGGATCAGGCAAGGTGTGGCACCCTGGGAGATATGCAGAGGGGAATCGGAGGCGGGTGGCGATCCTGCCACTCACGGTTGTATAGGGTGATGATGTGGAGGCAGTTGAGGAGCTGGCGTTTGTATTCATGGATCCGTTTCACCTGGACATCGAACAGTGAGTTGGGGTTGATGTGGACTTTGTATTCTCTCTCCAGGTATGCAGAGAACTTCAGCTTGTTTTCCTGTGGGGAGGGGAAGGAGAAGGCTCACCAACAGTTTTCCGCTTCAAGAAACCCTACCGTCCTCCCTGCTTCCTTCCCACCAGGCCCAGGAAGGTAGACGGCAGGAGGCTCACTGCTGCCTTCACTCAGGCAGACATGGCCGGTCACTGTCAGCGCGCTCCCAGCCAGGGCAGATTTGTCTCTCAGCCCAGCTCCGGGCCTGGTACTGGCAGGAGAGGTGGCTCCATCTGCCACTTCTGACCCAGACACCCGGCCCTTCCCATACTTTCCACAACACCAGCCCTGGCCCACATGTCCCACGCTGGACCACAGTGCTTCCCACCTGCTTCACTTTGGCCACATCCCTGATAAAGGCCTCATCATCCACGTAGGAGAGCAGCTCGCGCAGCTGGTCCAGGTCTGAGATGTACTCCTCCCCGATGCGCTGCGGGAAGGCGGCTCTCGGTCAAGCCCATTCCCTCTGTCTCCCTTCCCCAGACACAAGGAGGTGCCCTTCCAGGTCAGCTGGGCCCTGCCGGCTAGCAGAGTGCTCTGGGGCCTCACATATACCTCGCTCTCATCCCACCTCAACTCTGGTGTCTGGCCTCACCCAACCCCAGCAGACCTCCCTGGCTTCTGGCCTTGTCCTCCTGTTGGCAAGGCCTTGATCTCCTCTACCAGACATCTGCCCCCTTGCAGTCTCATTACAGATGTGACCCACTGATGACCCCTCCCTTGTTAGACCATGACCTCCAGTGGGCTGGCCTCTGGAGCCAAAGCCCCGCTTAGCCCAGAAGACACATGCGTGCAAGAAAAGGCCGCGGGGCCGGGGATTTAGCTCAGTGGTTCCACAGCCCACCTCACAAGTGCGAGGTTCTGAGTTCAATCCCCCGGTACTGCAAAAAATGAAAAGGCTGCATGCAGCTTGGGGAACACGGGACAGGACAGATTTCAGCCCTCAGCTGGAGTCCTTGTACCTAAACAATCATACCCAAGTGGTCCCTGCTGTGACCAGTGGTATTTTACTGGCTCTTACCTCAGCAATAACCTCTGCCAGCCCAGGATTACACAGAACCAGCCAGCGCCGAGGGGTGATGCCATTGGTCTTATTCTGGAATTTATGAGGCTCCAGCTCATAGAAGTCCTTAAAGCTACAAGATGGAGTGGGATGAGGGTCACCACTTACCCCTGCAAGAACCTAGTTCTTCCTGCAAGGGGCTTCAATGGGGGATGCAGACCTCTGAGAGGTAGAGGTCCTGTAAGAGGAGGTCACCTGAGGACAGGATTGTACTTGAAGCCGGCACCACATGTGGGTGGGGCTGGCTAAAGGAAGCTGGGTGGTGTGGGGACCTGGGGAGGGGTAGGTCTGGAGAACAGGCTCACATGGTCTTCTTAAGGATTTCAGAGTGAATGCGAGCCACGCCATTGACTGCATGCGAGCCGGCAATGCACAGGTGCGCCATGTTGATACGCTTCACCGCACCTTCCTCTACCAGTGACATCCGCCGCAGACGGTCCATGTCTCCAGGGAACGTAGCTGCCACCCGCTGTGCCCCAGAAGAGCCCAGAACTAGCACCAGAGCCAAAAAACCCTGGTCCCCAGCCCTGATCACCCAAGGCTCTGCTCAGAGCTGTCCCTACGCTGAAGGCCCCAGATCCTGGCTGGCCACTCACCCACTGGTGCACCACCTCCCCAGCTCACGTTCAGGAAGCGCTGGTTGATCTCATAGATGATCTGCAGGTGCCGGGGCAGCAGTGTCTCCACAAGGTGCACAGGCCAGCGCTCCAGGGCCTCGGGCAGCACTGTATGGTTGGTGTAGGCACAGGTCTTGACAGTTATGTCCCAGGCCTGGCACATAGGGTGGGGAGTCAGATGCTGTGCCTGAGCCCTAGGCTGTCTACACTGCAGCACACAGGGCCTGGCACTGAAGAGCCAGGTTCCAGCACTGCCACCCCAGGCCTCACATTACTGGTTCACTTCACCCTCCCACTCTCCAAACTGGGAAGGATCCTCATGCAGAGTGGCTGAGACAGGGTATGTGTATGCACACCCCCAAAACTCACCTTATCCCAGTCCAAATGCTCCAGATCAACAAGAATCCTCATCAGCTCAGGGATAGCCAAGGATGGGTGAGTGTCATTGAGCTGGATGGCCACCTGTGTGGGAGAGGCTAGGAGTCAGATTGGGCCCCAAACCAAGTGCTACGAAGACTCTCCTTTGCCCTTTTGGAGGCCCCCAGAGGGCCTGTGGCTGATCTGCAGTCTGAGGAGCTCATGGGGACAGCCAGGTGGACTGAAGATCCCAGGCAGGGTACCTTATCTGGGAAGGCGTCGAAGTTTGTGCGCACAGGATCACGGCAGCCAAACTTGGAGGACTTAAACCGCCGGATGATGTCCTGGAGGGTGGCGGCTACTACGAAGTACTCTTGCTTCAGCCGCAGCTCCTTCCCCTCAAAGAACTGGGGACAGTGCAAGGCAGGTGGAGCCCATGTGCCAGAGGCATGGCCTTAGACTGCCAGGACAGACCCCACCAACACTAAGACATAGCTCCCTAAACTACACCCCCTAAGGCCCAGGGGTCTTTGCTCCACAAGTAATAGTGGCTGGGGATGGTGTCACGAGTGGGGGCACGAAAGGACCAAGAGTATTACGGGTGTCACAACAGCTCCTCCAAACCGCCCTCCCCTACTCTCCCTTCCTAGGACACAAATGTCCTCCCACTCAAAGGGCTCGGGGCAGAGGAACAGGGCACACAGGGCCAGCCATCAACCCCGGTGTGAGGAAGGCAGCAGCAGCATCTCCCCTGATCCCTCTCCCAAGGGTGACGCACGTTATCGTTGGGGTACAGGACACGAGAGATGTTCTCGGCCAGATTTCGGTCCAGCACAGCCTGGATGTAGCCACCAACATTGACTGAGGGGCAAAGGGGGACAGGTCAAGCTGGGACTGAGCGTGGCCAGGAAGGGGTGGGCAAGGCTTCTGACTATGCACAGATGAACTCACAGTCTTTGAGGTTGAAGTCGTTGGGTGCTTTGGCAGACCAGAGGCGCATGGTGTTGACAACATTGTTTCGGTAGCCAGGCACAGGTGTGTCATAAGGCATGGCCAATACCACCTGTGAGGGACACCTCAAGTCAGGAGCTGGGACGAGCTGCCTCGGGGGCAGCCCTAGGCACCTGCTTCATTTGTTAAATGGGGTTCTTCACCTGTAGGACTGAAAACTCGACTCTGTTCCCAAATCCTGCCAACTCCCAACCTCTAGGCCCAACACTAAATAAACTGTGTAACCTCTGAACCTCATCTATAAAAAGAGAACATCTCTGACATCTCCCCAGACACCTCTAACTTCTGCCTTGTTCAGACTGTCATGAGGATTGTGGAGATAAACAGAGCTACAACCCCAGAACCCTAGGTGGGGCTCACTCTGCAGGAATGGGGCGAAGCCTCCAATCAGGGATGGGCAAAAGCAAGAGAAAACATTATTATTATTTTGGAGACAGGATCTCACTGTGTAGTTCAGGCTGGCCTTAAACTCACTATGTAGGGCTGGGGATTTATCTCAGTGGTTCCACCACCTCAGAAGCACTAAGGTCCCCAGTTTGATCCCCCATACCAAAACAATAACAACAAAAACACTAGGTAGACCAGGCTGGTCTCAAATTCAGTGACACTCCTGCCTCAGCCTCCTGAGTGCTGGGATTACAGGTATGTGCCACCACACCCATTACAGAGACACTTTAGACTCCTAAGAGGCTGGAGGAGCCCAGCTCAAATTGAAGAGGTCACAGAGGTCAAATCTGGCCAGAGATCTTCTGTCTGGTTGACAAAGACTAATCAGCAGTGACTAATGCTGGCCCTACCTCCCACAACCAACAAGCATCAGCCTCCCTGCCCTATCCATATGAGGAATAGTATGGAAGCTGCAGCCAGAAAGAGCCAGGTCTCTGGCCTTTTAGCCAGAGCAGCATGTGCCAGGCTGCCAATGGGCCTGAGCCTGATGAGAGTGAAAATAATGCCCAGTTCTGAAAATCTAGAGACTCTATGTAGCCCACGTGGAGGCTGAAGAGGCAGCCACTCAAAGATGATCTGAACAGGGATCTGGATGCCTGGTTTGGCTTTAGGTTCCTTTTCATGTGCTGTGTGACCTTGAACAAGTCAATTACAAGTCAGGAAGCCTTAATTCCCTCCAGTCTCCTTTATAGGCTATTTATCTTGCTTTCATCAAGCCCCGAGGTCAGACATGCTGTGGAGAGTGAAGTCATTGTGATAGTTGATTTGTTTGTGTTTGTTTTGAGATAGGGTCTCACTATATATTCAGGATGGCCTTGAATTCACTATGGAGCCCAGACTAGCCTCAAACTCACAGTGACACTCCTGCCTCAGCCTCCCAAGTGCTGGGATTACAGGTGTGTACCACCAGGCCAGGCTGTGCTAGTCCTTTGATGGACTGAAGAGGAGCCAGGATAGGAAAGAGACACTGGTGGAATAGGGACAGTCTCTCTACTTTTAGGCTTTGAACTTGGTCTGGCCCCTGTGACCCTTACTCCAACCTCTCCTTGTTCTGGCTGTGTGACCTTGTATAGTATAAGTCACTTATCATCTCTGAGCCTCCATGGCTTCGGTTGTAAAACAGCACTGAATCCAGTGGCCTCAGGGCTCTTCGGCAGGAGCTTTCTCCTCTGCCAACCCTTCCTCATCCTCACCTGGGTATCCACCCACTTGGCCCCCTGGCTAGTGTGCTCCACACGGCCATAGAAGTGCACGGGCAGCGTGAACTCAGGACGGGCCTTCTCCCAGGGGTTGCCATAGCGAAGCCAGTCATCAGCCTCCTCCATCTGCACCGGGAAAGGAAGGCAGCATCAGACCCAGCCACTCAGGCAGGTGGTGGGCCAGGACAGGAGCAGTAACCTGGGGAGGCGGCGCCTGGTCATGATACTTCTCCATGTGGCACGTGGGTACTTCTCAAACACTCCCCAAGTCACCAGCAGGCTTTAGGGCAAGGGGGAGGGCAAGGATGCTTTCCTCAGAGGCCGGGCCTGGTTCTGGACCCATCCCATGATGGATGACCAAAAGGGAACCTCTCCACGAGGTCAGCCTGCTCACCTGCCAGCCCCCACTGATCTTCTGATTAAAAATCCCAAACTCATAGCGGATCCCGTAGCCATAGGCAGCCAGGCCTAGTGTTGCCATGGAGTCCAGAAAGCAGGCTAGGGGTGTGCAGGGAGGTAGATGTCAGGGACCCAGGTAAAAAAAACCTCTGCCCCCCACCCCTACCCCCCAAGCTGCCCACCTGCCAGCCGGCCCAGGCCTCCATTGCCCAGCCCTGCATCCTCCTCGATTTCCTCCAGCTCCTCCATGTCCAGGCCCAGCTGGGGGACAGGTGGCAGTAGTCAGTGCCAAGGCCCCTCAGAGGAACCCCCCAATACTTAAGGCTCATGCTCCCACACCTGGTAGGTGGCCTCATCGCAGGCATTCTCCAAGGCCAGATTCACCATGGTGTTCTGTAGCGTCCGTCCCATGTAGAACTCCAAAGACAGGTAGTAGATCCTCTGCCCGGAAACAGGCAAATGAACAGGGAAGTGGTGTCAAGGCCTCCCATTGGACAATTAGCCAGGCCCAGCTAGGCCTGAACCTCTTCTCCATCTCCTGCCCCACTCCAGCATGTCCTTTCTGTGACATGTTTTTCTCCCCACCTAGAGGAACCACCTTAGAAGTCAGAAACCTCAACAGGTAAAAGGCCTGGCCCCAACATTCTCCTAACTTTGGACAAATGCCTTTTCTCTCTGGCCTCCATTTCCCCGTCTAGAGAAAGGGGCTGGCCAGAACTGCCTTGAGATGAGGTGCTCAGGAGAGAAGGGGTCCCCTTCTATCACAAACACACCTCAACAACCCATCAGGGGATCAGGACATAGATAAGCATGTCCAAGTGCTTCCTAAGAGGGCAAAGCCCAGGGGAAAAAAAGCCCTGTTCAAGGTCACACAATGACTCAGGGCTAGAGATTGCCATCTCCTGTCCATGAAGTGCTCAGGTCCTCTTTGCCCTCAAGCCTTAAGGCCCAACAAGGGGATGGAGAGACAGCTGACCTGAGGATGCTCAAGTGCCTGGCCTCCCCATTTCCTGGGTCCCCTCCCAGCCCCTCCCCACTGCTGCTATGGGGTGTTAGGTTGCTGACATTTACGACTGACCCCACCAGACACTTGATCCCTGCCACCCCAGCCTCACCCCACCCGCGGCAGCTGCCACCCCTACAATGACTCAGGGCTAGAGATTGCCATCTCCTGTCCATGAAGTGCTCAGGTCCTCTTTGCCCTCAAGCCTTAAGGCCCAACAAGGGGATGGAGAGACAGCTGACCTGAGGATGCTCAAGTGCCTGGCCTCCCCATTTCCTGGGTCCCCTCCCAGCCCCTCCCCACTGCTGCTATGGGGTGTTAGGTTGCTGACATTTACGACTGACCCCACCAGACACTTGATCCCTGCCACCCCAGCCTCACCCCACCCGTGGCAGGCATGCCACACATACATTTGATGACACATCCCTCTACCCCAGGTCCAAACCAGGCTGCAAGCGTCTTCCTGGCCACCAACAGCCCTCCTTTTTCTAAGGAGCTGGGCCTTTCCAAGCAGCCCACAAGCCCTCAGCACCCCTCTCCCAGTCAGGTCTCTCCCCCTTGGTTGCCCTAGCAACCCTTGCTCCTGGCAACCCCAGGATCCCCCAACTCCAAGGCCCTGGAGCACTCACTCATTTTTCTGCAGAAACCCTGGGCTCCAGGAAGGAGCAGCCACTTGGACAAGATCTCCCAGCTCCCCGCCAGAAACCCCCACCAGCCCATTCCCCACCCTGCAACACCTTGGGGTCCTTCTCGTAGTAGTACTGCTGTGTGCGGATCCAGCGCCCCACGAGGTGATCGCGCACAGTGTGGGCCAGCGCAAAGTAGTAGTCTCGAGGAGTGGCCACGTTGCGGTCCTTGACCAGTGTGAAGTGGAGGTGCCGATTGAAGTTCTTTTTCAGATCAGTCACATTCTCCACGCCAGCCAGGCCACGAACACTGATTTGCTTTCTCTTCTCCTGGTCTGACAGAGGCCGGGACATGGCTGCGGGAGGGTGGGCCGGACTGACGGACAAGTGGACAGAGGGACTGCCTCGGTGCTGGTGCCTCCAACCAGGGAGTGGAGCTCCCAAGCTCTGAGGGGATTTAAAGCCAGGCTCTGGGCAGCATGCCCCACCCCCCACCCCATGGGAGGGTCTTGGCTAGGACTCAGGGAGCTATTTTGGGGTAAGAGGAGAGAAGTGGAGGGAGGAGGATCTCTCCATAAGCCAGGCCTGGCCTTGCCCGTGATGGCCCACTTCCCCCAGGCTTCAGAAACGTGTCCCCCGTCCTTTGCCTTTTGCAAAGTTGGAAACAATATGCTGCAGGCAGAGTGGGAGACTGGGAGGCCTAAGGCTGACTGGCTGTGTGACTATGGCACATGTGTCCCCCAGTCTTGGCCCTTCTCTTGGTATATACATGAAGGGTGGGACTGGGCCAGGCATGGTGGTACACACCTATAGTTTCAGTATTGGGAAGGCTGAGGCAGGAGGATCCTGGAAGTTCAAGGCCAACCTGGACTACATGAATTCAGGGCCAGCCTGAGCTACATAGCAAGACCCCGTCTCAAAAAATAATGAAAACAGAGCTGAGCGTGGTGGCGCACTCTTGTAATCCCAGCAATTGGGAGGCTGAGGCAGGAGGATCACTGTTGAGTTCGAGACCAGCCTGGGCTAGATAGTGAGTTCCAGGTCAGTCTCAACTACATAGTGAGACTGTCTCAAA
>NW_022900939.1:23926335-23932403 GCF_012274545.1 Fukomys damarensis | reverse complement strand
AAAAAAAAAAAAAAAAAAAAAAAAAAAAAGAACAAAAACAGGAGGGCCCTAGGATGTACCTCAGCAGTGCACCACCTGCCTGGCAAGCCTGGCAAGTTTGAGGCCTTAGTTTGATTCCTGGTACCAAAAGTAATAAAAAAGTGAAAAACAAAACACTGAGACTGGATTGTAGGTCCTCAGTGGGGGCCCTCGGAGAGGTTGAGGTTACCAGCATGCTTCAAGAGGCCTAGTCCTGGGGCTGTAGACAAATTCTCCCTTCGCTGGAGCAGGGCTTGCTATTGACATCTGCCTGAGTGTGCAGACAGGTCAAGTTCATTATGGTGGTTCTTCCTGGGCTGGGGACTGTCAGTAACTGCACTCAGGTCGGGAGGCCGAATGTTGTGGCTGAGGGTCAGTGGGCCGTGCACAGAAGAGGTAAGGCTAGCCCATAGGACACTGAGCAGCTGTGAAAAAGGGGCTAGCGGTGCAGCTCAGCTTTATGGTGCTTGGGTTTCATCCCTAGGACAAAAATTTAAAAAGGTACAGAAAAGTTGTACCTGGGTCCACAGGATGGTATGAGGGAGGTTGCCTGAGGTAGGGCCACTGGCCTCACCCCACCCCCACCAAAGCCCAGCAGCTCCGAGCTCCCCCTGTTGCTGTCCTTCAAGGAGCTCTAAAGTGACCTTTTTCAAAAGGATGGTCAGATTACAGGACATCACTAGACAGCGCCTCCAACTAGAGCAGAGGCCCCTGGATACTGTAGTCCTGCAGGCCCACAGGGTAGGAGAAACTCAAGCATTCCCCACACTCATGACATTAGCAGATGGTACTGCCATCTCATGATTCACCTGCTGGGTAGGTGACTGAGGCCTTTTCTTACCCCTCCTCTCACCTGGGGCAAACGCAGAGGTTTTTTTTCTTTTTTCTGAAATAGGGTCTTGCTATGTCATCAAGGTTGGGCTTGAACACTGTAGCCCAAACTGGCAACTCAAGATCTTCTGACCTCAACCTCCCTAGTGCTAGGATTACAGTATGGACCACCACATCTGGGTTGGGAAAGGGGTTAGTGGTCCAGGGTTTGCAGCTGAGACCTCATAAAATAAGCTGTATTCTGTACCTTTCTAACGTGTATGTGACCTGGCTGCTTTAGGCTCTTCTTTTCAAGGCTTTGAGCCCTTAATCACTGTTCATGACTAGGTCCCAGTACTGACTTGTGTGATCTCAGGGTAATTTCACCTGAGCTTTGGTCTCCCATTAAGTTTACTAATTATTTATTTTTTTGGTACTGGGGATTGAACTCAGGATCTTGCACTTGTGAGGCAGGCAGCAGCACCAGAGCTAAATCCCTGGACCCAACTATTTTGAGGGTCTTGCTCTGTATTTTAGGCTGGCTTTGAATAATGTAGCCCAGCCTGGACTTAAAAAATCACAGCTCCTGCCTCAGTCTCCCAAGTGCTGAAATTACAGGTGTGTGCCATCACATCCAGTCTCCATTAAATTTATACTCAAATGAGACTATATAAACCCTGCGCATCCAGCTGTTTTTTTTTTTTTTTTTTTTTTTTTTTTTGGTACGGGGAATCAAATTCAGGCCCTGGTGCTTTCAAGGCAGGCACCAGAAGCCCCGAGCTAACTCTCCAGCCCTGCTGCCTCTTAATATTGTGGGACAGACTCTGGATTTTTGCTTTTTTGAGCAAATGGACCCCAGGACCTTGAGTTGTTTCAACAGCTGCCTGGGTTACCCAGGGTGGCAGAACTGTTGAGACTTGGCTGTTCTGCCACAGGGCCAAGGAGGCAGATCAGAGGCCTCACAGCTGCAGGATGCTACTGAGCCTGGTTCCTGGACCAACAGGCTGTTTCTGAGAACTTTTGAGTCGTAGCAGACCGCCTCCTGGCCCTGGAATCACCAGCTCCATGTGAGCCAATCAGCAAGCTCTACTCTACCCTTACCCACAGATTCATTGCCTGCTGGTGCTTCTTGGGGCCAGGTTTCCAAACACAGACCAGGAAGGAAATACTGAAAGATGCCTACCCAGATATAGTGGGAATCAACAACTTTTTTGTACCTTTTTAATTTTTGCCCTTGTTAGGGATGAAACCCAAGCACCCTAATGCTGAGCTGCACCCCTAACCCTTTTCCATTTTTACTCTTTATATTGTATTTCCACAAATAAATGCCTGGCAGCCATCTCTTCCACTTCCTAACTCCATCTCCCGCCTCCACTTCTAGGCCACACCACACCCTCTAACCAAGAACCTATCCTCTGGTGTGGACCTGCCTCTAAGGTGACCCTGGCTGGCAATCTCCTGGAAGGGTTGCTAGAGTTCAGAGTTCTTACGAGATAAATCTTACCTCTCACCCAGTCTCTGTACACCCAGACTTGCATACTGCCCCCTACTGCCTGTCCTAATGCTATCTCCAGACAAGTTAACCCCACCCCTTTCCAGGCACCAGCCCCTCTTGCAGTCACTTCAGCACCTACCTCCTGCATTACAGGCTCTTGGCCAGCTGTCCTGGCCTCATCTAGGAGCTATTTGTGCTTTTGACGGTTTCCTGCAGTTCCCCCCCTCCACTCTGCAGTTCAGGGTGACCTTGAAATCCTCTTGCCTGTTTCTGGAGTGCTGGGATTACAGGTACGCACCACCCACTGGCCCTTCCAACCAGCTTTCTTGTGCGTTTTCAGTGTCTTGCCAACAGCCCCTACTTGACTGTCTCCAGGATCTTCGCCCTAGCAGCACCCCACCATCCCTCCTCCATCCTGCATGCCCCAGCCCAGCTTGTCAAACAGAAGCTTAAGCTTGCCTACTGCCTCTCAATTTCTTCTACTGCCCCACCTCTATATACGTTTATTTTAATAAATACTGAAAACACATTTTTCCACCTGCACAAACAACTTATCTAAGTCCAACTAAGTTTCTAACCAGAAACCCAGCCTCCCTGTCTAGACCAATCTTGGGTTTCTACCGAGCATTTGGCTGGGTCTCAGTAACAGAGTCCTCATGTTGACCTTTACAAACTGGCAAGGCCCCACCAAGCTGAGGGGTGGGGACACTGCCACAGCAGCACAAATTGGATGGGGCAGGGTGGCCCCTAACAACAGGATGCAGGCTTTTCCCCCATAGCTCCTGTCACAATGAGATGAAGGTCTTTATCACACCCAAGGCCATGGGGGGTTCATGCAGCAACCCCCCCACACAGGTACTTAACTACATCTCTAACGGCTTCCATTTCAGAGCCCCAGGCAACTTGGAGACCCAAAGCCTTCTCTACCTTATTACTCTACAAAACCTAAGAAAAGCATCCAGAGAACAGAGAGGGAAGCAGCATAGGAATGGAGTTGGCCCCAGGGGAGAGACAGAGGAGATAGCTACACTACGGTTAAGTCATTTATTGATTTTATTTCTAAAACCCACATAGCGCCACTTTGCTGTTTCCAGAGCTTCAAAGAGCTAATTAACCGCCCAATGAGCCCACCAGGGAAACCAAGCTTGTGGGGAAAGCAATGATGTGAAGCCAAGGTCAAAGAGGGTAGCCAGGGCCCCAATCACTGCCCACACCCACACCAGTTAACACAAAAGGAAGTCTCCCTCCATCATCCCCTTTCAGTTTAGATTGGTTAGGAACCCCACCAAACCTGCCTTGCCTCTGAGGGTTCTTTAAGCCCGCAGCCCACAAGCATGCTGGGTAGGGCCCAGGCACCCAGGCTGGTCTCCAACTAAACAGTAGCCAACCCCTTGCTCAGAGCTGGAAAGCAGCCCAAGCCAGAGTTGCTGTCCCTAGTGGCCAGGTGCCAGTGGCCACAGGAGCCTGCTGTCCCTCCGCTTCCCTGAAGAAAGCAAAGCCAGGCAGGAAGGTGCAGCTCTATAGTAGATCTTTCCAGGGACAACACAGCCAAGCAACACCAGCTCGAGATACCCAAAGACCTTATAAACTCAGACATAACATGGATTTCTGTTGTCACCATAGGTACTATTGCCCAAGACAAAGAAAAAGCAGACAGCCTAAGAACCTTTTTAAAGTGCTTACAAAGCTACAAGGTGGGCAACTGTATCTCACTCCCACCTCCCCACAGCCTGCAGTGCTGGCAAGCTGCAGGTCACCAGCAGAGAAAGAAAAAAGCCACTTGATGGTTTTAATTTTAGCTGCTCTGTGCCCGACAGGCAGGATTAGTTAGCTTGACCTTTAGTGTTGATGCCTCCTCAGGCTCAGGACCTTAGTCAGGTGGCAGCTTACAGGCACAAATCACAACTGGAGCTCATCAAAATGAGGGGGTCCAAGCCCTGGGCAAAGGCTTTCAAAAGGTCAGAGACAAAGGAAATGAGGGGTAACCAAGGAGGGGGGAGAACCTGGTTGTCAGCTACATAAACTAGAAACAAGATGACGGTGACAGATCTCTACAGTGCTAAGCTTCCAACCCAGCCCACAAAGGGAGACAGCAGGCTTACTTGACTAATGTCCCATGGCTTTGCCCCACAGAGACCAGAGGCCAAGTACCCAACACAAGGTACAGTAAATGCTGGTGGCTACTATGGGTAGTGGTAAGGGTGGTTTAGAAGTAAAAAAAGAAACAGACCCAGAAAAACCACACTGCTCTTTTATTCAATGGAACACCCCCCCCATTTAGTGCAGTGTTGAATCAAACACCGAAAAAAAAGCCCAGAGAAATTTCTGTAGATAAACCAGTTAAGAGAACGTGTGTTACACATCATTAACATAATCACTCCATGAGGGGTGGGGAGCAGAAAGAGGAATAAGGGGCTCAAACCCCTTGACACTGCAAAACATTCAGACATTTGGGATTAAAACAAAATGAAAAAGGAAGCTTTCAAGGAAGGTGAGTGGAACAAATGGAATCTGTGGCAGCTTAGGTGGTCAAAGCACAGGAACAACTCTAGGCTGACAGGGCCAAAGTGGCTTGGGCTGTACCATCTACTGCAGGCAGGAGTGCAGGATGGATGCAGGTGCTGGAGATTAACCAGCCATGGGCAACTTCAACAAGAGTGACAGAGACAAACTTCATACTTTAAAAGACAACATCTTTGGGGTGGCTATGGTCCCTGGACAAACTGAGAACCAAAGGACACCACCTGCCCATGAGGCCTGACATTAATGCCACCTGTGACTGAAACCATTTGTTCCCCTCTCCTTGGCAGGGGTAGAAGAATGGAGTGAAGGGAAAGTATTCTAATTGCAGCAGAAGACCGGGGAAAGCATCTCCTTGGGCAGAGTCTGAAGAAAGGAAGAGATAAGAAAGTAACAAAGGAAAAAGAAAAAAATTAATTAAAAATTTCACGATATGGAGCCAGTGCGTTCCGATTCCGTCCACAAAAATAACTCAGGCTGCTTTGCCGAACCATCCTGTCCACCAGGGGCGCTGCTGAGGCTGTCTGCCTGGAAGGGTCACCAATGGGCGCGGAAAGTCCTCACTCTCATGGCTCTGGCCATCGCCGCCGCGGGGAGGGATCCTGGCGGCCCAGTTTGGGGAGAGGCAAAGGGATTTGGGTGAGGAGAGAAAGAAGACAAAGACACTCGATGCTACGGGGCGCCAGGAGAGCCCAAACTGGCGCCCCTACTACCACCTGCCCATTTCCCAAGCGAGTCCTCAGCCGCTTGGCCCAGCCCGGTGCGTGAACACACACACATGCGTGCACACACAATCACATGCGTGCATCCCAATGTCTGGCTCCATATGGTGAGGTTCGGCGTGTTTAAATGAGACCAATTCTTTCTATATAATATATATTTTCTTAAAAAAACGAGTCTAGTTCTGTGGTGGAGGCGGTGGGGGAGCTGGAGGCATCCCGAAGGGTGGCATGCCCGCCACCCCCATGCCCATCATGGTGACAAAGTTAGAAGGGTCCATGGGAGGCGGAGGAGGGGGGGGCGGGGCATACATCATGCCGGCGGAACCAGGTGGTGGAGGCGGCGGAGGGGGAGGGGCCCCGGGCGGCAGAGGCGGCTGGACCCCGGGGGGCAGGGGCACCATAGTGGGGTTGCCTTGCATCTGAGGGGCTCCTGGAGAAGCTGCGGCAGCCGCCTGCTGCTGTTGCCATGGCGGGATGGACCCTGTGCCAGCGCTCGTGGTGGT
>NW_022900939.1:23913573-23926318 GCF_012274545.1 Fukomys damarensis | reverse complement strand
GTGGAGGGGTGGGCAGGACTACCCTGGGGTCAGCCTCGAGGTCTCTGGGCTTAACAGAGTAAGCCCTTTGTCACCAATGCCCCTGTAGGGGCTGAGGGGAAAGTACCAGACACAAGAACCGGCTCTGACGTCCCTCCGCCCAGCCGCCGCCACCACCGAACGGCACATTCAACCTCAAGGCCATAGTGGCTCTCTCCCCACTACCTGGCCCCATCTCTGCAGTCTCTCAGGCCCAATCACAGCCCCTCCAGAACATGCATGCACCATCCCATTCTGGCCTTGGCACAAGACCCAGCCAGCCAGTAGTTCACTCTGCTGCTCAGAGGCTGGACTTCCAGCATCCTCCCTACAGCTGCAGGCATCCCTGCAGGCCCCCAGACCTCTCCCAGACGCAACCACACCAAACATCAGCTTTCCTCCCCGTGAAGCTCCCATGGGGCAGGATGCCCCTTGTTTCCACTCTCCCTCCAGACCAGTTTCGTCCCAAGGTGTCTCCTGCACATGTGAGTTTTTATTGCTCTCTCAGCCCAATCCCCCAGTCCCACCCACCCCCACGAGCCCAAAATATTCCACTCACTTTGCTGCCATGGCAAGGGGGTACTGGAAGCCATACTGCTGCTGGGTGGAGGGGGTGGTGGAGGCTGCTGCTGCCTGCTGCCATTCAGACCTCTCCCAGACGCAACCACACCAAACATCAGCTTTCCTCCCCGTGAAGCTCCCATGGGGCAGGATGCCCCTTGTTTCCACTCTCCCTCCAGACCAGTTTCGTCCCAAGGTGTCTCCTGCACATGTGAGTTTTTATTGCTCTCTCAGCCCAATCCCCCAGTCCCACCCACCCCCACGAGCCCAAAATATTCCACTCACTTTGCTGCCATGGCAAGGGGGTACTGGAAGCCATACTGCTGCTGGGTGGAGGGGGTGGTGGAGGCTGCTGCTGCTGCTGCTGCCATGGAGGAAGAGGGCCAGAGGGAGGAGGCGGGGGCTGCCCACTGGGAGGCGGCGGCGGTGGCGGCATCATGCCCATAGGTGGCGGCGGCATCATACCTATAATTAGGTAGAAGGTGAGGCCTCCAGGCAGGAGGGAACCTGGCCCAAAGCCCCACTTATCCCAGGTCTAGGTATGAACACAAAGCTGGAAGTTACCTTTTCCTTGATGCAGGCGATAGACCCCAGAGCCCACAGGCGTACTTCCCAGGTACTGATCTTGATGGAAGGAAAGAGCAGGGACTTAGCAAGACATTTGAACTGTCCAGGGATCACACCCCCCAACAACTTCCTCAGCCCCACAGACCGAGTCCCCAGCATCACAAGCAGTCCCCAGCTCCCTGCCCTCACGGACAGCTTGCTGGGACAACCCTATTCCTCTGGAGCCTGAGCTCTGGGGAGGCCGGCAGGCCTTGTGCACTTGCTAGCCACATCTCCCAGTAACCTGAACTAACCCCTTATCCCAAAGCCCCAAGGTTTTTGGTCTGACACTTACTTACCCATTGGAGGAGGGCCATGGTGCCCAGGTGGGTGGGGGCCCTGGTTCATCGGTGGTGGTGGTGGCTGCATCCAAGGGGGTGGGGGTCCATTTGGGTTGTGCTGCATGGGATGTCCACCATGTCCACCTGTCAGGCTGGGTAATGGGTGTGGGAAGCTGTGGGGGCCACCTCCAGGGCCACCAGGACCACCTCCATGCATGCCGTGGTAGGGCCGACTCTCCGAAGGGCCAGAGTTCATCCAGGGTGGGCGGCTCTGGGTGGTGGACATGAGAGACTACGTGAGAGTATTTCCCGCCAATGCCTCTGCCTGCTCCCCCTGGTGGCAACACTGTCCTTCTGGCTCTGCCATGGGAGCAAAACACAAGGACTCCTAAGCAAGTCCCCCACACTGGCCAGATACTCCAGAAGAACAATGTTGCCAGCCACATCCTTCACTCTGCTCCACCCAAATCACTTGGCCATAGCTTCCAGTCTCCGCAGGAGGACAGGGAAGCTAGACCAAGTAAACCAATTCTGAGGCTCACCGGTGGAGGTGGGTTATTGGCAGGAGCAGCAGGCCTTGGTGCACTGGCCAGGGGTGTGGTGGCAGGGCCAGAGGTGGACCCTACAGATGCTGGGACAGGTGCTTCACCCAGTTCAGCCATAAGAGACAAATATTCTTTATCCATCCGTGCTTTATCCTGAGCTGACTGGGGGTCTCCAGGCCTAAGATGAGATGGAGATTCAAAGAGAGAAGGGGAAAAAAGGCTCAAGGAGGCAGCTATGACCTTGAAAAATTTACAGTTTTAAAGAGTTCAGCCATTAGGTCACTATTTCTTCCCAACCCTTTACTAAACATAGTTTTAAACAAACTCTTCTGGTCTTCAATTTTTCCTTTTTTTTTTTTTGAGACAGGATCTCACCATGTAGTTCAGGCTGGCCTTGAACTCACTATGTAGCCTAGGCTGGCCTCGAACTTATGACAATTCTCCTGCCTCTGCTTCCTGTGTGCTGGGATTACAGACATGTGCCAACACACTCAAGTCTTCAATTTTAGAGAGCAGTTCTGCTTTTGGGATCACCAGTGCTTGCAACAGCACAGGTCCTAGGTTAAAAACCCTGGTGAGAGCACCAGGTCCTCATTAGCCTAAAAGAGCACAGGTTCTCTCACCTCTCAAGTTTCATCAAATTGTTATCTTCCCAGTTTGAGGGAAGGGAAATCTATGTAAGACTGGAGCAACTGCCAGAAAAACTCTGACCCCAGAGTAGGAAAATGATAGCATTCAGGGCTGATTTGCAACTGGTAAAATTCCAGTCTGCTTAATCTTCTTGAACAGATCTTAAGCAACAAAGCCCCAGTGGAAACATTTCTACACAACTAAAGAGGATGGAAGTTTCCAGTTTCCCTAGATTCAAGGACAAATAGTTTTCAATTAGCAATAATCACACCTCAGACAAACTTCACTGGCTACAATACTACCACTGTGCAAAGCCTCGAGAACAGTTAAGGGTTTACTGTACAAACCCTTTTTTGGGTATCAGAGACGGAATTCAGGACCTTACGCTTGAGAGACAGGCATGGTGCCACTGAGCTAAATTCCCTGCCCTGTTTATAATTCTTCTAAGTTTTAAAGCACACCACCACAGGCCACATGCACATAAAAGAATGCTTCTTGTGGATGCATGAAGTTAAATACTAATTTGTGTGTTAAAATCTGTCCCGCATATCATGAGCTCCCAGAGAACCACCACCAGACCCTCACCTCTGGAACTTGCAATCTGAAGCGATGTGGCCGGCCCCTCCACACTTGGTACACACTGTAGTGTTGGTAATGCTACGAGTCTCTGAGCTCTGCCAGGGTCTTAAGATCCTGATGAGGATGGAAAGAAAAAAAAAAAGACATCAACCCTAGGCTATGGATACTCTTTTTCTTTGGTACCAGGGATCAAACTCGGGGACCTTGCGCCTGCAAGGCAGGTGGTGGAACCACTGAGCTAAATCCTCAGCCCTGTGGACAATCTTTCCACTTCCAGACTCCTCAAGGTCTCTATGAACTCTCCTCTATACTGAACGCTACCTGTTATCGTCTTCCCGAAGGGTGCCATTCAAGCGAGCCAACTCTCGAAGCTGCATCTTCCGTAAATCATTCTGGTCCTCTGGGGTCTCAATGCCCTGCTTCAGAATGTTTCTGATCTAGTGAAGACAAAGCAGGTAGTTAATTGCACAAGTGCTTAGGCTACCACATAGATTTCTCGCCAGAGGCTTTCTTTCTGGGCTCACCACTCACCTGTTCTACTGCCTTTTTGACATTCTCCATTGTATTGGCAGTGACTAGAGCATGAAGTGGCTCATCTTCCCCTGGCAACATCTGGCCATCTTTGCGTCCAACCTTCCCTTCTTTCACAGATCCTTTCCCTCGGATCATGATCTTGGCATTGCACTCCTTCTCAATGTTCTTCAGGGTGTTCCCTCTAACATGGGCAGAAAGCTCTGCATTTATATTCAATACACAAGTTCACATTCCAAAGTGGGGCAGAGGTGGGCTAAGTAGGCACTGATGGGAAAACTGCAAATGCAGAGTATTAGACTGTTCCACCAAGAAGTGGGACCTTTAAATTAAGGCCAGTTGCAAATCTGAGGATTTCATTTCTCTGCAGTAAAGGGGAAATGTTACCGATTCACAGAAAGATAAAAGTCAGCCAAAGTGAACCCTACCAAAAAATAGGAAGATAAGCCAACAGCACCCAATTAGGCACCAAGTAGACACACCTCCAAGGTTCTAAGGAATTCTATACCCCTTCCCCACCCCATCAGTGGTGGCAAACCTACGGTATGCAGCATGCTTGTTTTCAGGACTAAAGATGTTAATGCCTGAGTTTTTTCTAAACTAAAACCTCAGTATTCAGAATTTAGTGCTGGCACTTTACGATAAGTGGGTTTTAGGTTGCAGTTTGAGCACTCATCTCTCAAAGGTTTGCCATCACTGCCTAGAGTAATAATTACTCACCTCGGTCCAATTAGCAGCCCTACGAAGTTGATTTCTGGATATTCATCTTGGGGAATCATTACTTTATCGCTCACACGCGTTGCTGGAGGTCTAAGGAAGAAACATTGTCACCAAATGCACATATCTGAGATATCACAGGTAATCCAGTTCTTCTGGAACCACTGATATCATAATGTGCTATTTACTGGTGATTTGGGGCAAGAAGTGGATGATAGCAACAATTGACCTGCACATGTCCTTGTTCCAGACAACCTAGACTCCCTTACTTGTAATCTGCAGGCGGTTTGAAGTCAGGGTTGAGAGCAACCATCTCTGTGATGAGGTTGTGCCTCTCCTCTTCAAGCTTCTTGCGGGTACGGAACTCTCGAGTGTTAAGCCGCTTCCCCTCACTATTGTAGATGGGCTCAGGGGAAGGGGACCTGTGGGAAACAGACCCCTGTTACTGCTCCACCCCTACTTTCCTCATTCCCACATGGACTATAACACGCCTGCCCCAGCCCCTCTGCCTCTCAGACCCTAACAACACTCTTCGGAGGAACCGACCATAACGTGTGCTATTCAAGATCGTGTGGAATGGGGAGATGGAAACTGGCTTAGCATTATGGGCACTGGGGTATGTGAGGAAAGAAAAAATAAGGGTTTGCTTCTAAAAGTGATGAGAGAGGAAAAAAATGTCTGTTCTTTGGGGGCAAATCTTTGGATTGTAAGTGGCAAGGACGGTATCATCCTCTGGAGTCTTCTTGCCAAAATATAAATTTTTATTTAAAAAAAAAAATCCCAAACTTGATGAACCACAGAAACCCAAGTCTAGGTGTTATGTGAACTCTTGGAGAGCTCATGCCTATCAGAAGATCATCTGTACCCCTGACAGAATGAGCACAAGCTCTTTTACCCAAAGCAGCTGGACTCAAGCTATTGCAGCTACTTGGCCCCCACAATGGAGAGAGATGGTTCAAGGCTTCGTCTCTGCTTTTCCTTCAATGGCCTGGGGCTGGCTGTGTCCAAGGCCCAGGAGACAACCTGTTTCTGGCTGTTCAAGGTGGGGAGTCTGGGTAAAGAAAACCGTTAAAAGTGCTAAAGCAGCTTCTGCAAGAGGCTGCAAATGTAGACTTGGTCAAATATTTGTCTAGGGTCTGAACCTGCCAACAGCAAGGGGAAATCCTACAATTCTCCGCCAGAGTTTAAGTCCAGAAAGCAGATTTTTCTCTCTCATTTTAAAGGAGTAAAATCCTGATGCTACAAGCAAAAAAATAGTAATGATAAAATGGTCAGTTTACCACAGCTGGATTTTGCGGTAATAAAAAAAGAGAAGTTACACTCCTAGAATTCTGAGTTGAGTATAAAAAGGACCATAAGCTTGATATTCTGTATGAAAATTTAGTAGCAGCTGCAAGAAGGGAAGAGACCATGTGGATCAGGTTATTAAAAAAAACATCCTGAAAGTAGTCCAGACTCCTATACCCTTGGTTTAGTTGAGAACCTTGCCTAGTTGGAGAGCAAGGACTGAACTCGGCTGCTCCCACTGTCTTCAGCCTAAAGGGAACCATGTCATACCACGTTACACACACGATGGAATAAAAGGTCAGGTTTGTTCATGGCTAGTGACGGCTAAATGACACCTCCGTTTCTAGCATTTGTATAAACTGTTAGCACAATTCAGTGATAGTAAACACAAGCAAACATACCCCAGCTCATCAGACTATCATTTTACACATTTTAGCCTACAAGAGATTTTAAAACATTTTTAACTGTGCATGTTAAGCAACATCAGAATCATATGAAGTGGCTTAATTTTTAAATACACCTTCTTATGAAAGTCTTATTAAGGTAAGAAACTCATGCATTTCCCTCCATCCTGGACTTAAAAGCAAAACCAACCAGGCGTTGAGGCCTCTTTCAAAACTGAATGCAAGGAAGGAAAAACCCTGCTCTGGTTTTATTTCTACCACACTTGACAATTTTAATGCCCACCCCAGGGTATTTCTGGCTAATCACCAAAACAAGTTGTACCAGTACCAAATTGACCACTGAAAGGCCTCACAACAGTTTAACCTCTTCCCAAATTATGGAAGTAAAAGGCAAAAGCTAATGATCTAGAGGTTAGACTGGCCGGACTTCTTCACCTAGAATAGGCATTGGATAAATCAACTAAATTCTAATCCCAGTTCTCCAGGAAGCAAAGAAGGTTTGTTAAAAACTCAACCTTTGGAGGAATTGCCTGGTAACCTGTAGACATACTGTTAAGGGGAAAAGGCCAGAAAGGCACTAAACAGTTGTGGTCTATAATCTACAATGTTAATCTCTTTAGAAAAAAATTTTCAAGTCAAAAAGAAATGTAAAACACAATACAACCTTCCAACCAAAATTACTAGTAAAAAAGGTAACACATTTAATAAATATAATTAAAGCATCAAATATGGAGAAATGAAGTTAATTTGCTTCCTGGCAAAAGGCACCAGAAAGATGCATGTAAGAGTGACTTCTAAAGCCATTACATCATCTTCCTGACTGAATGAGCCATTAAAACTTGGTAACAAAAGCCACAGATACTTTTTAAAGCAAAGTCTTATGCTGCATGCACTAAGATATTTCATTGAGAGGAAGAGGCTTACTCGTCTATTAAATGAGCAAGTTTTAGGCATTCAAAGATCAGTTAGCCAATAAAATCCCAGTTGAAAAAGTTTAACTCCCTCACATAAACTTTTTACTTTTCAAAGGTGATAAAAATTAACTGAATGAAATATGACCACAGCTGTTTGAGGCCCACATTCCCTTTTTTAAAAAATGTAATTTAAGGTTGGTTGCTTGCTTTCCCAAAACAGGTGATAATATTCTGGCCCCTCCCAAAACCCCCAGGCAATGGCCAAGGCTGAAAATTAATTGGTAGTGAAGGAAGTTGGTTAGAAATTTCTGATTTTAAAACCACCTCAAAACCATGAGCAGGAAGACTGCGCAATGAGCTGGCCAGTGTTTCTGGCCCGCTCAAATTCAGTGATGTTCAAAAATATTCTTAACACCTGCATCATGTACCTGTGAGAAAAACTGCCCCATGGGCTTTCAGCCAAAGCAGGCACTGAAAAGGCAGGTTAATGCCACCTCTCACTCTCCCTAAGGGTGGGTAAATCAGGTTAAAATCTACATGCTTACCAATTGGAAACCAGTTGTCCATTTCCAGTAACTTTTTGTTCTCCCAATAATTAAGTCTCATTCCAATTTTCTAACTGTTGACTGACCATATATATTGCTAATTAAACCCTAGTCCCCAAAATGATCAGTACACCAGTTGTCTTAACTACAATTTTAATGAACTGACACAACATGTTGCCACCAGTAAAACGTATTGAGAAAAAGGTAAAAAGCGTTACTGTCAGCTGGTTAAAACTGTTTCCCAACCTGTCCTCAGGGTTAGGGGGGATGCCCAGGTCTCCTGTGCGCAGTTTACGAGTCAGGTCTTCTATCTGCAGTTGCACTGGAAGAAACCAGGTTAGGAAAGAAAAAAAAAAGGATGGAAAAAAGACATTGTTACCAAAAAACATCTCAAATCTCAACAATAAGCATGAAGAACTCGGAGACTTTGAAAGGGATGACTGATCAATGAACACACTGAGGCAAAATCCCCCAACCTCCTATCGGCAGGAGTCCATTTACATCTATAGGTATTTTTCACTTCAAAATGGTTATCACTTAAGGACGCAAACAGTTTGTTGGAAGAGGGGTTAGCAGTAGACTGTTCACTAAGGCTAATACCAAAGCATTTATTAGGAGGTGTTCACCTCTGTCCACCAATGCTTGCTTACAACTGGTAACCAGAACCAACAGCATGTATGGTATCACCCACCAGTACCTGGTTCCCACCAAATTACTTGAGGGGAAGACTTGAGTTTTATTTATTTATTTTTTAAACATATCCCAAAATAAGACCCAATTAACATGGGACAAGGAAAAATACCAGTTGAGCAAAAACAATTTTCAGTAAAACCAGGTTTAAAGTTCTTTTAACAAGACATTCAATAACCAATCTTACACATTAGATTATTTATACATACTTTCTGTACCACCAGACCTGTACTAGTAAGGGTGTATCTGCTTTTATTCAACCATTAACGACAAACCGTTATCTTCATAAACCAGTAGACATGCTAGGAGTTTAATCTCAGACCTGCTATGGATATGGGGAATAGGTGTGTAGAAGATGAAAAGTGTGGCTCAAGGAAAATGTTATGTGGCCCTTAGGCCTTGACCTGAGGCTGTGCAGGAGAGAGAAAGATGAGGGCTTCACAAAAGTTGCCAAAGACTGCAGGGAAATATTTAGTTGATTTTCCAAAATAATGGGAACTACAGAACCAGAGTGGCTTTCTTCAACATATTAAATAACCACCTCTTTCTTACCTTTGTAGCATCTCAGAGATTTAAGTAGGCATCACTAATGAGGGCAAGTCTTACTGGGTTATAACTGAGCTAGCTCCAAAAAGGGGTAAGGCATGCCTAACCCAGTGTCTTTAAATTCAACCTACAAGGCTGAACCACACCCCCACAACAAAACCATAAGGAAATATAAAATTATTAGGGATATTCTGGAAAAGGTGTACCATCAGAGTCAAAAGATGAATGATACCTAACTCTTCAAGTTCCTTTATGCTGAACAAATTCTAACTTTACAGTCAAATACTAAGCTTAAATTTAAGGTGAGTCACTTTCATGGAGCAGCCCTCTTAAGGAGACTGTGGGGTATGAGGTCTAAGCTGAATAAATAGCTGATACTGAAGATTAAGTGAGAAAGGATTGCTATCTTCCATGGAGCAGAGACCAGCTTCTGATTTGATTCTATTTCAATGATGGTTATAAACTGCCTTTAGGGCTCAGTGCCTGAAAGGGCCTCCACAGGAAGAAAAATAAGTAAGTTTGCTTCCCTTATTCTCTATGTGTACTTGTCTTCTTCAAATATGACTCTACTTTTTTTTTTTTTTTTTTGAGACAGGGTCTCACTATGTAGTTGAGACTGACCTGGAACTCACTATGTAGCCCAGGCTGGTCTTGAACTCACAGTGATCCTCCTGCCTCAGCCTCCCAAGTACTGGGATTATAGGCATGCGCCACCATGCCAGGCTATGACTCTATTAGGTTATGAAGTATCAGAGTAGTCTATGAGATATTAAGGGGATGGACAGGAGCAGACAGAACAGTGGAGAAAGAAGTATTAGTAGTAAAAGGAAAATAGACAATTCTAATACCTCAAAATTCGCAAAAATCTAAAACCCAGGAAATTAAAACCCTCCAAAATCAGTCCATGCAGCCTTGAAGCTTTGTTAAAGCCAGTCTCACGGAACTAGACCTGTGTTTGCCTTAACTTCGTCTAATGAGTAGTTTTATTAGGATAGTAATGTTAGAAATGTTCATCAAATTTTTGAGAGAGCTGCATTAAGTGTGTAAACATAAAACTTCCATTAAAGACCTTATCTTTTAAAAATTCTGAGGTTAATTTCAGTGCCACTGTGGATAGTTGCTTTTAATTCTTGAAATCTCTCAACAGAGATCTCTTACTCTACTATCTCATTCTGTATCAAGCAGCATCCCCTTCCCTTCCCAACAGTTCTTTAGTAGCAAATATAAGAGCGTTCATATTAAGACAGCTCTCCAAAGACCAAACCAGAAAAGATGTTGAAGGGAAGGTTGAGTTCAACAAAACAAAAGAGGGGTAAACTGTAAACACACTTGCAGAACCACTTTTTGTTCAAACTGGGATTGTTTGTTTTCAGAAAGTACCTATAAAGAGTAAAACCACATTTTAGGGAAAGGGAGGAATATGAGATTGGCAGAAGACCATGCTGTGATGCTGTGAAAAAGGTACTTGGTTTACAATACCTGCAGTGTTCTTCACTGGGCCTGTCCAGACAGGCAGACGAAACACTCACCTCATCAACTGGCAATGAACAGCAGCTGAAAAGGGTGGGCTGCTAGACTGGGAACTATTCTCTCCTAATTGGGCCCCACTACCTTCCTGGCACTCGTGGAGAACACTGCCTTTATAAACAAACCAAAAGGAGCTGCAAACGCAGGACTTGCTGAGCCAAACCTGATGGAGTCTGCCAAAGTCATGAAAGTACATTTGATTGTTTCTCTCAATAAAGCCAACTAAAACCTTAAACTTTCAAGATACATCACTCAGAGTAATCAGAAAATGTGCTTGGATGCAGAACGTGTATTTACCTATATAAGCTCTTTCCTGTTCCCGAGTAAGTCCAGGGGGAATAACTGTGGGCATTCCTGGAATCACTGTCTTCTGTTCCATTGTATCTTGGTTCCAGCGGCTCCTCTTCCGTTTCTTACTTGGGAAGTCTAAAGGAAGACAAAGCCCATCAGGCACCAATTTTAAAAAGCAGAGGTGACTATCAATAGGCAGACTTGGGGACACAGTGCACACAACCTTTAGCTTACTGTGAAACTGGTAACGACCTAAAATTTAGCTGGCAAAGGATGAAAAACAAACCTCACAAAATGAAAACATATGGCAACTACAAGATACCTAGTCTGGTAAGTTGTTGTTTCACATTTGTTACTTATGTCTGGAAGACCTGTGTGTATCATGTAAACAAGACAGCAAATCTTTTTTTTGTTGTTGAGCTGCTGGATGGAACTCAAACCTGGAACTTTGAAAATGCTACGCAAGTGCTTCACCACTGAGCTATACCCCAGTTGAAGTAATAATCTTGATGCACACATAGATCACACAGTGAAAATGTTAGCAGGTGCTTGCATGTCTAATCCCAGCAATCAGGAGGCTGAGGCAAGAGAATTTCTGCAAGTTCAAGGCCAGCCTCAAACTACAGAGACCCTGTCTGCCACTGATTGCTTCAAAAGCACAAAGTCCTGAGTTCAGTCCCTGGTACCAAAACAAAATACAGAGACCCTGTCTGAAAAACAAAGAGTCAGTCGGGTATGGTGGCAAATACCTTTAATCCCAGCACTTGAGAGGCTGAGTTGGGAGGATCAATGCAAGTTTAAGGCAGCCTGGGCTACACAAGTGAGCTCAAGGCTAGCCTCAACTACACAGTAAGACCCTGCTTCAAAAAAACAAAGTGGAAATGTTGAAGAGATATATACTTTATCCTCTGTGAACACCTTGAATGACAAGATTTTAGAATCAAGGCTAGGTCTATAAAGCAGCCATAAGGAAATCCTGGTTCTCCCACCTCCATCTTCCTCACAAGTCACCTTTCTGAAAAGAGGTTAGAACAAAACTGAATATTTTATTATACACTACTAAAGAAAAACACCTAATTCTCCAACAGAACCACCTTTTTCTTCACAAGCAGAGCCAAGATCAGAATTCATTCTTCCTGGAAAGTTAAGACAATTTGGGTTGAAACACTTAAAACTAGGCAGTTGCCCATTCCTGTAATTCCAGCAGTTGGGAGACTGAAGCAAGAGTATTCACGAGTTTGAGGTCAGCTTGGGCTACACAGTTCAAGGAAAGCATGAACTACACACAGCAAGACCTTGTCCCTTAAAACAACAAAATCTAGAACTCTTTAAATTCCACAAAGAACGAATTACATAGTGGTCAAATTATCTTTCCCTGACATATACATTTCCCTATACTTACACTAATTTTTCTATTTCCCACGGTTTCAAGTCCAGGATAAAAAACAAATCTTTTAAAACAGAGATAGAAGTTGGTCAGATCCAAAACTCTAGAGTCAACAAAGAGGGAGGTTAAAAGCCAAAGAAGGGCCCAACCATCACCGAAGCCTTCCAACTTCTTAATCTCGTATTCAATCCCTGGCAATCCACACCTGTATTAGCACTCGGAAGACAGTAGAATGGCCGCGAGTTCGAGGGCAGCCTGGGCTACACAATGAGTTCAAGGTCAGCCTGAACTACAAAGCGAAACCCTGTCTCAAAAAGTAAAAAAACAAAAAAAAAACCTTGCTTTATTGTAAAGGCACTCTAAGTATTTACCTCCCACATTCCTACAAAACTAAAAAAAAAAAAAAGAACCGTTCTACATTGTCAATAGCCCTTTTTTACACTCTCCTGCCATCCATACTCAGTACTCGGGTCCACCAGAGGTTACCCTACACATGGCCAGAGAGAAACCAGAGGAGGCCCCCTCCGGATTTCGCAGTCCCGCCAAACCAAGCAGATATGCTGCGCCTGCGCAGCACCCTCAACCTCCCGTCCCGCTCCCCCTCCCCCCCAGCGCGCATGCGCACTCGAGTACCAAGCAATGGGGCGCGCGCACCCTGCGGCGCCTCCGCCTGGACCTTCCCGTGC
>NW_022900939.1:23891636-23912987 GCF_012274545.1 Fukomys damarensis | reverse complement strand
CGCACAAAGAGGGAGGAGAGAGGGTGCCGCGGGGGCGGGCTGGGGCAGCGGAGCTGCAGCCTGCGATTGGCGGAGTGTTCGTCCTTCTCGATGCGCGCTGGGATTGGCCGAACCGTTAGGCTCGGCGAGGAAATGGCGGCGGAGCCCAGTGGGCTGGCAGGTGTCGCAACGCGCACTTCATTTGTTACTGCGCGGACTGAGCTTGGAGGCCAGGAAGGAGGGGGGGTAGGGTGGGCCAAATTCTATGACGTAGGGACGAAGAGTGCTCTCATTGGTCGCAGGTGGTCGAGTCAACCAACTCGTTTGCGTCATGCTTCAGCGTGATTGGTTGAGACTACTTGAAGCAGTTGCGTTGGGTTTAAGCGAGAGGTCGTGGTGGAAAAGCCCCAGCCGGAAGGAGATTTGTGGCCGGGGAGAAGTGAAACGCGCAGCGCATGCGTACTTTGGGGCCAAGCGGTTCCTTTCTCCTCCCTACACTAACGACTCCTGGGTCCTGACCGGAAGCCTTAGATGACGTCAATCTTTGTTCCTGTGGTAACCAGGACCGCGGTGGGGGGGCCTGTGCTGGCGAACTGATGAGTTCGCTCGGCAGGTAGAAAGGAACTTCCTGTTTTGGTTGAAAAAAACTAAGTGACCCGAAACAGCTTTAGAGTAGACCGGGCCGGGGATTTAGCTCAGTGGTTCTGCCACCTGCTTCGCAAGCACAAGGTCCCGAGTTCAGTCTGTGTTACTAAAAATAAATAGCCGGGAATGGTGGGTCACGTATGTAATCCCAGCACTCGGGAGCTGAGGCAGGAAGGTTACCATGAGTTCGAGGCAGTCTTGAACTATATAGTGAGACCCTGTCTCAAAACAAAAACTATATCTGACGCTGGTTGTGGTGGCGCACATCTGTGATCCTAGCGTTTCGGAGCCTGAGGCCCGAAGAGCACGAGTTCGAGACCTGCCCGGGCAGTTTAGCAAAACACTGTAGCTTGGCTTCTCAACATGGTGGGTGGAATAGACTGAACTGAAGGAACATCGTACAAGAGTAGGTGGAAGCATAAATTGTACACTAATGAGAGGTTAAAAAAGAGGAAGCTGGTCGTGAAGGCACTGGCCTGTAATCTTAGCACTCCAGACCCTGAGGCAGGAGGATCACGAGTTTCAGGCCAGCCTGGGTCGCATAGGCAATTCAAAGCCAGCCTAAACTACAAAACAAGCTCTTGTCTCAAAAAAGAAAAAAAAAAAAAAAGGTAAAGGACCACTATTGCTTCTAGTAGGCCCTAGGTTCCATCCCCAGTGTCATAAAACATACCAAAAAAAGCCAATATTTATAACAAGTGTTTTTTTAAAGGGGGAGTGCGCTTTGAGGCAGGGTCTCACCATATAGTTGAGACTCACCTTGTAGACCAGGCTGGTCTTGAACTCGCAGCAGTCCTCCTGCCTCAGCCTCCTGAGTGCTGGGATCACTGGCATGTGCCACCACGCCCATGTGAACATTTTTATAGTATGTACTTGCAGAACATGATTATTTTTGTCATGGAGTTCATGCTCATACGTCCTCTGCCAAAAACTTTGTTTTTGAGACAAGTCTTAGGTTGTCTAGGCAATCCTCCTGCTTCAGCCTCCTGAATAATGGGATTACAGGCATGTGCCACAATACCAGACGTCTTAAAAGCTAATTAGAAAAGGTCTGTAATCCCAGCACCTGTGGAGACTGAGGCAGAAGGATCCCAAATTGAAACCTAGTCTGGGCAGTTTAGCAAGTTAGACGCCCTCTCGAAACATAAAAAGGGATGGGGATGTAGTTCAGTGCAGAGGCCCTGGGTTGAGTCCTATTACCACCAAAGGGAGCGGGGAGGCAAAATGAGGAAATGAACAAAAAATGGGAGTGAGATATCCAAATAGCTGAGGATAGCAGGGAAATGCAAATTGAAGTGACAGACATCTTTCATCAAAGTATCAAAAACTAAGTATGTGTTAGCCTACTGTTGTCAATTTTTTCTGGAAAGTGTTGTGTTGTCTGTTTTTACCCCATTTGATACTGGAGCACTGCAGCAAGAGCTATAGTCCCCTTACAAAGCTCTGGCTGGAAGATCAGTTGAACCCAGAACTCAGAAACCAGCATGGGGGGCTGGGGATTTAGCTCAGTGGTACTGCACCTGCCTTGCAAGCACAAGGTCCTAAATTCAACCCCTGGTACCAAACAACAACGGCAAAAACCCAGTGTGAAATTCAGTCTCAAAAAACACAAAAAAATCTCACTGGGCATGGTCACACACACTTGTAATCCCTGCACTTGGGAGGCCGAGGCAAGAGAATCACTGTGAGTTTGAGACCAGCCTGGGCTACACAGTGAGTTCCAGGTCAGTCTCAGCTACATAGTGAGACCCTGTCTCAAAAAAAAAAAAAAAAAAATCTTTTTCAAAAAACACTCTTTAAATCCAACATCAAAATCCTCAAAAATCTATCCCAAAACAACACAAGTGATTATAGAATGGATTCAGAGTCCTCTGCATTTACTAAAATGCATGAACTAAGCACAATTTCGGTCAATATGGGATGGAACTGGAATACTTGTAAGCTGGACAATTACAGCCTTGAAAACCTGCTGAACTACTCCCATTGACGTGGAGGGAGTGGCACTTTTACTAAAAGAGCCAGAGATATACATATACACTATTGGGGTTTTTGTTTTATTTTTTTGAGACAGGGTATGTAGTTCAGACTGTCTTGAACTCACAGTGTAGCCCAGCCTACCCTTGAACTTGCAGCAATCCTGCCTCAGCCTCCTCACCACCACACCTGGCTCCTGTTTTTGCAGAACCCCTTGTATACGTGTGCTTATTTGTACGCAGTTACCTGGTACTACAGCATAGCCATCCCCCTGTATCCTAGTCCAGGTCCCCTGGGTAGCAAAATCTGTAGATGCTCAATTCCCTTATATGAAATGGCACAGAATTTGCATATACCTTGCACATTTCCTCATGTACACCTTTTCTTTTTTCTTTTCCAGTACTGTGGATCAAACCCACAACCTTGTGGCTGGAGGCACTTTATTATGCATTACATTCCCAGCTACCTTCTGTATCCCCTACCCCGATACTGGGGATCGAACTCAGGACCTTGTGCTCACAAGGCAGGCACAGTGCCACTGAGCTAAAGCCCTAGCCCACCTTCTGTATTTTCTTTCTCCCCTTCCCCTCTTCCCTTTTTTTTTTTCTTTCCTTCTGTTTTTCTTTCCTGTGGTACTAGGGATTCAACCAAGGACTTCACACCAAGGTATATCCATTGCCCTTTTTATATTTTATTTTGAGACAGGATCTTGATAAGTCACTAAATTGCCCAGGTTGGGCTCAAACTTGTGATCCTCCTGCCTCGGCCTCCCAGAGCGTTCAGATTACAAGAGTGGGCCACAGTGCCCAGCTCCTCCTCTATCCTTTCAGTCATCTCAATGACTTCTAATACCTAACACAATGTAAAAGCTATGTAAATAGTTGTTATACTATATTGTTTAGGGAATGATGGCAAGAAAAAGCCTGTACATGTCGTGTAAGGCAGTTTTTCTTTTTTGAAATTTTCCATCTGATGCAGGCTGACTCCATGAATAGGGAACCTGTGGATAACTGACAGTATAGAGGAGCAGTGGAAGGACGCATACCACGCCCCCCTCCTAGTGGAGAGGGAAATGGGCAGCTAGAACTCATCTAATACATCTAGAGAACCCAACTCAGCCGGTGTGATAGTGTGCACTGATAATCTCTGATACTCAGCTGAGGCAGGAGGGTGGAGAGGTCAAGGCCAGCCTGGGCAACAAAGCAAGATTTGTTTCCCAAAACTCCAAAACAAACAAACCAACAAATAACCTTTATTTACTTATTTAGACAAGGTTTCACTATGTAGTTCAGGCTGGCTGTGATCTCCAAAAATGTATGACACACTGCCGGGCCTGGTGGCACATATCTGTAGTCATGGCACCCCGGAGGCTGAGGCAGGAGGATCACAGTGAGCTGAGTTCAAGGCCGGCCTGAATGACAAAATGAGATCTTGTCTTACTGCTCCACCCCCAAAAAGTAAAGTAGTTTTTTAAAATGTGAGATACAACCCCATTTAATATATTCTGTAGCTGTATGGGCATAAATGCAAAAGATGATTACCAATTTTTACTAGTATGGGCTGGGGATTTAGCTCAGTGGCACCTGCACCTGCCTCACCAGTCAAAGGTCCTGAGTGTGATCCCTGCTACAAAAAAAAAAATTCTCCTAGTTCTGGGATTTCATATCATTTTTACTTTTCCTGTTTTCTGCCTTTCATTTCTTTCCTGCTTTCTCCTCTCTCCCTTCTTTCTTGTGGTACTGCAGAAAGAATCCGGGGTCTTTGCAATGAACTACATCTCTAGTCCTTTTCTTTTTTTCTTTTTCTTTTCTTTTTTTTTTTTTTTTTTTTTTTTTTTTTTTTTTTTTTTTTTTTTTTGAGACAGGGCTTTGCTAAGTGACAAAGTTGGCCAGGCTGGGCTTGAACTCATGGTGATCATCCTGCCTTACCCTCCTGATTGCCCAGCCACCATGCCTGGCGAAAGGAGGACTATTGGATCTCTCTGAATAAGGAAGCTGAAGCACAGAGGTTGTGACCTAAAGTCACGTAATCTCTACTTTTTTTTTTTTTTTTTTTTTTTTTTTTTTTGGTACCGGGGATAGAACTCGGGGACCTTGTGTTTGCGAGGCAGGTGGCAGAATCACTGAGCTAAATCCCCAGCCCACACAGTCTCTACTTGATAAATTTCTTTTTTCAGATAGAAGCGTTTTGGAATCATGCTCTGCAACCTTGAGACTCAGGACCATGCAGCAAACCCTTCTTGGTCTCAAGGTGAACTGGCTTCCTGCACACCTGGGCCAGCCTCAGCCATACTCCTTGTGGCAGCTAGGAAAGTCCTTTAATCAAGCTGCGGTTCCTACTCTACAATGTGCTGTGCTGATTCTGAGATCTGAGTGACAGAGACAACCAGAGGGACAAAGACCACTTTCCTGGTCCCTTAACTTGTTACTCATTAAAACCATGATTTAAAGAAAAATAATTTATGATTTATGAGCCAGGCACCGTAGGGCACACCTATATTCCCAACACTAGGGAGGCTGAGGCAGGAGGAATGCCATGAGTTTGAGGCCAACCTGGCTTACATAGTTAGCTTAAAGCCAGCCTGAACTACATAGCAAGACTGTCTGAAAAAACTAACTAAATAAATAAAATGCATGATTTGAGTTTTCTCCTGAGGTGGTCACTGGATTTAAAATGATTTTTGCTAAAATCAGTGGCTCTTCCATTGGGGTAGAGATACCCAGTTAGTAACTATAAGCAGAATGAACTTCACCGTTGCTTTGTGAAACTTTAGGTCAAATCTCTTAGCTCTACACATAGACATGTCAGTCATTTTGGAAGTATCTATTTAAAAGTTGGCTAGCCAGGGATTTAGCTCAGGGGTTCTGCCACCTGCCTTGCAAGCACAAGGACCTGAGTTCTATCCCCGGTACAAAAAAAAAAAAAAAAAAAAAAAAAAAAAAGTTGGCAAAACATGGGCTGGAGATTTAGCTCAGTGGGGTCACACCTGCCTCAAAAGTGCAAGGTCCTTGTGGTGTGAGGCAGGACTGGATCATCTGGCTCTATGGCGCAATGGAAAGTGCAAGTTTGATCCCCAGTACCAAAAATAATGAAAAATAAGTATAAATAAAAGTTGGTAAAACAAGGTTGATCATAACTAGATCTGCATAACTTATCTTATCCTCCTTTAATACTGAGGGCAAAAAGAGCTTTACAGCAACATTCACTGTTTCAGAAGTCTCCATTAAGCTTAAAACCAGGGTCTTCTTGGATTCCAGCAGAGCCTCACAAGACTGAGACCGCCCCACACAGAAACAGTCCTGGAGAGCAGGACTCTCCCACAGCCATCTTAGAAGAGCAGATCTGAGACAATGATCAGCTACACTCAGCCTTCCCAGCAAATGTCTATGAACCCTGGCCTGGTGTTTCTATGAACCATAGGAACCTCTTTACCAGAAGCGCCCCCCCACCCTACTAAAGCTGAAGCCTTTGTCTTTTCTCACTCTCCTTTGTTGGGGGCTTCTCAAGCTAAATTCTTTTACTAGTTTTTTTCTGTTTGAGATGAGGTCTTATTATGTAGTTCAGGGTGGCCTCAAATTCATGGCGATCCTCCTGCCTCAGCCTCAGGGATTATAGGCATGTGCCACCATGCCCAGTCTTCTAGTATTTTCTCTTACTTTACAATTAAATCTTTTTTCTTTCAAATTTGTGCCTTTTTTGTTTGTTTGTTTTGTTTTTGAGACAGGGTCTCACTATGTAGTTCAGACTGCTCTGGAACTCACTATGTAGCTCAAGCTGGTCTTGAACCCACAGTGATCCTCCTGCCTTAGTCGCCCAAGTGCTGGGATTACAAGCGTGCACCACCACACCTGGCTTGTGCCTCTTTTAATTTCTATTATCACTGAAGCAAGAATCCTTGCTAATCAGTGCAAGAAAACACAACTTTTTTTTTCTTTTTTGGTACTGGGGATCAAACTCGGGGCCTTGCATTTTCAAGGCAGGTGTTGGAACCACTGAGCTAAATCCCCAGCCCCATTTTCTGTTTTTTTGTTTGTTTTTGAGACAGGGTCTCTATGTAGTCCAGGCTGGGCTTGAACTCATGGGAATCCTCCTGCCTCAGCCTCCAGAGTACTGGAATCCCAGGTATCGCCATGCCCAACTCATACCTTTATTTCTTAAACCTTTCTTCCAGGTTTGTCACTCCTAAATTCCTAAGAGCATTAAAGGTACTATAAATTCTAAAAGTTCTATCAAAGATTTCCATTCTCAGATAAGCAGTACTATTAAATGCATACCACATCTTCTTTGTTTTGTCTGGCACTGGGGATTGAACTCAGACTCTTACACTTGTGAGGCAGGTGGCCAAACCACTGAGCCAAATCCCAGGTCCACGTACTACATCTTTAAACTTCAAACACATACGGTTTGTATTTTAACTTACTTGATAGGGTTTTTGCTTTAGCCCACTAATGGCCAACCTGACCTTAAGGAAACAAAAACTAACAAATGATAAATGACCTAAATCCATCTTAAAGGTGCCCCTATCCATAGCACACTGCAGGCCCCCATGCCTGCACCTTCTGCCTGTATATACTTCAACTCTGCTTAATAAAGTTGCCTATGCCACTCAATAAGATGTCCTAATCCTATTTTTTGGGGGTACCAGGGATTGAACTTGGGTCCTTATACTTGCAAGGCAGGCGCCGGAACCACTAAGCTAAATTCCCAGCCCAATTTTTCATGACAAGAGTCTAGCACCTACCTGGTCCAGGTTGAGCTCTCTCCCACTTTTTTTTTGGTACCAGGGCTCAAACTCAGGACCTTGCACTTGCAAGGCAGTTGCAGTGCCACTGAGCTAAACCCCCAGCCTCCCTTTTCCTCTTAACAGGGACCTCTTCAGACTCTACTAGTTGTTGTCCAAATTGAATTCAATCCTGGGATACTCAGTTACTGGGGTGCACAGTAAGTTTTCAATCCCTTTTTACCAGTCCCTGAATTTTATCACTACATGTGATAAAAACACTGATCTCTGGGTAGGAGCTAGCTGAGCTGGAGGGAGGAATCGTGCCCAACACTCTGAAGGCAGCCAGCCAAGGCTGGTTACATGGGAGCTCATTGCTCTGCCAACATCACCAAGAAATCTGCAGACCTGGAAGCCAGGAGCTTACTTTGTAATCCCATCTTTGTAAGGTCCAACTTGGCCTGTAAGACACCCTCCAGGTGAGTGTGTCCCATTAGGGCTCAGAGGGTACCCCTCAGCCTCCTCTGATCTCGCTAGAGACACAGGATGTATCCTTCCCCATTTCGGCCAAGAAACCCTTGTGGACAGTCAGGACTCTGGTGCGGGGTGGAACAGGCAAGGTGACATCCATGAGGGCCACAAATCTAACGTACACTGCCATATGTCCTCCCTGCATGGCTTGACCAGGAAAGTGCTTCCTGCCGGCCCCCAGATATAGAGGTTTCAGGACTGGCTTTGGGTGTCAGAAGGGTGTGATGGGCCCTGTGGGAGCCCCGAGTCTAGGGTTTGGCTCCATATTGCCCTCCAGTCCTGTTTTCCTTCCAGGCCCAATCCCCTTGGCCAGCTCCCGCCCAGCCTCCCCCACCCAAAGTCTGGTGAAGCAGCCAGTTGATGCGTGGCACAGGAGGGCGATCCATGACTGCGGGTCCCGAACTCTATGAGGGGACCTTGAGAGGACCACGTAAAGCACAAGCTTGGCCTCAGGCGGACTGATGTGTCTTCAGAGTGCCAGCTTTAGCACCACAGTCCTTCCCCAAGGGGTGGTCTTGGTGACTTCAGGGCCTGGCACTCAGGAGCACCTCGAGAGAATCTGTGTTTTTGTTCATTTTCCCCCAATAATGGAGATTGAACCCAGGGCCTTTGCACTGAGCTACATTCCCACCCCTTTTCTGAGGCAGGCTAAATTTCCCAGGCTGGGCTCAATTTTGTGATTTTCCTGTCTCAGCCTCCCATGGAACTGGGATTGGGCTAGGGATTTAGCTCAGTGGCGCTGCCTCATGCCTTGAAAGCAAAAAGACTGGAGTTCAATCCCCAGTACCAAGACAAACAAACAAAAACAAAGAATGTACCAGAGTGTTGGGATTACTGGCGTGCACCACCATACCCAGATATGGGGTCGGTTAAGAGGGCTCCACTCATCTTCCCCATGTACCCAGAGGACTGCACGGTATTGGTCTGACATGGGATGCTGTGGTGGGTGGGTTGGAGAGGTGACGCTGGGTCATGGCAGGCTCTCCCTTGCGGGGTCTGGGTAGAGCAGGCCACAGGTGAGACCCTCCATGACTGCCCTGGATGGGAGCCCTTTAGTTCAGTGTCCCTCCCTACATTCGTGCTTTGGGTGTCAACCTACAACAGAGGCCTCAACTGCAAAGCTGATGGCCAGCTCTGAGCAGGGAGACACAGTGGTCAGCATGGCTTCTGAGGTCACCGGCCTTTCTCCTGTGCCTGGCCTTCCCCAAAACCAACAGCATGGAAAAGTGTACTGCAGTGAGACGGAAGGAAGAGCCGCTGCTCCCCTGAACCCAAAGGAACAGTGGGTAAAACCAGCTAGCTTTAATACCAATATAGTTCTCTCTCTCTCTTTTTTTTTTTGTTTTTTTTGAGACAGGGTCTCACTATGTAGTTGAGACTGACCTGGAACTCACTATGAAGTCCAGCCTGGTTAAACTCACTTTTTGTTTTTTTTGAGACAGGGTCTCACTATGTAGTTGAGACTGACCTGGAACTCACTATGTAGTCCAGTCTGGTCTTAAACTCACAGCGATCCTCCTGCCTCAGCCTCCCGAGTGCTGGGATTACAGGTGTGCACCACCACGCCCGGCTTAGTTCTCTTTTTAAATACATGTTCCCCAGACAGAAGCAGGGGCAGGTTCCTGACAGCACGAGTGCAAAGAAAACGTGGGACAAAATGGAATGGATGGGCAGGCGGCTCTCATCAGCCTGGGTCCCCACACCAGGGATGGGGATGCCTGCAGGAAGGGGTGGCAGCAGCTTCCTCTGGTCCAGTTATTGCTGAGGCTGGGGGGCCCCTCCCCTCCCTGGCTCCATCACACTTCTCAGGATTATTTCTGTCCTCCAGCTTAGCAGAGCCAGAGCGCCTCTGACCCAGGAGGGGTGACTTTGCCCCTGGGCTCGGGTAGGGCTGCTCAGTAGCTGCTCTGGTGGCCCGTGAGGATGTACAGGTTGCTGTGTGCTCCCGGGTTGTCAGTGGGAATGCTCTCCAAGATGATGTCTCTGGAGGGGCAAGGATGGGTGAGAGGCAGGAGCAAGGCTCATCCATCCATCCCTCTTCCTCTAGGCCCAAGGGTGGCTGCAGGGGAGGCTGGGGAGCCCTGCCTACCTGTGGGCCCCCAGCACTCGGAAGATCCTTGTCTCATCGGTGATCTCCTGGGTCACCTGGGAAGACAAATAGCCCTGAGGCCACCCCGGCAGATCCTCTCCCAAGAGGCGAGGACAATAGCAGGCCCTTGAACCCCTCACCTCGTTGGTGTCCAGGCTGCGGCCCTGCATGCCGTGGCTCCAGAAGGCCAGCACACTGTCCTGCAGGCACACTGCAAGGGTGGGCACATCAGCCTGTGGCTGCCCTGAGGACATGGGTCCTCCAGCCCAGAACGACGGCACAGGTCTGGGCCACAGGGATCCTCACCAACCCAACAGGGGCTGGGCCCTTGGCCCCATCACATGCTGGGGATACCCTTGCCCCACCTCTGGCTCACTCACCCACAGTCTCAATGGGGAAGTCAAAGGTCAGTTCAGGGGCCAGTGTGGCCGTGGGCTCGCCTTGCAGGTTGACGATCCTCACGCAGCCTGGCCAGGGAGAGGGCTGGTGGGTGGGGATGTGGCGGCTTCCTTCACCTCACTGTCACCCCAGCCCTCACTCCTGGGACACTCACGTTCAAAGCTGACCAGCACTGTGTCCCTGTCCACCTGGATCACCTGCTGGGCTGAGCCTGGGATCCCCTCTATGGACAGAAAAGGGAGACAGCCTGGCTGAGCCCCCAACTCACTCTGTCCCCCACAGGGGTCATGGGCTATGGCCGGCCCCGTTTATGAGTATTTTCAGTTCGTGGCTAATCTCACTCAGAGAAGATAAGGGACCACCCTGGCTCATGGGGAGCAGCAGGGAGTCCGAGGAACTATAGGCAGGCTCCAGAGTTAGATAAACCAGGATGCAGCACTCAGTCATCCCGTGACCCAGAACAAGTCACTTTATCACTCTGAGCCTGTTTCCTCATTGGTAACCCAGTGTACTGATGCCTTCCTTACAAGGTCACCGTGAGAACCAAGAATGAGATGTTGAGGAGCCGGGGATTTAGCTCAGTGGCTCTGCCTGCCTGCCTCGCAAGCACAAGGACCCGAGTTTGATCCCCAGTATGAAAAAAATAAGAGATTCTGTGAGTGAGGCTGCTGGCAGGGCCAGGTGCCAAGGAGGGTGCTTTTGTTCTCTCCCAGCACCCCACAGCCACCCCCACACCTGTCCCCAGCCTCCTTGCTCCTGCTTCTTCCTGTTCTCTTGCTGTAGTCCTGAGATCAGCTGCTTTTTCTTAGCTCATAAGCCCTGGGGTATAATGAAATTTTGTTTCATGTGACAGAGTCTCATTATGTTCCCCAGGCCGGTCCTCAACTCCTGGACTCAAGCGATCATCCTGCCTCAGCAGGTCCCTGAGCTCCACTGTGTGGTTAAGACAACAGGGAGGAACCATCAAGCCTGGCTTTGTCTGATGAAATCTGTCATGGACGCCTAGCAGAAGCACACTGAAGAGAGGATGGGAGTTCCACACCCCGCCTGGTCCCCAAGACCACTGTAGAGCCACAGGCTGTGGGGACCCTGGTTTGAGATTGCAGGGCCCCCACTAGCATCTCTCATGCACCTCCATGCCCTAAGCCCAGAGTTCCCACTCACTCACCAGGGGGGATGAGGATGTCAGGTGTCAGGCCAGCCTCCAGGGGCAGGACATGGAAGAGGACACGGCAGCCAGGCCCCTCAGGCCCTTCGGCACCTACACACACCTGGGGCAGCTCCTTCCCATCCAGCACCAGCGGCTCCAGCATCCCAGCTGGGCTGGGCAGAGGGCTGGAGAAATTCTAGGGGCCAGCAGGGATGCTGGGGTCTCCATTTCACCCTCAGGCCCCCTGCCCCATGGTCCTCCAGGCATCCCCAAGCCAGCCCAAACCTTTAGCAGCAGGAACTTCTGCAGTGGCTCGTACCACTGCAGCAGGAGCAGGCTGGCGGGCAGCGCGGCCAGCAGGAAGGTGCCACCCGTGTAGGGGTTCCGCACTGTGGAGAAGCAGCCATGGGCACAGGCTCGGCCTGAACCCCACCATGCCAGGCCCCCAGCCTGCTCTTACCCACACGACACTGCAGGCAGCCTTTGGTGTCTGGGATCTTGCTGGACAGGGCATAGCGCCTGTAGGGGCGACAACCGGGAGATATGACGAGAGCCACCCACAGGCAAGGCTTCCACAGAGCCCTATGAGGTGCTACTGTCATCTTCCCACTTCACGGGTAAGAGGCCCAGGTTTACCAAGTGTGTGGTGCATGCTCATAATCCCAGCGCTCTGGGAGGTGGAGACAGGAGAACTGAAAATTTGAGCCCAAGCTGGGCAACTTAGTGAGTCAGCAGCACCGGCATAGTCTATACCTAGACGTAACCTCAGAGCCGCATGCTCTCAGAGGTGGGGTCTTGTGGATGGTGACTAGATTATGCAGTGCTAATCCAATCCCTTGTGCCACAGGAGGGCTTGGTGCAGGGAGGTGGGGTCTGCCCAGAAGAGATGGGTCATTGGGGGTGTGGCCTAGGTCATATCTTCCTCAGCTCCTCCCAGCATGCTGTACACAGGCTGCCTTGAGGGGAGCAGCTCTCCTCCACCCAGTTCCTTCCACAGTGTCTCTGACCACGCAAGGACTGAAGCTTTTGAAACATGAGCCAAAATAAACCTCTCCTCTCTTTAAGTGTGGGCATAAGGTATTATGTCTCGGCAAAAAAAAAGCAAGGGCCAGGGATGTAGCTCAGTGGTTCTGGTGCCTGCCTGGCAAGCACAAGGACCGAGTTTGATTCCCGGTACCCAAAAAAAAAAAGTAACTAAGACAGGGCTAGAGATGTAGCTCAGGCCAAAGGCCCTGAGTTCAATCCCCAGTGGTAATAAAAGAAAAAGAAAGTCAGGGAGAAAGCCAGAGACTCCGAGGTCAAGAAACTTGCTCCACAACACTGCACAGAGAGGTCTGTAGCCTAGAGTGTCTTCCCCAGAGTCCAGGGTTCTGGGTCTCAGAAATACAGTTGGTGTGGCCTTCAGCAGGCCGCTTCACCTCTCTCTACCTCAGTTTCCTCATCTGTAGAATGGGGATGAAGTGGCGCGAGTCTCAGGGACTCACAGCAAGGCTAAATGTAAATGCTCAGGAGAGTGCTCTCATCCAATTACTCTTTGAGTCCATGCAAGACCAAGCTAGGTAAAGCCAGGAAACCAGAGTATGCAGTCTGGGAGCAGAGGCAGACTACAGCTCACAGTCTGCCCAGAGCATGCACGGCCCATTTCAGACAGGCACACAGGCCCTGGGACAGGAAGGAATTTTAAACACTGAATAAAAGTGGCATGGTGGCACATGCCTGTAATCCCAGACACTCAGGAGGCTGAAGCAGAGGATAGAGAGTTGGTGGCAACTTAGGAACTCAGTGAGAGCTGTCTCAAAATAAAAAGGGCCAGGGATGTAGCTCAGTGGCAGAGCTCCTTGAAGTCTGATTGCCAGTATAACAAGACAGAGAGAGAGAGGAAGGGAGGGAGGGAGGGAGAGAGAGAGTGAAAGGCCCGCCATTGCTTTGGCCGGAGCTACTGCCCTGCAGGGCCATGGGGGACTTGCTTTCTTGTCTAGGGAGAGGGGTGAAGGGTGCTTGTCAGAGAGGTGTTTGCCTTGGTTGTGAGGAGTCCCTAAACCCCAGGGGACCCTCCGAGTCTGTTTCTTCCTCTGGGAACAGCGCTCCCTGCTGGCCTTGCCAGCTCCTCCCAATGGCCCAGCCCTGCCCCTGCATCTGCCAGGATGCGGGGCCCCAGGGAGGAAGCTGGTGTCTGCCTAGCCCGCGCCCTCTGCCCTGCCCTCTTCCTCCTACTCTTTCCCAGCTGGCTTTTGTGTGAGACAATGGCGTATCATTTTGTGTTTGGTTTTTTCTAACAATTCCCGCTCTCCCTTCTGTAAATTCAAAATGGACACAGACTGATTTCCAGACACATGCTCTTGGAGGATCCAGTCAGCCTGCTTCCTGTGGGCCAGTTCAGAGGCTCACTGGGGAACGAGCTCAGGAAGTCCCAAGGCCATGAAGCAACAGGTGCAGGAAGGGCCTGGGCCCTCCAGTTCACAGATGGCCTGGCCGCCCTACCTGGTCCGCCAGCTTCTATGATCACCTACCGGGTCATGACAGTGACTGAGCCATGGCCTGGCCCCCTTCCCCCGAGCTCCAGCCCCATCCAGCCATGGACAACGGGGGCACTACCAGCACACCAAATAACTTTTTTTCTCTCGATACTGTGGATTGAACCCAGGGCCTTCACATGAAGCTACAGTACCACCCCAGCCTCCATTTTCAATTTAAAAATTTTCAGACCGGGTCTTGCTAAGTCTTAAATTGCCAAGTTGGCTGGAACTTGTGATCCTCCTGCCTCATCCTCCCAACACACTGGAATCACAGGACTGCAGCATCAGCCCTGGCTGAATAAGCATCTCCATGTGGCCAAAATGAATTCAGCTCCCTGTGATAGCCACTCCACCCCCAGCTGATGACAGCCCCATCCTGCCTGTGGCCCAGGCCAGCAGCCTTGGAGTCAACTCCCCTTTCTCTTCCATCTAACCTACTGTCAGGAAATCCTGTTGTCTCTCCTTGCAAAACAGAACCAGAATTGGACCAGTTTTCACATCCTTCATGGCTGCCCCAGCCCACACCACAATCACCTCCCAGCAGAGCCCCGCCAGCGGCCTCACCCTGTCACGTCTGCCACCCAGCAGCTAGTGACCCCAGAACACCTTTATGTGCATCATTCCTGGCTGTGACCCCCCAGGCTGCTCCCCCATGCCAACCATCCCAGACCCTGCCATTCTACTTCCTGAATACTGCTCTGGCTGACCACTTCTCAGGGTCCCTCAGCCAATGTGGTTACATTGGGCCACTAAGGTGGCCTCCTCTCCTGTCCCCTCCCCTGCTCTGAGTCACCTCCCCACTGTCCACTAGAGCCCACCAGCCCCTGCTTGTCGTCAGTCCTGGCATCTTTGCTAAGAGGACCAGGAGATTCCTCTGGGCAGGGCTCACAGGCCCTTCCTCCCTGTTTTCCAAGTCTCCTGAAGAGGGCAAGGACCCAGGCTAGGAAAGGGAGCTTCTCACCCCCTGGTCCCAGTGACTGGCTCCAGAGTGAGCAGAGTATGGGCCGGGGATTTAGCTCAGTGCTTCTGCCACCTGTCTCACAAGCACAAGGACCCAAGTTCAATCCCCAGTACCTCTCCCCGAAAAGTGAGCAGAGTGAAGAGCTGCAGAGAGATTTTCTTGGTGCCACTTAAGCCCAGATCCAGCGGAGTCTGAAGCTAACCTTACCCCGGAACTTGCAGTTCCACAAACTGCTAATCTCCCTTCTGCGCCTAAGCCAGTGAGTGGAGTCACCCACGGCTGGAAGAGTCCTGCTCAACACACAGGAAGCTTTAAAAATATTGCAGTACTGCTGCTGCCAGCAGGGCAAAGGCCAGATTCCGGGTCTGGCAGTGGAGAAAGGCTCAGCCACCTGTGCAGCCTCCCCAGCCTTTGGGCCAGATGCCTCCGGCTCCCTGATCCCCAGGCCCCGCGGTGGGCACCTGCTCTACCCTGCTAGGAAACGTCAGCTCTTTTACACTCCATGAGCCAAGACAGACTCCCATTCTGCCCCGCACCAGGTGTGCCCAGTTACCATATTCTTGAAAGCAAGGACTCACTCGACTCATGACATCTCCAAGACCAGCAGAGGCCCTGAAGAGCTCATGTGTCAGTGCTCGTTTTCGTGGCTGTCAGACCAAGCCTCACATTCTGATGGCTATGGTTCCTACAACCTACGACGTACTTCGACATCCATGGTCTCCTTCTTTGTTGTTTTTGCTTTCTGTAGTACTCGGTATTGAACCCAGGGCCTCTGCAATGAGCTACATCCTCAGCCCTTTTTAATTTTATTTTGAGGCAGGGTCTTGCTAAGTCACTAAGTTTCCCAGTCTGAGCTTGAATTTGAGATCTTCCTGCTTCAGCCTTCCAGAGTGCTGAGGATTACAGGCATGCACCATCATGCCCAGACATAGTCTCCTTCTCATCTCAACAATCTCGGGAGCCAGTAGGGAGGCCACCAACTGTACTGGCCAGGCTCAGTGAAAGCAATGGACGGATGACATAGCCAAAGCCCCACCAGTACCAGGACTGGAGAGGCCGCACCCCACGCCCGCTTTGCCACTTGGCTGCCACCCCGCACACGCAGTGCCCCGACCTGGGGATGATTCGCTGGGTGAGGCGGTTGGTGGGGATGGTGAGTAGGGCCTGCTGCTGTAGTCTCCGCTGCTCAAACAGGCCAGGGAGGTCGTGTGCCCAGATATGCGCGGACTTCCCTGCCAGAGAGGGAGACGCACATGGGTGGGCTGAGGGAGCTCAGGGCAGGCACTGTGGGGGCCGACCCGCCTGTGCTGCCTCCTACCTGAGAGTGACAGCAGCACATTGTTCACGCAGTAGAGCCAGGAGCAGCGGTGTGAAATGAGCTGGAGGACAGAGATACATGGAGGGAGGTTTGATGGTCGGCTCCCGGGCCCTGACCTTCCCCCAACGTGAGCGGGCCTCACCTTCTCCAACGTATCCTCGTGCAGCTCGTGCAGATTGAGTGTGTAGATGCCCTCCTCGGCCCCCACCACCAGGAACTGGTCTGCCAGTGTAGCCATGGGGTCAGATGTCAGAGGTCAGTCGTGACCCTGGCCCAAGCACAGGGATGCCCAGCTCCTACCTCTCCACCCCTGACCTACCTCGAGTGACAGGGTGGACCCAGGTGACAGCAGTGTGGATCTGCAGGGGGCAGCCATTGAAGACCTTGGAGAAGCAGGCACCCATCTGCGGAGGAGAAGGGTTGTTGAGGGAGCCAGGGGCGTGGCACTGGGGTGAAGGGCCTGGGCTGAGGGGCAACACTTACGTGCACTTTGGGAGTGGGGGGCAGCCCGTGGCAGGCAGACCTCTGGGAGGGAGAGAAGGAGTCAGGGTTGGGGTGATACCCACCACCCACTACACACCCCTTCTGTGGCCCCTCACCTCAGGATCATCCCGCTGCTTCATGGTGGCCCAGGCTGTGGGCAGCAGTGGCGGGCTGCCTGGCCCTGGTAGGGGCGGGAGCAGAGTTCCTGCAGGCACAGGCTGCTGTGAGCTCAGCCTGTCCTGCACCTAGGCTTCCTCTGGCCTCCTAAGCCTGGGACTCACCTTGGGAGCTGGAATGAGGGTACTCAGCTGTAGGCTCAGTAGGGGCTGGCCCCAAGAACGGGGCCTGCTTGATGGTTCCCATAGCATCATCTGGGGACTCCAACTCCTGGCAAGAAGTTGGAAAGTCCAGGTGGCTGTTGGTGGGTGACCCTACGATCTTGACCCAGCCTAACCATATCCTGGGTTCCCTCTCACGGCTCCCTCCACTCTGTACCTGCACTTCTGAGGCTGGCCGGATGGTCAGGCTCCTGGGGGATCAAAGAAGAGGGCTCTGAATATGAGACGGGACTGGCACCCAGGCCTGGCCATCCCTGCCCTGTCCCGGGTGCCAGCCCCTCACCTTTCCTCCAGGGCCTCCTGGACCGACTGCAGCAGGCTCCTGGGCAGGAAGGAGAGGGGTCAGAGGTCAGCTTTTCTGCTCTCCCCCCAAGCTGCAGCTCCCCCCTCATCCTCACTCACCTGCTCAGCTCCTCCTTTCCCAGAAGCGTCCACTCTTCCTCCCACTGGGGAAATGGAAGCAACGAACCCAGGAGAGAGGCAGAGACAATGTGAGAAGGCACTTGAGACGGCAGGGGAGTGGGAGATCAGACAGACAGATGGACAGTGGGATGGTACCAGGCAAGAGACTCCTGAGAGGTGGCCAATGAGATAACTGGTAACACAGGCAGAACAGGATGTAGGTGGGGTAGAGACTTGGGCCCATGACAGGGCACCTTTTAGAAAGATATGGTCACCTCGCCACCTTCCTGCTATCTGTCCTTGGAAGAAGCCCCCAGCTCCTGGGTTCCTGGGTGGTACAGACAGCCCCGCTTCAAAGCACCTTGACTTGAGGGGCTTGACCTGCACCCCTGCCCCTACCCCAACCCTTCCACCCCGCACAGCCCACAACTCACTGGCTCATTGACTGGGTCTGTTTCCTTTCTGCGAGGGGCACCGAATTTCACCTGGTGAACTGGAGGGTCCAAAGCACACAGGTTAGGGACAACCTCAAGTCGGACCTCTTAGGATCCTGCCAGATCCACACACATGACCCTGACAGAAGACTCACACTGGATCTCGGAGGGAGTCCTCTCGGCCTGGCCATGCTGCCCCCGCGAGTGAATGGTGTCTGGAAACATGTCGTAAGTCTAAGGAAGAACAAACCGAGTGGACTCCCACCCAGCAGCCCCCTCACCCAAGAATCCTTCTAGGTGCTTTATATGCACCAGTGTGCTTTGATTCTTACAACAACCCCTTGAGACAGAGGTCAAGTAACTTGCCAAAGATTACACAATAAGCAAGGCCACTTAGTCACGGCCATGGTGGGCTTAGTCATGAACTTGGTCAGCCCATGCTTCCCAATGGTGGGAATCTATCAAGGGGAGTTAGAGGGAAGCAAGACCCAGACAGAAAAGACTCCCAACGGGTGAGTTCAAGTGGAGAGAAGGGGCCTTGACCTGTATCATCTCTAGGCTCCTTCCCATTTCCCAGCCCCCTCTCACCTCCAGCTCACAGTCCTCAGGGGAGAGGGCTCCCAGATGGGGGTCACTGGCCTTGTCCAGGAGCTGGGTAAGGAGGGCCCGAGGGAGCTGCTGTGTTGTGAATGGATGCTGGAGGAGCAAGGAGCAATTATCTGCACTCTGTCCTTCAGGCTCTGCTTTTGAGCACCAAGCCCCAGGAATGCCATGTCTCCCACCTGCAGAAGCTTCTCAGCTGTTGGCCTCTTCTTGGGGTTCTTGGTCAGGGCCAGCTTGAGGAAGTGGTGGAAGTTCTGGGTCCTGGTGGGCATAAGAAGCCCCACTGGACCCAGGTGAGGCCTTCGGCAAGGCAGCTGCTGGCTGCCCACCCCCCACCCCCCTGCTACTCTAGGGCCCGCCCAGGAAGGAGCCAGCCTGAGAAATGCTCTTGCGACACATTAGTGCCTCCACTGCCAGCCACTTGCCCTTCTTTCCTATCGAATGGGGTGCCAGCCAGAGGCCAGTCCAGGACTTTCGCTCGGAGGGTCCACAGAGGACTGGAGAACAGGCTTCCATGTTGTACCCGGGAGCTGGCAGGTGGCTCCTCCTCCCCTGGGGTCCTAGCTGAAAAAGGTGGTCCTTGCAGAGGATGTGGGCTCTCACCAGCATGTCTTCTCTCGCAGCTTGGGTGGCTGGAAGTTGCTCTTCGACATGAGCATCAATGCCCTGTAGAGGTGCCAGGTCAGGGGTCAAGGGTCACCAGGACAAGGGGCAGGCAAGGGGCATGTCTCAGGCTGACCTCATGGGGTGCAGATGGAACAGAGGGGGCTGCAGCTCAGCCAGCTCAATGGCGGTGATACCCAGGGCCCAGACGTCACATAGCTCATTGTAGCCACCCTTGCGCTCCACAGCGGCCACCTCTGGAGCCATCCTAGAGGCAGGGTCACAGATGGTATTGCCAAGTGTCTCATCTATGGCCATTGCCCTGCCACCCCAGGCACAGCCTCACCAGTATGGAGTCCCAATGAAAGACCTCCTTTTGGCCACGGATGCCGTTAGCTCGCCTGATACCCCAAAGTCAGCTGTAGGAAAATGAGCTGCTCTTACCAGCAGTCTGGCCCCACCTGCCATCCCACCCCCAGGGCTCAGGCTCAGGATTCACCTGGCAAGGCAGAGACGGGTACCAGGTCCAGCCACAGCCACCACAGGTCTAATGGGCCAGGCCAGGTTCCTCTCCTTCAAGGGCCAACCAGGGCACTGTCCCTGAGTGCCTAGTCCTACATCCAGCTCCACCTAGACCCAACCTCATCCAACTTCTAGCAGGGGGTACTGCTGGGGGTTTCTAAGTGGGGAAACTGAGGCTCAAGTGGTTAAGTGACTTGTTCAAGGTGACCCCATGCCTGAGGATATTTCTCTCTGACACTTCCAGGCCTCCCACAGAACCCTCACCCTGACTGCATCCCCAAGTACTGACCCAGCTTGACATCACCCTGGAGAGTGAGGAGCAGGTTGGCTCCCTGTGGGAATAAGGAGAGAGAGTCCTATAGGGTGCCCCCAGGGCCACCACCTCCCTGCCATGCTCTTGCCTGAGCCCTACCTTGATGTCTCTGTGGATCTTCCCCTGAGAATGCAAGTGGTGGAGCCCCTGGGGACAGAAAGTAATCTTTGAGTGCAGCTACCTAGCACTAGCCCCCCTCCTGAACCTCCCTCAGAACTGGGGCCCCCCACTCAAGCTGCTTCCTCCTCCCCTATCCCCAAACAGGAAGTGGTTGAGCCAAGAGGGAAATGGGCTACTTCCGGTAACAGGGCTGGGGCCCCTTCCCCTAGGACCCAGAGCCCAGGCAGCTCTGCCTGAGGCACTCCCCATTGTGCTCTGGGCTCTGGCTCTAAGGATTTGGTGTGAGCATCTGATGGGGCCCTGTACCTTCAGTGCCTCTCTACAGACATAGGCAATCTGCCGCTCCTCCAGGGGCCCAGTGGCTGAAATGGAAAGATGAGGACTGCTGGGTGCCTGGGGGATCTAGTGACCCTCCTTGGCCACCCTGCGTAAGAGAAGCAGTAGGTGCTGCTTGATGAAAGGGATGTTAGCCACATCTCCTCTCAGTGCATTCTGGGATTCTGAGCCCAGAGAAGGGTAGCATTTCTCTCAAGGTCACACAGCCATTCAGGAGTAGAGAGGAGCTCAAATCCTGCCCAGACTCTTCCCTCCTGCTCCGAAGTTGTGAGGGTGGGGAGAGAGGTATGGTTCTCACCATGGTAAATTTCCTGTAGGGACCCCCCTCCACAGAACTCCATGCAGATCCACAAGCGGTCATTCCTGGGGAGGGGGGAATGACACAGCTGGGATGGGCACACAGCAAGCCATGTGAGGGCCGCCGAGGGCAGGAGGATATAGCAACCTCACCTGAGGTAGCTGCCAATGTAAGCCACCACATTGGGGTGGCGGCACTCACGGAGGATGGTGATTTCCTGCTGAAGGGAGCTGATGTCGTCCCCTGGGGAGCACAAAACATCACAAGGGGACCCAAGAGGGGTGGCCTGGACTTACTGCCCCATCTGCAAAATGGGAGAGTGCCTCCCTCCAGGCCGCATGGGTGCCAGGCCATACATAGTATCTTCAGGGGTTGCCTCTCAGGGAGTCGGGAAATGTCAACTCTCCGCCCCCAGCAGCGCGCCCGCCCGTCTGCGCCCTTCCTCCCTCCGACGCGCAGGCCCCTCACGGGCCCTCACCTGGGTCTAGCTTGACGATCTTCACGGCGGCCAGCTCGGACGTGACTGTGTCGCGGGCCTGCGGGACAGAGAGGGTGCAGGAGGATGAGGAGGGGGCGGGGCTGGGGGCTGGCTGCCTGGTGGGGAGCGGGCGGGCACC
>NW_022900939.1:23868152-23890786 GCF_012274545.1 Fukomys damarensis | reverse complement strand
CGCAGCCCTGGGGAAACCCCGGTGCCCGGGCGGAGTCGACGCAGCCACCCGTGCCTGGCGCGCTACAGGTGGTGAGCACGAAGTCCAGAGCCCGAGTAAACTGGGGACGTTCCACTCCCCGCCCAGTTTCCCAGATGAAACAAGCACACGTGTTTTGTTTTTTTTTTTTAACAAAATGTATTCATCTTCCTTGCAACTGAAAAATAAATCTATGTACAAAACAGGAAGCGATCAGCTCCCCCACTCCCAACCTCCTGCAGATTTCCTCCAGGGTCCCCGAAATGGGCTGACCCTTGGGGAGGTTCCCAGAGCGTCGGAAGAGGTCCTTCTCTGATCTGGGGCCAGTTTGGTCAGGAAGGGGGCGGGGCTCAGGGCTCAGGAGTCGCACAGGCTTGGGGCGGGGCTTCGCGTCCCGGCCTGTAGGGGTAGGGAGAAAAGGAAACTGGTTTCCAGATTGTGGCAGTGGGACTTCAATTCTTTGGGGCAAGGTCTTGGATTCCCAAGGGATGGAATTTTTAATCGCGGAAATGTACTCTTAGGCGCTGAGTGGGGTCCTCGACTTCCGGACTGAAGGAGGCGCTGAGTGGGGTTGATTTCCGGACTGAAGACGGGACCGCTGTTCCCAGAGTTAAAACCGAATCCTTGTTGCCCTTGAGTGGGGAGGAAGCCTGAGGGACAAGGTCCAACCTAGGTTTAGCGCTTCCATTCCGAAGTGGGTCCCGAGTTTCCAGAGATCGGACCTTTAAGGACTGGTACCCAGGACGGTGGTGAGGTTCCAATCGGCAGGTTAGGATCATGGAAAATGGGACCTGTATTCTAAGGACTGAGCCAAGACTCTGGGTTCTAAACTGGGGCGAATCGCTGGTTTGGGCACGAGGTAAACGGTCCTTAAGCTGGGAAGCCGGAGTTCCAGGCCGCCCTGGGCCCCAGGAGGTTGAGGTCAGGGTGGGGCCCCTGTTGTGGCAGTAGGAAGTCCCCCGCAGTTCAGAGGCCCTTGCGCTGCCGCTTAAGGAAAGAGAGAGTGTAGTCGCTGGGCGTGGACACCTTCTGCTTCTTCATTTGCACTTGCGACTGTGCTGTGAGCTGCAGCTTGATGGCACTAGAGTTGATCTTGGTGGCCACCAGGAGCTCCTTCATGCCCTTCATCTTCTCGCTCTGGAAAGTGAGCACAGGGCCCTCTGGCAGTGGTGAAACAGCGGGTGCAGGCACCTGAGCCGTACTGCTGCCTTCAGGGCCCCGGACCGTGCTTGGGACCATCCCTGGGGGTTTCCGAGGGGCTCCTGAGCCCACACCCTGTCCTGAACTGGGACCCTTGTCCAGCGCAGGCTTCTTGGGAGGTGGTGGCTCCTCTGGCTTGGATTCGCGCCGAGGGCCCCGCCTGCGGCCTTCCCGGGCTTCCTCTCCCCAAGGCTCCTCCGCTTCAGCTGCCTCAGCATCTCGGCTCACTATGTGCACCTTCTGCCGCACCTAGCGTGGGAGGGAAAAGCCAAGAAAAAGGGTACAGGTCACTGGCTTGAATGCTAAAGCCCTCTCAGAGCCACATCATTCTAGGGGGTCAGGTCTCATCTGTACCCAAGGCGGATGAACAGGTGGTGCTTCTCAGCTACAACCATCTGACTCCCTGTGGCCACTGTTACCAACTGTAGTGCCCAGCCCGCCCCCTCACCTGTCCCTCAAAGCGGCCCAAGGACTGAACAAGGAAAGTGGCCCAGCCCACATGTAGCACAGGCGTGGGGCTGCCCTCCTCCCATTTGCAGATGCCATCGTAGAACCGCAGCAGGTGGGCAAAGCACTCAGGGTCCTGGAGGGCAGATCCCTGGCCCTGGGTGCCCTGGACAGAGGGAGGAAAGGGCAAAGGTCAGACTTCCTTATTCCTTAGTAGAGGGCACATCCCAGGTCCCCACCATTCACAGCCCTAGCCAAAGAAGTGTGCATGGTCAGAAGCATTCTTAGAGTCTCCTTCCTTTTACAAAACCAATCCTCAGCCAGGATGGAGGGAGGGGGACTATCCATCTTACTGTGGACCCTGGCCATGGAAGAGATATAGGCTTCCATTCCATTTGAGAGCAGGGGCAAAAACCCCTACAATATTCCCTCAAGCCCATGTGTGGGACCTTGGCTACAACAAAAGAATGTAGCCACCTGCTCTGGATCACCTTCTACATGCAGTCCCATATCTTGTGGCAAGGGCCTGCCCAGGTGAGAGGTGGATACTGGTGGCATTCTAGCCCTTCACCTGGGTCTGCTCCCCTGGCCGCTCTTCGCCTGCTTCCAGCAAGCTGGCTGCCTCCTTCAGCAGGTTAGGGATGACGTCGTTGGCCACTTCAAAGAATTCCTTGTAGATCTCCTCATCTTCTCGGCAGTAGTTGTAGCTATGAGAACACGGGGGTTATGGGGTCACAGCCATGGCAGATAGCCCCAAGGAGCGGTGAGGGATGGGGCCAAGTTTCTCCCCTCTGGGCTGTGTAAGCAGCTGGGGTCCTCACTCCTCAGACGATAGCGCCTCTGTCAGCCCACGGCAATAGTGAGAGGTGGGTATGTGGCCAGAGGTGGAAGTCTCACTGGAGAATGACAGTGATTAGAAACTGGAAGGAGAGACAAGGAAGGCAAAGGCATGACACTCTGATCAGAGGTCCCTACCTTCAGGATGATGGTGGCCTTGGCTGCATAGGGATTGAATGGAGGGGGGCAGGGCTTGGGACCAGGTCTCACTGCTGGATGAGAATAGTTGGAAACCAAGTAGAGAGAAAGGAAAGGATAGGTTGGAGGCCCTTTGGGGTTGGGGTAGGGTCCTCACTCTTGGATGACAGTGGCCGTGTCTGCCCAGGCCTGCAGGGCTTCACGCACATTGCGATTGCGACAGTGGTAGCCAGCCAGGTACATGTAAGGGTAGATGTGCTCATCCTGGTAGTAGGTCTTGGCTGAGGCAATGCCCTGCAAAGAGAGAGCAGTGGAGCCTCAGGGAGCCAGCCCCCAGCAGCCTAGACTGGCACAAGTGCTCCATCAGGTCCCATCCAGGAGGGACAATTCCAAAGGAATTTAAAAGAAAGATTCTAGAGACTCTTCCCACCTCTGGTCCTACCTCTACTCCCTGCCAGGCCCTCTACCAGGTGCCAGACCCTCTAATAGCTCCTCCCTGGGCCTGCAGGGCTGTTTGCTGAGCCTGGGGCCAACCACAGAGGCAGGGTTTCTCACAGAACAGCACTGTTCAGGGGAGGGCAGGAGCCCAAACTCCAAACCCAGAGAAGCACTCTTTCCCAGGTTTCGCACATAATCTTCTACATAAACATCAAAGACTTCCAAGACCAAATCCCCCACCCCCACCACCACCAAGTTAACACCCCCTCCTTAGAGCTCCCACCACATGTGACCTGTTATATACCAGAAGGAGGACAAGAGGAAAAATGCAGGACTGTGAGGACATAGCCAGGCCCTGCCAATACTAGGCTGGGGAACCCAAGGTACCCCTTGGATAGCTCTGCCTACACTGATTATGCACACACAAAGTTCTCACCTATCTCTCCTCTGTCCCCAGAAAGGGGACCCCAGCTGGGCCTCCTCTTTTGCCCCCTCTTGAGATGACCTCACCTTGTGATAGAGGGTGAGTGGGTCTGGCCGGCCAGGGGTGGGCTCCAGCTCTTCCAGATCTGCCAGGTTCCCCAGTGCCATGGGGTACCTGGGAAAGAATCATAAGTCAGGCTGTCACCCAGCCCTCTGGCCCTGTCAAACAACTTCCCCCTACTGACCTTTCCAGATGTCCCAGGTCATAGAGCAGCCACAGCAGCTTCTAGAGACCAAAGACAGAGAGTTATGAGCTGCGGGTGGAGGACCTACCAGGCAGAGGCTGGGTCCAGATAAGAAGGACCAGAATTCAGGAACCAGCCTGTTAAAGAATCAAAGCTCTTTTATATCTTCATTTTACTTTCCCAAGAGCCCTGTGAAAGGCCAGGGCAGGAATTACCCATTTTACAAAAGGAAAGATGCTTAGGAAAGGAAGGTGCCCTTGCCCAGGACCCCAATGCAAATGTCAGCAGCCTGACCTGGCTCCCGCCTGACCCCAGGGCCCAGCCTTCACCTGCTGCAGCTGCAGCAGCTCCAGGGAGTCAGTGTGCAGGTCAATGGAAGGGTTGATGGCACACACCATGAATGCCACCTCCATCTTGCGGTCGCAGCGCATATATGATCCTTTCAGGTACAGCCAGCTCTTAGGAGGAAGGGACAAGACCAGATTCCTCATGACAGCCCACTCAGTGCTTACTTCAGGGAATGACAGCAGGAAAGGGGCTCATCTGTCTACCCCTCTTGAAATATGTAGTGGGTGATGGGAAAAGGGGAATACGACCCAGGGAAGTAGAGCCCAGGGGATAACTTAAGGCTAGCGGAGTATAAAGGAGACAAGGTGGGAGGGGGGTACAATACCCGCTCAGCTACACCTGCGTTGACCGTCTGGCCCCTGCGGTCCTCGTTGCCTTTGCCATGCCAGGTGACCTCAGCTGTCTGCTCCCCATTAGGCCCAAAAACTACCCAGGCGTGATCCTCGGACAGGGCCAGGTGGACATCCCGAAGACCCAGGGCCTGGCAGGCCCCCACCACAGCAAAGGCCACACCTGAGCTGTCCAGTTTAGTGCCTGTGGAAGGGGTTTAGGTAATGAAAGGAGGTCCCCTGGCCTTTGAGCAGGAGGAAACGGACCAGGTATGGATGGGCCACACCCTCTCCCACAGTTCCCAAGCCTGTTCATCATCCTCTTGCTCCCAGCCTCTCCCTCCTCATTTACAACCCAGCAAGACCTTTCTGGAGCTCCTACAGCTCAACCCAACCTTTGATTCTATCCCTTCCCTTTCTCTGCAATCATGTATTTCTATTAATTTATGAACTTCCCTGTTTTACTGCACTTTTTAGACTATAACAGGGACAGCCAAAACAGGGCATCAAGATCAACATTCTTCACACACCCACCAACAAAAACTCCTCATTTATCACTGCTCTCTTCTCCTGCTAAGCTCAGAAGCAGTCTCTGATTCCTTCTCAGTATGGTACCAGGACACTGCATCAACTGGACTTGGCACAAAGACTTTCTGTGCAAGCCTTGATACTTAAACTTCATGTCAAGTCCATGTTCTGCTCCCTTTCAAAACATTCCTTCAGACACTTCATTCAGTTGTCCCAAATGTAGCCCTCCTTTGTCTCCTAACCCGTCCCATCTGCTGTCACATCTCGGGCCTCATGCTTGGGCTCAGGATACAGGCATCTCAATGGCAGGGCGGGTTATGGTAGGTTAATAGGTTTGGAGCCAAAGGCCCAGGTTCCAGTCCCAGCCCTGCATTTTCTGACACTGGCACATTACTTCCCCTACTGGGCTCAGTTTCCCCAAATACAAAGAAAGAAATAACATCTGCCCCATTGCACAAAATATGCAAACAAAAGGGCTCTGTAAGCCACTGCTGAGATGAGGTGAGCCAAGATTCATTCTTGCCCCTGCCACCTGTCGGCCTCCAACCTGTGATGAAGCTGAAGAGGGATTGGATGTGGGCTCGGTCCTTGAAGTAGGAGCGGCTGAGGCTGTTCCATATAACATCGGAGACCTTCTTCACCAGCTCTCGGCTGGAGACGCCCCCCTCCCGCGGGTAGAGGGACAAGTCAACGGCGCCACGGATCTGAGCGGTGAAGCGGGCATAGAGGGCAGCGATGATAGATAGGTCAGCGACAGGGAAGAAGGTGAGGCCGCCGGGAGGGTCGGGAGCCGGGCTGGGCTGGAAGGAGAGCTCGGGCACGTTGGTAGGGATGACACGGTTGACAGCCAGGAAATGCTCCACGAAGCCCAGAACCAAGGAGAGGAGTACCAGATCCGGCTCCTCTCGGCCCAGCTCTGCAGCGAACAGGCGCACCACATCGTCGATGGAGCGCAGCGGGAACAGCGTCTTCTGGGCGGCCTTCAGCCCCATGGCGGCGGGCGGCGGCCTAGGAGCGAGCCGGGGGTTGGGGGGAAAGGAGGGTCGGGCTTGGCCGGTGAGCCCCCTCCCAGGCTGGGCTAAGGTTCCATACTCCTTGCCTCCCCGCCCCCTCCAGCTTCTGTTCTTCAGCCGCCCCGCCTCAGTCCAGGAGACAGCCCCACCCCACTCCGCGCCTTTGGCCGAGGCTGTGGGGCCTCCGCACACCCTGCAACCCAGGACCCCCCGGCCTGATAGGTGTGCCTCAAGATCTGAGGGCCCCCAAAAGCTGGCCCGCCCCTCCCTTATGACCACACCTCCGGCCCCCTAGAGTCAGTGCGGAAGACGCCCCTGGACCAGCCGCCCACTAAATCCAAGGAGAATCCTGGCCTTAGTCCCCCGCGCCCACCTCCGGGCTTACATCCCACACAAGGCACCGCGGCACCCGCGGCCTGGAGCCTGCTGGGAAATGGAGTCCCGCCCCCTTGCCCCGGACAGCTTGCCGGGAAGTGGAGTCCAGCGCCGGCCCCGCCTCTGCCGAATCCTGAAATGACAGCGCCCGCGGTGGCTGATGGGAGAGTTAGTCCTGCTAAATCGGACGCCCGCGAGACAAGTAAGAGGGGAAGCCGCGCTCTTTCCCCAAGTCCCCAAGGATTGGTCGTTCCTAGAGGGCCCGCGGTGTGTTCTGGGGTTGTATTCCGAAGAATAACTGGGCGCACACAGGTGGTCACTAACCTTCTGGAAGATTACTTGTCACCATTAGCATGTGTAGAGAACGGGTACTTTTAAACCCTGCTAGTGCCAGGATTGGTGGCACACGTCTGTAATCCCAGCACTGGAGAGGCTGAGTCAGGAGGATCACCACGAGTTCGAGGCCAGCCAAAACTACATAGTGAGTTCAAGGTTAGAGTGAACAACATAACAGGAGACCCTGTCTCAAGCACCTATCAGAGTGTAAATGTTTTGAGCTGCTATACTTGAATATTTATAAGTACCCTTTAACCTTTAAACGCGCTTAATATGTGACTAGCAACTCTTCCCCGACTCCACTGGTAAGAAATCTAAAATTTGGGTCGGGGATTTAGCTCAGTGGCGCGGCGCCTGCCTCATAAACTCAAGGTCCTGGGCTGGGGATTTAGCTTGATGGTTCTGCTGCCTGCCTCGCAAGCATAAGGACCCGAGTTCGATCCCCGGTATCTAAATAAGTAAATAAATAACCTCAAGGTCCTGAATTGATTCCCGGTATGGCAAAATCTTTTTAAACTCTAAAACTCGAAGAGGACCATTGAAAGAGTCACTACTATTGTTTGTGATTGGATAAAGGTTAAAAAGAGTTAAATGCATAGTTTTGTACATTCTGAAATGGATCTTCAGGGCATATTGTTAAAGGAAAAGAGCTCCAGAACAATATGTAAGGTAGGGTGGCATTTATATTAACATTCATTTGTTTATGCACTAAACAGATTGTTTCTTGTGCTTACAATAAGCCAGGCACTCATTCTGAGCACCGTGTATAAGGACAATTAATAAAATTATTAAATTTCTGCCTTGTTTTCTGTAGTTTTTTTTTTTGTTGTTGTTGTTGTTGTTGTTAAAATCTGTGACTCAACTGAGTGTGATGGCACACACCTGTAATCTCAGCTATTCTGGAGGCTGGGCAGGAAAATTGAGAATTCAAAACCAGCCTATACTGCATAGTGAGGCCTTGTCTTAAAACAAAAACCAACCAAACAAACAAAAAAAGTATCAACATTATAAAAGTCAAGGAAAGACTCAAAATGTTGTAAATTAGAAGCTAAAGTGACAGGATTACTAACTGCAATGTGGTGTTTCAGACTGAATCTGAACATCTGTGACAAACGAGTTGAATTGGGTGACCAACTATCACAGTTGGCCCAGGACTGAGAGGCCTCAGCAGCACTGGATTTATTTTAAAATCAGTTAAGTTGTAAGTGCTTGGAGCCTTGTGAGTGAAATTCAAATAAATCTGTTGTGGGGCCGGGGATTTAGCTCAGCGGTTCGGTAGCCTACCTTGCAAGTGCAAGGACCCAAGTTCAATCCCCTGTACCAAAAAAAAAACAAACAAACAAACAAACAAAAAAAAACCAACCAAATAAATCTGATGCTTGGTTAATAATTTTTTTTTTTGTTTTTGTTTTTGGTATGGGGATCAAACTCAGGGCTTTGCGTTTGAGAGACAGGCATGGCACCACTGAGCTAAATCCCCAGCCCTACTTCCCTTAATGTTAACATCTTACCCACTGTAGTTCATTTATCAGAACTAATTAATAAAAACTATTGGGCCGGGGATTTAGCTCAGTGGTGCTGAGCCTGCCTTTCGAGCAAAAGGTCCTGAGTTTGATCCTTGATACCAAAACCAAAACAAAATATTAGGGGAAGTAGGGAAATTGTATGTGGGAACTTTGTACTACTTTTGAAATTTTAAATTTATTTTGGCTGCTGGCAGTGTTGTGGCTGAGCTTCTGTATGGCTTGTGGAATCAGCAGTGGCTGCAGCAAAAAGTTTGGTGTGAGGACTTACACTATCTTGCTGGTGCAGAACTTCCAATGACTGTGAATCTGTTAACAAATGCATGGAAGGCGTTTGTAAAATGTATGAAGAACCTCTGAAGAGAACGAACCCCAACAGCACCTCTATCACATGTGATATCCATCAGTTGGTTTTATTGATGATCGCAGATCTCGGTTGTCTTGTCTACCTCAGTTGTGAGCTGACTCTCAGACATACCAGCCTTATAACAAAGAGGAGATCTATGTGTGTGAAGCTGGAATTGCTTCATGATGCAGTTTTAGCCTCAAGGACCCTAGGATCAAGGGTGTGAGTGCTGCCCGCCCTAAGTAGTCTGAATAAAATACAAGGGCACAGAGTTAATTCTGTTAATTCTCTCGTTACTTTTGCTGCCTTGTGTGTGCCTCGTTGTTTCTGTTCTGCCTTGGACCTGGATCTGGCTGATTAAGGACCAAAATGTCTACAAACTGTAAGCCAAATAAACCCCTTCCCCTCTAAAAATAAATAAATATTTTTTTTTAAAAAAAGAGACGGTTTATGTGCTCCTTCATAGGCAGGCCCAACAGGCTGGAAAATCATTGAATTGAAAGTATTGTGGGGCCGGGGCTGAGCTTGGAACACAGGTGTGTACAGCATGCTGTAGTGGGAGTTTCGTATGATAGGAATACTGTTTCCATTTTGTTACACTCTGGCCAGGATTAAATGTATTAGATGACATATGAGATGTGAGGAGCTTTTCAATCCAAAACCTCTATTGGTCCCTTTTTATCATTTTTTTTTTTTTACTTAAACATTTTTATGATGATTCAGAGGCAAGTCAATGTCGGTTCATATCTGCTTTGTAACATTCACTGTACTAATCTTTTGCAAATGGGGTGTGGGGTGATGACACAGTTTAGTTATGTCCTCAAGAAAGAGTCTTAGTGAGAAATAAATAACTGTTCTTTAGTTATACTGTTTTTAAAAAAGTTTTGTGGTACTGGGAATGAACTCAGGGCCTTTGTACTGAGGTTCCCCCCCGACTTTAAAAACATTTTTCAGTTTGTTTTTTGCTTCTTTGAGACAGGGTCTCACTATGTAGTTGAGGTTGGGCTTAAACTTACTGTGTCATTGAGGCTGGCCTCAAATTCATGGCAATCCTCCCGCCTCAGCCACCCAAGTGCTGAGATCACAGGTGCTCAATACCACACATGGCTTTGATTTTTTACATTTCGAAACAGAGTCTCACTAAGTTGCCCAGGCTGGGCTCAAACTTATGATCCTCCTGCCTGCCTCAGCCCTCCCAGAGTCCTGGAATTACAAGTATTGCCACCAAGCCTGGAAGATTAGTTTTGTTAAGACTGCTGCTCTCATTGGGTTTATATTATCATGAGGTAGGATGATAGTAGACGCAATAAATTAGTGTGTAATTTCATTTTGGCAGGGATGGTGTGAGGCAGTGTCTCACTTTGTAGTTTATGCTGGCCTCCAACTAGCTCTACATCCCAGGCTGGCCTTGAACTTGCCATCTTGCCTCAGCCTGCCAAGTGTTCACATTACAGGAGTGTGTCACCGTACCCAGATGTGATTTCACTGGGTATCGTTTTGTTTGAGACAGGGTCTCACTGTGTCCTTTGTTCATTTACTTATGTATTTAGAGATAGGGTCTTGCTGTGTAGTTCAGGCTGGTCTTGAATTCACTGTGTATACCAGGATGGGGTCAAACTCAGTGATCTTCTTACCTCAGCTTCCCAAATTCTGGAATTACAGGTGTGCACTGCCGTGCCTGGCTCTCAGAGGTTTTGTTTGTTTGTTTGGTTTGGTTTTTGTTTTTTTTTTTGAGATAGGGTCTCACTATGTAGCTGAGACTGACCTGGAGCTCACTACGTAGCCCAGGCTGGTCTCGAACTCACAGTGATCCTCCTGCCTCAGCCTCCTGAGTGCTGGGATTACAGGTGTGCACCACCACGCCTGGCTTTTAAAGATTTTTTATACTCTTTTTAATTGGTATTTTGCAATATTCACATTCATTTTGGGGAATTGATATACATATGTATGTATATATATGTATATCAGTACTATATGTAAAATCTATCATTTTCAATTATATATAAATATATTAAAACATATAAATGTTGTGCTCATGTTTAATCCCTGCCCCTACTTCTCCCTGTAATTTCATCTTTTTTTGGTACCAGAATCGAACTCAGGGCCTTGTACTTGCCAGGCAGGCAAGACACCACTGAGCTAAATCCCCAGTCATCTCTCTGTAATTTCATTGTTAAGGAAAAAAATAGAAAAGCAAAGAAGGGATAGGGGCTGGGGATTTAACTCAGCGGTGCCACCACCTGCCTCATAATAATAAGGTACCGAGTTCAATTCCCCCAAAAAAACAATGGGATAAAATAGTGTATGGGCCAGGGATGTAGCTTAGCTGCACAGTGCCTGCCTGGCAAGCTTGAGGCCCTGAGCTTGATTTCTGGTACCAAAAAGAAAAATGGGGAAAAAATGCTGGACTGCTAACTATTGTGAAGTGGGAAGAGAATGTTCAAATGGGAAGGGGAACAAGGGAGAGGGGAGGGGGAAAGAAAGGAAGTGACGTGAAAATAGAAGGAAAAATGGAAACAAAGCTTTTGTGTATAGGGAGGAGTGGGGGGTTGAGGGGAAAGGGAAAGGGAAAAAGGAAAGGGGCAGGATATATCACGTACGGATGCAAATTCCCTGAGTGTTATCTCTGCGTACATCTAATAGATAGCAATAAATGCTTTGCTTGTCTGTTGTTGGTCTGTAAGCCAAGTCCCCCAGCATTGCTGCAACAGCTAAGCATTCAAGTTTAATTGCAGTGTTGGCACTTTGGGATAAATAAGTGGGTTTTGGGTTGCAGTTTGGGCACTTGGTCTCTAAAAGTTTCACCATCACTGCCTTAGCTTATTGAAACATCACCTTGATCTCTGTCTTTATTGTCTCATGGCCTTTTTTTTTTCCTGGTACTGGAGATCAAACTGGGGCCCTTGGCACTTGCAAGGCAGGCAGCGTAACCACTGAGCCCAATCCCCAGCCCTCTCATGGCCTTCTTACTGTATATATGTCCGAATTCCCCACCCCCTTTGGCAGTACCATAGATTGAACCCAGGAGCTTTGCTGAGCTACATTCCCAGCCATTTAAAAATTATATTTAATCAATTATTATTATTATTATTATTTTGATACTGGGGATTGAACTTGGGACACTGAGCTTGAGAGGCAGGCGTGGTGCCACTGAGCTAAATCCCCAGCTCTTATTTTTTGTTTTTTTGAGACAGGGTCTCACTGTATAGTTCAAGCTGACCTTAAACTCACTATATAGTCCAGGCTGGCCCCAAACTCACAGCAATCATCCTGCCTCAGCCTCCAAAGTCCTGGCATCTACTGCCATGCTGGGCAGACCTTTTTTATATTTTATTTATTTATTTCATCTTTATCTTATTTAATTAATTTATTTATTTTGAGGCACATCTCCCTTTAATTCAAGCTGGCCCAGAACTCACTATGTAGCCCAGGCTGGCCTCAAACTCAAGGTGATCCTCCTGCCTCAGCCTCCTGAGTGCTGGGATTACAGAAAAGTGCCACCACACCTGCCTCTATATTTTACTTTTTGACAGTGTCTTGAAAAGATGCTTTGAACTTGAGACCCTCCTGCCTTAAGCCTCACAGCAGGTAGGGATACAGGCATGTACCACCATGCCTGGCTGATGGCTTTTTTTTTTTTTTTTGGTACCGGGAATCAAACTCCAGTCCTTGCACTTTCAAGGCAGGGGCCAGAACCACTGTCAGTGAAGCTAAATTGCCAGCCCAGATGGCTCCTTATTTGTAAGAGATGCCTGCTGAAGTATTTAGGTGTGTAGTTCAGGGTGTCTACAAGTTGTTTCCAAATGGCGTAGGAATCTGTTTTTTGTTACTATGATGACTTACCTGAAGCTGGCTACTGTGTAAAGAAATTAAGTTTATTTAGCTATATTTGGAGGCCAAAAGACCAAGCAGCACGTTGCCATCTCTGGCAAGCTCCTCTTTGGCTACGTGACATCCTGGCAGATGGTATCGTGGTGGGAGCAGAGTAAAGGGAGTTCAGATGGTGAGAAAAGCCAGAGCTCAGGAAGGGGCTCTTTCATAGTTCCCTCTTACAAGAACTTCCTCAATCCCTTCTAGGGGTAGCACTCCAATCGCCTAACACATTCCCACTATTCCCTACCTTTTTTGTTTTGATTGTTGTTTTTTTGAGACAGGGTCTTGCTATGTAGCCCAGGCTGGCCTTGAACTCACAGCAATCCTCCCGCCTCAGCCTCCAGAGTGCTGGGGTTATGGGTGTGCACTATCACAACTGGCATATGTTGCCCATCTTCACCTCACCAAAAGGCCAGGCAACTTGCCCGTGACAGCACAGCTACTCTAGAATCTAGATGGTCTGACACTTCCAGCCTGGGTTCCTCTCCAGGCCATAGTATTTCAGGGTTAACCTCCAAGCCCCACCTCTAACCAGATGGTGGCACCCTAGGTCTTCCCTTAGCTTTAGGCCCTGTCCTGAGCCTTAGGGCACAGCCATCAAGCCCCCAAGGCCTGTCCTCATTTTAGAGCTCAGGCCTTACCCTCTCCTTCCCCATTCGGCCCAGCTTTGAATCTTGGGTCGGTGCGGCTAAGCACGTGTGAGATCCCTCCCAGGCCCTACCTCTACCCTCACCCTCCCTCTTCTCAGAAACCTTCACCTGGGTGAGCAGTAGAGGCCAGATGCCCCGGGTGGGCCTCCAAATCCACCCCTACCCCCCATACCCGAGGCCACCGACCCTCCATCATCTGCAGTAACGGCTCCTGAGGCCTGGGGCTGCTGGGATGGGCTTGCAGAGATGGACAGGGAGAGGGGAGGAAGTGTGCGGCGAGGAGGGGATGTACTGCTGGGGCGCCACCTGCCTGCTCTGCCACAGCCAAGTTCTCCTCCCTCAAGCCTCAGCTCTTGCCCCACTCTGCCTTCCTGCTCCCCTGTTGTGCTCTGGGGCATCACTGCTTCCTGGTGGGCTCCCTTAATACTTTGTAAACTGTGTCTTCATCACTAAACTTCCTGACTCACAGCACTTGTGTGTCACCTGATTCCTAAAAATGCGAAGAAGCTGTCCCAGTCTAACTGCAGTACCCTTCACGGAGCCGCACGCGAGAGGACAGACCCAGATGGGAAGACCAGCAACTTCTTCAAAGTTGTCTTTATTGGTTTCTTGCTGCTTCACAGAGCATCCTGGTCTATCCCTTTTGGGAAAGTGGCATTTGAGGAGATAAATACTTATTTTGTCCCCCACACTTCGGTAGGGACAGGTTTAATAAAAATAGCAATATAACAATAATGACTGTGATTGATAATAAAATGTCCCCTATATTCCCCTAATACATAGTTGGTTGAAGCTTCAAGAAAAACGATCCTCCTTTCTGGGAAGGGCCAAAGAGTGCCTGGAGACCCTTCGGTGGCCCTGCCGGGTGTCCGTCTCCCACCAAGAAGCCCCTATAAATACCCTTCCCTTCCCATCCCTGCCTGGGAGCTGTCTCCCCCTGGACAGACAAGCTGACATCGGTCCTCTTCCCAATCCCACCAAGACCACTCCAGAGAAAGGACCCCTAGGTCGGTTCTCTCCCCAGCTCTTTCCTCCCCTGCTCTTGTCTCTCCCTCTTCTCTTCACTGATCCTCTGTGTGCCCCTCCCCTGGAAGGCTTTTCTCTCCTTCCCATTACTATCACCTTCTCCACTCTGCCTCTCTTGCCTCCTCCTTCACCGACATCCTTCCTCCTCCTTTTTTGTCCTTTCCTCTGAATCAGAACCTCTTTCCTCAAAAAAAAAAAAAAAAAAAAAAAAAAAAAAAAAAAAAAAAAAAAAAAAAAAAAAAGTACCTGTCTTTCCCACCCCAACCTTCAGCAGATACCCTGACATGCCCATCCCGGCCTCTGCCAGAGGCTGGACAGTGTGCGGACAAGACTCCTAGCTGCTCCAGGGACCCTGTCCTCTTCTGCCCCTCATCCTAATGCCTACAAGCTTCCCAGGGCTTGGCACTTGAATGAAGAGCTTTGGCACAATTACCCCTGGGCACCAGGGCCATTCTATCCCTAGTGGCCAGCACAGGCTAGGGCAGGAGCCGAGGGAAAGCGGGGATAAAGATGGGAGACAGGACCCTCCTCCTGGAAAGCGCCCCCTCAGGCCCTCCCTGAGTCTGAGTCTCCATGTGTCCCGGGCCAGCCGGGAAATGACTTTCCTCAAGCTCTTTGCTCCCTCATGTCTTTCTGTCCTGGTATGGAGTGGGGTCTGCCAGTGGATGTCACGGGGAGCTCTCTGACTCAGGGGCTGGGGGAAGGCTCCGGGGCCGCTCTGAGACCTGTAAGGGAGAGGAGAAAAAATCAGGTAGGAAGAGGAGGAGGACTCTACCCTCACCAGGCCAGTGCCACCCAGATCCCTTCCTGAGACCCAGGCCCTGGAGGAAGCATCCCATGTCGCGGGGTCTGGGTCCCTGCAGAACGAATGCCTACTGAACTGCGAACCCACGGCCCTGCTCGCTCACTCCCTTCCGGATTCAGTTAACAAGCAAGCTTTCCTCTGGTCAGAATGAAAGCTGACGCCCTCCCTCAAGGAGCCCACAGGTAAGTAAAGAGGACAAACACCCGGAAAACCATGGCACAGCAGGAGACAGACACAGGAAGAGGTGGTGGGATGGGGTGGCGGTGACCAGCCCAAGAGGTGGCCAGGAACACGTCTTTGAAGGTGATGGTGGCAGGCAGGCAGCCTGGGGCTAATCAGGTTGAGAATGGAGAAGGGCATTGGAAGGAGGGGATTCTGGGTTTGTGCTGGGGGCAGCTGGGGACTTGGCTGGAGGGTAAGTGGGGACTCCATACACTCAAGTCTTGCTATACTCTCAGCTATATTCAGGCCTTCCCCTTCCCCAGCACAAGGGATGGCTCCATCCTGACAGCACTTCCGATCCACTGGCTGGGCCTCTATTTAAAGAATCCTAGGGCTGGGCGTGGTGGTGCACGCCTGTAATCCTAGCACTTGGGAGGCTGAGGCAGGAGGATTGCTGTGAGTTCGAGACCAGCCTGGGCTACACAGTAAATTCCAGGTCAGTCTCAACTACACAGTGAGACCCTGTCTCAAAAAGCCAAAAAACAAACAAACAAACAAACAAACAAAACAAATAAAGAATCCTAGGGCTGGGCACAGGTGGTGCATGCCTATAATCCTAGCACTTGGGAGGCTGAGGCAGGAGGATCACTGTGAGTTCGAGACCAGCCTGGGCTACATAATGAGTTTCAGGTCAGTCTCAACTACATAGTGAGACCCTGTCTCAAAAAAAACCCAAAAAACCAAAAGAATCCTAATGGGGCTGGGGATTTAGTTCAGTGGCACCGTGCCTGCTCTGCAAGCCAAAGGTCATGAGTTCGATCCCCAGTGCCAAATAAATAAATAAATAAATAAAAATAAAAAAGAATCCTAGGGGTGGGGGTGTAGCTCAGCAGCAGAGCACTTGCCTAGCCTTCTCAAGGACCCTGGGTTCCAGCCCCAGCACTGAATCAGGCTGAGGACATTTCCTAGAGCTCCTCCCTGGGGGCACTGCTCCCGCGAGCCACACACTGTTCAGAGCCTTCCCCTGTATCACCATCTCATTTTATAGGCTAGATCAGTTCTAGAATAGTCGGAACTAAGAGTCCCACGCGGCTCACCTACCTGCTAGGGGTGAGGTAGACTGTGTAGAGGGCAGGGTGGGCTCAGCTTGTTCTCCAGCCTCAGCGCCAGAGAGAACCGCCTGGCCTGGGGATGAGTGGGGGCAGAGCCCCTCCCACGGGCTTACCTTTATCAGCGAGGCTGCAGGGCTCAGAGACCCCTGGGGACAGGACACTGATTCGCTGGACAGAGATGTCCAAGGTTTCCTCTTCACTGCTGCAAGAGCGGGATGGCAGAGCAAAATGCTTAGGTCACTTTTCAGGGATCCGAAGTGGGTGGGAACTTGGGGTGGGGAGTGGATTCCACGAGGCTGTGCTCTTACTCGAGTCTGCGTCTTTAGGGAGGCTACCGCTGCCCATGGATGCCGAGAGCCGCGACGCCTCCGAGAAGCTGTGGGGCCGCTGTGGGCCAGAGCCACGGGCACCTCGGCCCTTCTCTTCCGGAGCCTGTTAGGGGACAGTGCACAGGGTCTGGGACTGGGAAACACAACAGAACAGGTCAAGGGAAGTTTATCAGAGGGATGGGCCACAGGCCTCAGCAGCCAGACAACCAGAGGCCGGTGACTGGCTCGAGAGCGAGCCACAGGGAACTTGTGATTGATTGGCTTGTGCGCACCAACGACATGATTGGTTCTGAAGGACTCACCCTGGCGCTCGGCCGCCCATCGTTAGGGCCCACATGCACCAGATGGTTGAAGTTGGTGGGCGGTGAGATAAGCTTGGAGCGCACAAAGGGGTCCTTCAGCATCTCCCTGCGGGCAGAGTGGGTATTAGGAGGAGGGCAACAAGGGTGAGGCCTCCCTGACCCCTGTCGGAAGATGTCCTCAACTTTGGGTGGAAGGCTCCGCCCAGCCCTAGCTGCGGCACTGCGCATGCTCACCGGCGCTGCTGAGTCCGCTGCTCGTCTGATACGCGGAAGAAGAACCGGCGCTTGCTTTTGGTGCGAAACAGCTGGCGCCGGCTGTTGTCAGTGAGGTCGGGGATATTGAACTCGTCCTTTTCTACAGAAGAAACAGAGAGCTGGGGGTGACCACAAGTCCACAGAGCCGACAAGCTGGCCCTCAGGGTCACACACCCACATGCGTGCAGGTGATCGCCCACAAATATACAAACACATCTAAGCACACGCGTTCCCTCACCTGCCAGCAGGTTCCTGAGGTAGGTCAGGCGGACCTTCTCCGTGCCATAGAGAAACAGGGAGCCCTCTGCATTCAGAGGCCGCACCTGAGGCAGCAGGCACAGAGGTGAGGCCATGCTGCCCAAGCCCACCCCAGTGTGGCCCCCGGGGGGTCTGGGGAGGCCTTCACCTTCTTCAGTGGCACAGTCTGCACCCATTCTGCTCTCCTCACATCAAACACGTCGATGGAGTTCTCGCAGAACACTGTCAGGTAGGGGGCTGTGTAACCTGCCGGGGGGAAACTGCTGTATTGTGCAGCCCCAGGCAAGGGAGGCACCTCTCTGAGGCGCCCACACCAAAGCCTTTTCTCTGCAGACTCTCCCAGCAGGTCCACCCAACTGCATAATAATGAGCTAACGACAGTGTGTACTAGCCACACGTGCACACAGTGCCAAACGCTTGGCGTATTTGTTTTCCCTTAATTGTCCCACAACTCTGAACAGGTAGTTACCCCTAATTTACAGAGGCTGGAATGGAGACCCCAGAGCCAAGCAATGGCCTAGTCACCCAGCTGGTGAGGGACAGATGGGACTTGACCCCGGCAGTCTGGATCCAACACCTGCAATGCTACACCAAATCCAGGCCCTACCCCAGAAGAATCACTGCTCCTGAAGGAAGCTCTGTCCCTGTCGTGTAGCCCTAACCCCATCACACCAGTTACCAGACTAACCCACTGCCCCACTCATTCATTTATCATGTGTGTGTCTGGGCTTGGTGTAAGATGTGGAAAAAGAAACCAGCCCCAACCCATTCTACAGGCCCCCAGTGCACCAAGTCAGCCATGAAGTGGGTGACAAGAGCCAAGACAGAGGTCTGAACAGAGAAATGGGGAGGCAAAGAGAAGCAAAGGACCAGTAGCGGGGGCTGGTAGGGCAGGGACCACAAGGGTATTAATGGTGATAACAATCAGGAGTGCCTTCTAGCTCTACGGCCTGCACTACCACGGGAGATGAACTTGTTAAGAACTGGCCAGATACAGGACAAAGGAGGGCAGCTCAGGCAGGGGGAGAACAGAAGCAAAGGCACAGGAGAGGAAGGTCCCTGGCAAGCCACTGGCAGAACAGGAGGTACCAAGCTCTAAGGTTTGGGCAGAACCTGGGCTTCCTCTGACACACTACAGGTGCCTGGCCCCACCCAGCCAGGCCCTCCACCAGCCTTACCCCAGCCTATGGGTGCCACTGGCCACAACAGCTCATGGCTGCGTGACTTGCGGCCGGCGCCATCCACGTAGACACCGGCAGTGGTGAACAGCAGTAGGAGCTCATTGAGGCTGAGTTCCACAGCACCCAGTGCCTCACCCAGGCCCCCTCGGGACGGTGGCAGCTCCTCAGGTACTAGGCCAGCCCCCAGTGCTAAGGGTGCAGCCTCATTGAGCAGTGGGTAGAGAGCAAAGGCACCAGCGGCACCCACACACAGGCGGTCACCCAGCAGCCCCAGGCTCTGCACAGGTGCGGGTGCCTGCAGCTCCCGGATACGGCGCTGCCAGGGCCCTGGTCCCGGGCCCAGCTGGTAGCAGAGAACCTGGCGTTTGACAGCCACACAGAGCACGGGGGTTCGAGCCTGCAGGATGCGCCCAGCTGCCAGCACCTGGCAGCCTCGAGACTCAGGGATCTTGGCACCCGCCACCTCGGTGCTTTCCAGCTCAGTTAAGGCGAAGAGGCGCACACTAGGGCCACGGCCGCACAACACAACCAGCAGGCCTGCAGAGGGACTCAGGGCCAGCTGTTGCACTCGGCGGCACTCCCCCACCTGGAAGATGTCTGCAGGGGTGAAAGGAGAGAGGAACAGGTAGGTGATAACCTACCCAGTCCCCATCCTCCTCTATCCACTGGAGCTGACCCCTACCCATGCTCACCCCCCCAGCCTTGCCTGTACCATTGCTGTGCAGGTGGATCACAAACAGCCCTTCCTCGGTGCCCAGGGCAAGCCGCTCCTGGTCTGGTAGTAGGTAGGAGAGGTAGAAGGTCATGAGTCAGGGGTTAAAAAAAGTCGAGGGTCAAAGGCCAAGCCCGGTATCCCCCTGCCCTTGTTGAGCCTGACTCTTTTTTTTTTTTTTGAGACAGAGATATATAGTTCAGACTTGAACTATGTAGCCCAGTCTGGCCTCACACTCACAGTGAGTCTCCTTCCTCAGTCTGTCCAGTGCTGGGATTATAGGTACATACAACCATGTCCAGCTTTGTGCTTGCTTTTTGAGACAGAGTCACGTTACATAGTCCATGCTGCCCTTGAACTTACTATGTCGCCCAAGCTAGCTCTGAACTCATGGCCATCTTCTTGCCTCAGCCTCCCAAGTGCTGGGATTACAGGCGTGCGCCATCATGCCTGGCCTGTGCCTTTGAGGCCATGGGGATAGGGATCCTGTACAGTGTCCCCTGTCACTGGGCCCTTCTTTCATGTGGACAAGTCTAATGGGGAAGGTCCTCAGTGGCAGAGGTCAGGGTGAGAGGCCTACCATCTCCACCCTGGGATTCCAGGTATCGCATGTCATTACCTAATGCCTCAGTTTCCCTTTATGTAAACTGAGGGCAAAGCTGCAGTGAGAGAGATGAACTAGCGTAAGGCGAGCGCAAAGTTCAGCTCCTTACTCAATAGACAACACTGTTCCCAGGAGACCTACACAGTCTCTCTTGTGGCTCCCATGCTGAGTGACTGCAGGGCTAGAGCTGGCTCAGGGGTAGCTAAAGAGTTTGCTTCATTCCTGTCTCTCCTAGCTGTGAATGATGGGGGCCCTGTTGAGTCCCAGGCTCCCTGCTGGTCCTGCTGCTCCCCCATGGTCACCAGCTGCTGTAAGACAGCAGGACTGAGCCTCTGGCTTGTCTCTTCATAAAGCCTTTGCTCCCTCTACTCACATGAGAGTCTTTTAGGTAAAGCAGAACCTGAGACAGAGAGGTACAGCGTGGAAAAGCCAGGCCCTCGGCGTCTGGCTCTCCACACAGCTCTGCAGAGGGGGGATATGTCATGAGGATACGTGTGCAAGATAGAGTCCCCAGCTTGAGGCTGCAGGGAGCTGGCCTTGACAGTGGCTTTTATGACTGTGCCTGTGCCAGCCCCTCCCTGAAGGCCTGGACTTCTCCCCCAGCCCACTCACAGTGACACTCCTCGGCCCAAGGCTCACCAATGACAGCAGCACACAGAGTGTGGGGCAGCAGAGGCAGCCCATTGTCGTAGGCCTCCTTGAGTGTGTACACAGGCCGGGGCCGAGGCCGTGCCTCCAGCAGCAGCCGCTGCAGCTCCCCTAGGACCTGCAGCCAGCGCTCACGCTCCCCCTTGCTCTCTGCCAGCAGCAGCACGGTGCACATGGTAGGCGGCACAGTCAGTTGGGAGGCTGTCACCTGTGGGCAGGGACCCATGCTGGAGGGCTGCGGGCTGAAAGCCATCCATCCTTCCTCCCTTCCCTCCACCAGCGGACATTTGCTACCACTAAGTGCATGTTCACCAGGTGTAGTGCTAGGCATGACCTATAGCAGGGGATAAGTCAGACAGGGCGCTCAAGACAAGCACATTGTGATCTGCACTGCAGTAGGGAAGGACAGGAACGGGAACGTGGAGTAGCCTCCCAGCCCAGGCCAAGAGGTAAAGGACAACTGCTCAACCCAGGAGAAAGTCAGTGCAGGTGAGAGGCGGGGCTGGCATAGGCTGGCAATTCTGTGCAGAGGGAAGAGAGTATGCTACTGTGAAGGAGGCGTGCATAGCCACCGGGTACCCTGAGAACTGGAGGGAGCAAGGTGTGGCCAGAGCAGAGCGAGGACCAGCTTGGAGCGCTTGGGGCTGCCTGTGGGACTAGATCTGTGGGGCCTCACATTCTCGGTCAGGAGTCTCATAAGGGTGCTGGGAAGCCACACAAGGGCCCCAAACAAGGTAGGACACAGCCCGATTCCTTGGCAAGTCCACAGTGGCTGCAGGATGAAGTCTACTATGGCATCCAAGTGAAGGTGAGGGCCTGGGCCAAGGTAGCCCAGCCATGGCCATGAAGTGGCTGCAGTGGGAATGGCAGAGGGAGGCAGACGATGGTTGGGTCTGTCCTGTCCAAAACACTTACCCTAAAGATGCGTGGTAAGTCCCTGGATTGGGCATGAATAACATCAGAGGCCAAGACAGGGGTGGCAGAGAACTGGGGATCCCTGAGAGGTGCAGGGGACAGTCAGAGGTTGTACTGTACCTGGCTGTCCCTCTCACCCACTGGTCACTTGCCTCATGCCCTTGTCCACACCCACCTCACATCCAAGGCCTGCAGGAGGGCAGTGCTAGCTGGGCTGGCCCGAGGGTCAGGAGCATCAAACAGCAGTAGGCGCGAATCACTGAGAGCAGCATACACCCGCTGCCAGCCCCGCCGGACACCGGAGGGCCGTGGCACCTGGGGGAGGCAGGCATGGGAGGGCTGCCCAGGCCCTTGGCCCCCACGCCCACCTTCCTCACTCCCCAGCCCCACTCACAGACAGGAAGCCCTCATAGGCTGTGCCTGTGCCTGTTTCAGGGTGCACTCCCAGGGCTGTACGAAGGTGGTCAGGGGGTGTGGGGCAGAGCGGGGCCTGTGGGGCACAGGTTGAGTGACAGAAGAAGCCGCAGGCTGTAGGGAAAGCAAACAAGTCAAATGGTGTGACTGAGCCAGGATCTGAGCCTTCCCTGCCCATTTCCTGGAGGCCTCAGTGGCACTTGAGCTGTCATCAACTGCTCACTAAGTGGGAAAAAAACTGAAAGAAGGAAATCAGACCAGGAGGCACCAGATACCCTGGGTTAAGGGGAACAGCCTAGGTGTGTGGGCCAGGGCCACATGCGGGGATGTGGCTGGAACACAGGGGGCAGGGGTGTGGTGGGGGATGCTCACCGTCACAGCCCAGGCCTTGTCGGCCCAGGCCCAGCATCAGCGAGGTACAGCAGAGACACTTGGTGGGGGATGGGAAGCTCCGGGGGCGCAGTGTGTGTGAGCCGGGCTGTGAAGGGTACACGCCATCACCCATGCGGGCAGGGCCAGGCAGGCAAAAGGCTGAGCCAGGCAGTTGCCACTTCTAAGCCCCAGTGCTACCCTAAACTTGGGCTGCCATTCATGATGCCCACGGAGGATCCCCACCAGGTCCTCGGACACCAGCACAGTGACTTGGTGCTCCCTCCCTACTCTGCCCCTCGGCACTGACCTTAGCAGGAGGGCCTTCTGCAGGGGTGGCAGTGACAGCCGGCACCCAGGGGAACACAGCCTGCAGGAGGCCAAAGGAGCAGGTGAGAAGGGTGGGGTGCAGGGCAGCCTATATCACTATATATATATATATATACATAGGCAGCTATATAAGCCTGCCTGTCCT
>NW_022900939.1:23857652-23867898 GCF_012274545.1 Fukomys damarensis | reverse complement strand
TATATATATATATATACATAGGCAGCTATATCAGCCCCTGCCTGTCCTCACCCCCATGCGCAGGCTGCGGCGGCCCTCTGGCTTCAGCTCTGGCTCTGCCCCAGGCCTTGGGGTGTCTCCTGAGATGCCAGAGTCCTTAGCAGAATCCTTCTGAGGATGAGAGAGGGAAGGGCAAAGTGAAAGTCCCTGTGCTGCTCCCCATGACTCCTCCCCAGCCAACCCCTCCACCTGACTCTTACCTCTGTGCTCCGGAAGGACAGGAAGGGGATGAGGGAGTTGGAGGGCTTGGCGTCTGCAAACAGAAACATGGGTCACTCAGGGTGAAGTCCCTGGGCTGGGGCCTCAGTGAATATGGAAGTGACCACAACTATGGGGCAGGAGGCCTGGCACACAACAGGTGCTCCATAAGTGGTGAGTAACAGACGCTGAGACACGATGCAGAGCAAGGCTGGGGCAGGGCACTGGCCCTGGGTTAGGAGCACTGGCCACTCACCTCCTGGCCCACGGCCCCGCAGCTCCTCCCGTAGTGCAGCCAGCTCCTGCTGCAGGGCCTGGTTCTGCTTCTCAGCCTCCTCCAGGCGCCTGTGGGGGAGGGGACAAGGGCTCACCATGGGCCTTGGCATGGGACCCAGGCCCAGAGCACAGGCCGTCAGCCTCACCGCTCAGCCTGCAGCTGGGCCTCCTGCACCTGCGTCAGCCGCTCCTGCAGCCCTTGCTTGGCTCGGATCTCAGCATCCAGCGCTGACTGTAGCTCCAGCCGTGCTGAGGCCTCCATTTTCTGCAGACGCCGCGCCTTCCACTGGTGGTCCTGGTGGCCACAAGGTGCCCCCATAAGATGCCCTCTGGACCTGAGTGCCTAGGATACTCCCTTCCACTGGTGCACGCTGCTCCCCAGGCTCAGCTCTTCCAGCCTCCCACCCCCACCCTGGGGCAAATCTGGGGCTCACCAGAGGCCGGGTGGTGATTGTTTGGGTGCCCACATTCCGTAAGGACTCCAGCTCCTCAGCCATCTTGGTGGCCAGGGCCTGCAAGTAGCCTCTCGAGACCTTCTCATCATTCACCCTGATTGGGAAGGGGCTCACAGTCAAGGGCCAGGCACTCGGACTCACCCAGGGACCCTCCCCAGCCTGGTAGTACCCACCAGCTGAGGATGTCGGTGATCTGGGCCTCCCAGTTGCTCTCAGTCTCCCGCCGCTCGCCTTCTAGACGCTGCTTACTCTGCAGCTCCTGCTCCAGCTCTTCAGCCAGCTGGGGGCCAGGTAGAAGGAGGGCTCAGTGCCAAGGTGACCCTGCAGCTGGGCCATCTGCTAGGGCCCCAACCCTGCCAGACTCCCTACAGGTACGCCATCGCCCTGAGCCCCACATGTGTCTCTACCCTTCTCACCTGCTCCAGCTGTCCAGGACCCCAGCATCTCTGCTACTCACCCTGCCAGCCCTCTACCTGTGCATCACCAGGGCTCTGCCATCCATCCTACTCACCCGCTCCTGCTCCCGGCTCAGCCTCTGGTTCTCCTCCCGCAACTGGCACAGAGCCTCCTCCTTCCCACTGGGCCTGAGGAGCAAAAGGCTGAGGTCATGAAATAATGGTGGCGGTGGTGGTTGCAGTGCAGCCCAGCCTCTCTGGCTCCATCAGGCCAGCCCTGCTGCCTGCTTACCCACAGCGGCAAGCCTGTTCCAGCTGTTCCCGCAGGGCGGCCACCTCCTTGATGAGCTGGGCCTCATGAGCCCCCACTTCGGATGATCCAGGGCCGTTGGTCTCAGGGGCCACATGGTCAGTCTTGAGGATGTGTAGAGGGGTCAGGGCACGGCCCAACAAACCACCCCATGCAAGGATACAGGCTTGGCCTTGGGGTCTTCAGGGGATCAGGCTGAGGGGGACACCTCCTGCTAGGGGGGCGAGACCTCACTACCTTGGTCTGGGAGGAGTCCTTCTCAAGACTTCGCTCTTGTCCCTGGAGCCTCGTTAACTCCTGGCTCAGGAAGGCCACCTGGTTCTCCAGCTGTGACAAAGTACCAAGGCAGGCCAGTGTGGACTTTGCCACCCCAACCCTTCTGCCCCACCTTGCCACAGACTTGCAGGACTTGACAGCCACAGTGCGCCCTTTTCCAGACGTAACATCTTGGGTCAGTCTCCACCAACCACATGGGAGGTGCAAGGGCATGTGGTATCACATAAATAAATTCAGCACCTCAGGCCTCCTCCAGCCATACTGGGGGTCACAGGTGCTGCCCCTCTCCTCCCACTCCCACCACTAACCTCCTTCCTGACATTCCAGACTTCCTCCAGCTGGGAGCTCAGGGCCTGGATCTGGCTGGTTGTGGCTGCCTCTTTCTCCTGAGCCTCCCGCAGCCTCAGCAGCAGCTCCTCCTGAAGACTCTGGGCTCGACACAGCTCCTGTGCCTGTGCCTGCAGCCCTGCCTGGACCTCAGCCAGCTCCTGGGCATCCAGGATACGGAGGACAAGCCATGGTCAGGGCACGTCTCTGTGGCATGGAGTCCTGGGCCACCCACCTCCCTTACCTGAGGAGCTGGTCCTTACCTGCTGAAGCTGGCTCTTCTCCAGCTGTAGGTCACTGACTTGGCCTGGGCTATCAGCAGGGGACTCATCCCTCTGGGACAAGGAGGCCTTGCTGTCCCTCAGCATCTCTGCCAGAAAGTGTCACTGAGACCCATGCATACTGACCACCCCGCCTCAGCTGGGTCCTCCACATGCAGCATCTCACAGAACCTTCTCCATGGCCCACTTTCCACAAGGTTCAAAGCCTCCTTCTCAAGGTCATAGACCACATACAGAGGAGGGACAGGACTGGGGACTAGAGAGGACTTGGCATGGGCTATGCCAGGATGGGGGTTACCTGCCAGCCTCTCCCTCAGAGTTTCCACTTCCTTCTGCAGCCGTGCCAGCTCCTGGTGGTCTGAGGGGTCCCCTGAGTGAGTAGCCAGGCCTGCAGTAGTAGTCCCAGGGCTCCCACACACAGCCCAGGCCCAGATGCCCTTATACCTTGGCATTCCCAGCTCAGCTCCACCTTCTCCTCCTCCCAGCAGCGGAGCTTCCACTCCCGGGCAGCCGCTACCTCAGAACTGCTCTCAGGACTGAGGTCGGGGGAAGGCAGGAACAACACAAGTTGGGAGAAACCCACCCCCACGAGCCTCATCTCTCCTCCTGCATCCAATCATTTATTCATTCAAGAGCTCCTACCCTGTCCCAGCTGCAGGACTAGGGCTGGACTCTGTTCCAGGGAGAGAAAAAGATCAAACCAAGACCCTGCCTTCAGGACAGCCTGGACCACCCTGGCCTCACAAGCAGTGTGACCTTGGAGAGTCACCTACAATGTCTGAGCCTCAGTTTCCTCGTAGGACAATGGAGGTAATAGCCTCTCCCAAGGCCTGTCGAGAGGTCCAGTGCAGTGGCCCTTGGATAAGGGCTGTTCAGAGCACACACCTCCCACCCCATCTCAGCACTCCACCCCAGGCCCTTGCTTCCATCCCAGGCAGGCAGCACAAATGGGACCAAGTGATCCTCCTGCCCATTTTATAGAGGCATACAATGAGGTTTAGGGCAGTAGAAGCCCTTTATACTTCAGGTCCAGTGCCTTTGTTTTTTTGTTTTGTTTTATTTTATTTTTTGGAGATGGGGGTCTAACTATGCAGTTCAGGCTGACCTTGAACTATGTAGCTGAGGCTGGCCTCAAACTTGCAGCAATCCTCATGCCTCAGCCTCCCGAGTACTGGGATTACAGGCGTGCACCACCACGCCTAGCAGAGTGCCTTTGAAACCTACAGTGCAGGGTGCTGTGAGGGCCCCATGCTGGAATGTGGCCCAGAGGAACAGCCATGGCTTCTCCAGGACACTGATAACATGAGGCTCCAGGAAACCATTCTGTTCCCTTTCCCGAGCTACTGATGGGCTATAGTCCCACTTCCCAGCAGGTGTGAGGGCTAGACTCACCGCCCAGAGGTATAGGTGAAGCCTATGAATGGCAGGTGGTGGCCAGAGAAGGACCCATGGGAGGGTGGTGGCAAGGTATCCTGCAGGAGAGATAAAGACAGTCAGAGCCAGTAGGTACAGCTCCAGGCTGAGGCTCAAGAAAACAGGCTGAGGCAGGAAGATCAGCATGAATTCAAGGCCAGCCTGAACTACATAGCAAGACCCTGTCTCAAAAAAAAAAAAAAAAAACAACCCCCTCCAAAACAAAGCACGCCAAACAAGCAGTAGCCCCCGGGGATGGGACTGACAGCCTTCTCCTGCTCACATGTGAACCCAGGAAGACAACATAGGCCCTACCAAAATGACCACAACTTTACAGAGTCTTTGAGATTATGGACACCCAGGGGCTGCTGGGAGTTCTCTTCCTTACATGAATTCTAGTTAAAAGGATGACTTCTAGAGTCAGAGAGCCTTTACTTAGTTACAGCCTTGCTCACTGCAGGCCAGATGAACCACAATTCTCACAAGCCCCTGGGGTCCAAAGGCCTCACCCCAGCCCAGAAACTTGCTCTAGGGACTTCTGGAGGTTCCTAGAGTCCATGAGGAGCAGGGTGACACCCTGCTGCAGTGGCATCTGCCACTCACAGGATGGTTGAGGGTGTCATCATCAACATCGAAGTTGGAGGTGTCCACAGGCCCTTGAAGCTCAGGGATGTAGGGGGCAGTGCTGGATGCCAGCTGCTCCCAGTCCACACCCTCAAAGAAGGGATGGTTCCGGAAGTCATCCAGTCCACCACGGCCCAGCCGCTCCTCTTGGCGGCACAGCAGCTGGCGGATCAGGTCCTGGGCACTGGCTGGCACATCAGGCATGTCAGAGGGGAACTGCAAATGGTCCTGCAGGTCAGGGCAGAGAACACGTAATCAATCAGCTGGGGCCCCACATTGGCATGCTGATATCTCTAGCCGCACATATGTGGGGGGCCCCTGCTGCCCTCCTAAGCCAGTGGCCAGACCTCGTGGTTCATGATCTTGCCGTAGGTTTCCACCAGGGATTCTGCGTAGAAAGGTGTTTCCCCAAAGAGGAGCTCGTAGGCACAGACTCCCAGCGACCACCAGTCACACTGTGGGCCATAGTGGCCCTGACCCTCCTCCATGGCCTGCAGGATCTCAGGGGAGATGTAGTCTGGTGTCCCTACTGCCACTGATGAATCCACCTGTGGGCAGTGGTGTTGCACGTCAAGCCTGGCACCTCCACTTCCCAGGGTCAGGACTGCTCCAGTACTGCCTCTTGGGACCCAATGCTCCCTCTGCTAGCCTGGGTGCCTTCATCCCCCGGACAGCTTGGCCTGTCTGGTGTTCTTGGCTCCCTTTTTAGGTGAGGTCCTCACCATGCCACTATTGTTGAGTCGCAGACAGGAGCCAAAATCAGCCAGGCGGATGTGCCCATTCATGTCCAGTAGGATGTTATCTGGCTTGACATCTCTGGGGGAGGGGAGGGAGATGAGGGACTTGACCTTGCATGAAGATGTACATTTAGGCATGTGTCCAACAGGGCATGTTAGCGCATGCCTGTAATCCTAGCACTTGAGAGGCTGTGGCAGGAGGATCGCTGCAGGGTTTGAGGTCAGTTTAGCATACACAAGCAAGACCATGTCTCCAAAAAATGAGGGCAGAGGGCTGGGGGATTTAGCTCAGTGTGGCCGCCTCACAAGCGCACGGACCTGAATTTGATTCCCGGTTAAAAAATAAATAAATAAAGGGCATATTCCTAGATGTACACAATTTCTGTGTGCCCACGTGAGCCATGTGTTTGCATGCATATAAAAGTAAGAACAGGCTGCTAGCCAGGAGAAAGAAGGAGGAAGCTAGACTGGTAGAAAGGATCCATAAGGACCTTATGGGCTGAAGAGTGTGCTGCAGGAGACACGGAGTCAGATTTCACCCATGTAGACCTTGGCTCCAACTAGCTAGGCTGTCCTAAGCCAGGGCTTGCTTACCTGTGCTAAGTCCTGATTTTCTCATCTGTAAAGTGGGTACATTGGCAGCCCTCACCACATGAGATCTTTTTATTTTTATTTTTATTTTTATATTTTTGGTACTGAGGATTGAACTTGGGTCCTTGCACTTGCGAGGTAGGTGGCAGAACCACTGAGCTAAATCCCCGGCCCCACATGAGATCTTTTGAAAGGAGAGTTGAGAAGCACACATAAGAGTTCCCCGCACAGGGGTGGGCATATAGAGAGTACTCAGCAAATAGCCATATCTAGAGCAGTCAGCATGGGCTAGCTGGGCAGCAGAGGCTTTGGAGGCCCACCTATGGACATAGCCCAGCTGGTGCAGTGAGTCGATGGCCAACACCATCTCGGCCAGGTAGAACTGGGCCAGCTCAGGTGGGAGACGGTCCTCAAAGCGGCTCAGCAGTGTGAGGAGGTCTCCACCAGCGTAGTAGTCCATCACCAGGTACTAAAGGGTAGCGGGTGGGGACAAGAATCAGACTGTGGGGAAAGGAGCACCTACCTGTCCACCTCATGGTGGCCCTGTGGGGCTCTGGAACGCTGCAGGGGGGGTCCCCAACAGCTCTGGGGTGGCTAGCTTCCAGCCAGAGCTCAAGCAGGAGATGCCAGGCCTAGCAGCTGGTGGGAAATGGGGGCCCTCTAGATCCCAGGGGAACCCAGTGCCTCTGCCCCTAACAGCCTTCCCCTTGTCTCCAGGCAAGCTCCTCCCCACCCTGCTGAATATCCTCACCAGATATTCCTCATCTTGGAAGGCGTAGTGCAGAGTGGTCACCCAACGACTGTCCCCCTTCACCAGCACATCTCGTTCCTCCCGGAAACAGGCCGTCTGCAATGGGTTTGAAAGAGAGTGGGGCAGGTGGGATCAGAGCCTAGAAACCCCTGGCCAGCTCAGAGAATGAGGACTCCTAAGCCAGTGGACTGATGGAGGGTGCTCTGCTCCAGGCTAGCTCTGGGTGAGCCCAAGCCTGTGTTTTACAGCTCTGGGCCTCAGTTTACCATAAAGAAAATAGGAGCTAGGTGTGGTGGCACATGTAATCCCAGCACTCAGAAGGCTGAAGCAGGAGGATCACCATAAATTCAAGGTGAAGTCAGCTAGAGTTCAAGGTCAGCCTGGACTACATAGCAAGGCCCTGTCTCTAACAAACTAACAAAACAAAAAAACCCAAACAAACAAAAAAGAGAATGGGAATAACCCAACTCTTTCAAGGAAGGGCTAGGAGATGGGTGACTGACAAGGATGGCCTTCTTTGCCTGATGTCCTGCCATGCCCTGTTGTCTTATATACCTTGCTAGCAGCGTACTCCCCACATCATATGCACGATACCCAAGTCCCACCAGACCCCGAACTGACCTCAGCCCTCTTCAGCATCTCCCATTTGTGCAGCATTTTCATGGCAAAAATCTGTCCATTGTCTCTCTGTCTCACCACGGCGACCTGAGGCCACATTAGGACTTGAGTGAGCCTAAGCCAGGCACTAACCCCCTTCCTCGACACCTGCCCCAGGCCCTTTGCTCACCTCCCCGAAGGCCCCTCGGCCAATCACCTTCAAGATCTCAAAGTCATCTCTCTGTAGGCGTAGCTCTTTCACCTTTTTTACGAAGGGGGTGGCTGAGGGAACAGAGTTGGGGCTCAGAGCACTCAAGTGAGGGCCCCAAATCCCTCTCTCACCTTGGCAAAGCCAGGAACCACAGAACAGGGAGGCCTCCCCAGGGATGGCCTGGCAAGGGGGCTAATAGGTGGAGCCCATTCAGCTATGAGCTGGAGCTGTGGAAGGTGAGGGTTCTGGCCCCCAACCTCACTAGACCCTATCTATCTCCAGAGTCCATGCAGCTTCCATCCCAGGGGCTGATGGGACTTGTAGTCTTCCTCAGCCTGGGGCTTGATCAGGTCACCCCGAAGAAGATGAGAATGGTGCAATGCCCCCCACCCCAGTTCTTGGCCCCTAAAAGGGCCAGGCCAGGGCCTGTCTTGGGAAACTGGATAGGTGACATTCCTTGTCCCCAGAGAGGCTTCTCTGCCATTTAGGAGTTGTGGGCCTGGGTCCCAGGACCCTGTAGGTGCAGAGGTACCTGACTGGAGGTGAGGCCAGGGGAATTCCCAGAGGACAGGGAGGACAGTGGTCCTTCAGGGCTCTGGGGGACAGGCTCTGTGCTCCCCAGGTGGAGCCCCTGGTCTGGAGGCATAAAACCATTCTGCCTGGGTGTTCCCAAGGCTCTAAAACAGAGCCAAAAACCTTTGTCTGGTGCCTGATGCCAGCACCTGAGGGTATAAACACTCAGGATCCCCTCCAGGCCTGACAGCCCTGCCACTCAGTACCCTGGCTCCCTTTCTTTTGCCTGGCCAAGAGCCTCTTCTTGCATCACAGTCTCTGAAACCTTCACAAAGGGCATCTCCAGCCACTCCCAGCCCTTCCCAGGTCTAAAGTTGCCACAGGCCAGGGGGAAAGGAATTCTTAGGGAAAGAGAGAGGCAGTAATGGCCAGTGAGGACTGGGGCAGCTATGGTCTGGCACCCTGCCTCAGTTTCCCCTCACCAGGAGGTAAACTGTCTTTCAGCTGGGCGGGCCTGTGGGTAGAACAGAGCTGCTCCACAGGTTTATCAGGCAGAACCCCCGCAGCGGGGGTGGTGTGGAAACCTCATTACAGATATTAATTGTTTCTTTCCCAGGTCTGAGTATGAGATGGGGGAGGAGCAGCCACAGGCTTCCAGGGAGAAAATGAGACCAGGACAGTGACCCACCAGTCAGATGGGTCAAGACCTGGGGCCCAGAACCAGGAGGATCCAGGCCTCCTGCCTTGCCACAGGGGATAAGGGCTCTGGGAAGGAGCAGGGACAAGTTGGGGCAGGAGAGGAGTGAGTCACGCCCTAGGAGTTACCTCAGGAGATGTCAACAACATCCCCCACAGTGGGGTCCCAGGCAGAGGTGCCAGAGGCAGGCAGGGAGGAGCACACACGTGTGTGCAAACACGTGGGTGTGGACATTACAGGGAATGGGGGTGACAACACAGACATACATACATAATAACATAACACACAGGAGTCCCAAGAAGACAGGCAGATAATAAGGGCAGGGCTTCTGACTGTCCTCATCCTAGGGCTAGGGGCCAACTTGCTGGCCAATCTGGTGGCTTGGTTCCCAACCATGCCAGGCTGAGCCTTGGGCCTGCCCACAGCTCAGTAGTGCCAGGAACACTAGTTGCCTAGTGGGCAAACAACCCACCTCACCCCACCCTCCAGGCCAGATACCTGTGTCCTCCCCACAAGGCCCAGCCAGGTGAGACCAGGGAACCCTTGGGCTGGCACCAGTGCCCACGCTGGGTTCTGGGTCACTCTGGGCCAGCCACTCCCAGTGACTGAGATGAGTCAACCAGGAAAGGGTGCAGACCCACCTCCAGCCAGGACCCCTCCCTGGCCCTGTCAGGAAGCCAGGCCAGGAGCTTGCACAAAAGGGCCGAGGTTGGCTCCCAGTCCAGGTTGGGGTGGACTTGTGTGCAGGGTGTGGAGCTGTCTGCAAAAGACAGCACCTAGAGATCCACGAGTTAGCTATAGCAGAGCTGGAGGGGCCTAATGGCCTGCAGAGGGGAAGTGAGAGCTCCCCTGGACCTTGTCTCTGGGTCTCTGTGTCAGTAAGGACTGAGGCAGACTGTAAGTCTGTGTGACACTCAGGGGGTTCTGTGTATGTGTGTGTGTGTGTCTGTGTGTGTGTGTGTCTGTGTGTGTTCTGCGTGGGGCACGAGATGTGGTCTAGAACTGGAAAATCCTGTACATGACGTTGTTGAGGAGTATACTGGACACATACGTCTGGGATCTACAATCTGGAAGTAAGTTTGTGTGTGTCTGTCTGTGTGTGTCACACAGGAGATGCCAGGGCTCCCGGAGTGGGAAGGGGCGTGTGCAGGTGGGTGTGCGGGCCGCAGGGTCGAGTGGCAGGCGTGAGAGCCCACAGCGATGTGAGTAGTTTCTAGGGCTGCTGCGTCCCTGTGGGAGACTGTGAGGAGGCAGAGCGCGCAGAGGTCCGGGAGCCAGGTTCCTAACTCCCACCCCCGTTCGGCCATGGCCACTTACCCCAGCTCAGGAACTGCGCCACATTGCGCTCCCGGCGCAGGGGGGCGCTGCTGAGCTCGTGGTGCAGCCCCAAGAGCAGGTCGAGGAGGCCGTCGAGTCCCGGGTCGCTGCCGGCCTCGCCCCGAACCAGCTGCTCTAGAGCGCGCAGTCGCTGCTCCATGGCTGCGCCCGAGTCCCGCGCCTGGGCTAGAGCCGGGCCGCCTGCATGTCTGCCAGTAAGTCCGTCCGTCAGTCCGTC
>NW_022900939.1:23850151-23857347 GCF_012274545.1 Fukomys damarensis | reverse complement strand
CGCGTGGGGCGGAGCCAACCCGGGCCAGGAAGTGAGGGGGCGGGCCGCCGGGAGGGACTCCAGGCGAGGCGGAGCTGGGGTCGCGAAGACCCGCCCGGACCCTGTGGTGGTTATCAGCCCCAGCCCTACGGGGACACCTTCAGGACCCTAATCTCTGTGGAGCACAAGTCGCGCACTACTTCCTCCTGCTCGGAGCAGCGACCCACTTTGGCCTTGGAAGAGGGGCTGGGGACGGCTGCTGTCCCGGAGCCGGAAGGGAGTTGTAGTTCGCTTCTCCGGGTTTGTCTGCCGCGCTTGGCAACCCCCACCTTGCCACTGCTCTGCCTGAAGTTGCTGCTGTGACTTTTTGTATTGTTACAGCTGACCTGGGAGAAAGGGAGATGGGATAGAGATAGTCCCATCCATTTGGCTGATGGGCACACTGAGGCTTAGAAGGACGAAGGTGATTCGAAGGGCGAGAGACTCCGAAGTTAGACTGGTGCAGGCTGGGCTGTTATCTCCACCACCAGCTCATTCAGCTGGGCCGGAGCTGGGCCAGCCGCCCGGCCTGGAATGTGAAGGGCCTCAGAGGCCCGCACTAGGCCGAGGGAGGCCGGCTCTATTCTAGGATATTTCTGATTTCTGCCCAGCTGTATGCAGCTGGGCTGGACGCGACGACATGGGATAGTGAGTCCGTCCAAGAAAAGAGATTAAAGGGAGGGACACTTGTGACTTTAGAAAACACACATTCTTTCATTAAATAACCTGTCTGGGGGGTTTCTTCCCCTCTGAGGCCAAGAACTCGAGATGGGACAGGGTCGCATTTCCAGTGTGGAAGGAGGAGGCACTCCTTGAACGTTTACAGAGCGAAATGGACACCCCCGGCAGAAAATAGGGTGTTTCTCCATACTACTATGTCGATCTTTGCAGCAGCCCTGCCCTGTGGCTCCCCAGGCTGGGGATCTAGGAAAGGGGGAAGCAGTCGCGTTATTTCCTAAGTCCGTCAGGCGAGGAAGGGGAGCCAGAGTTCGAGCTCAAATCTGGGGATCTTTGTTGCTGCCCCTGGTCTCCGGAAGGTGGCGAGCAGGAGTTTGGAAGGTTTGAGGCCTCCCGGGTTTCATCTGGGCAATTAGCGCTCGGAGCAGCCCAGCAGGAACAGGGCCACCGGAGGGAAGAGGCCTCAGGGCGGCGCCAGAGACCAGAGGAGAGGCAGGCCTCTGGGGAGGCGAGTTCCCAGCTGGAAAAGTGGGGGAGGGGGCCAGGGCAGGAAGGTGGGGCGCTCCTCGCTGCCCACCTTGGACACCCTGACCCTCAGCCCACCCCATCACAGCCCCAGCGGTCAGCAGTCAGGGACCACCTGGTGAGGCCACAGGTCACCATGTAACTTGGGGCAATCTTCCTAACTCTGGGATGCTGAGTTCTCAGAAAGTCCATTCCCTATCAGACTCCATCCCCACACTATATTGGCAAATGGGAAATACCAACAGGCACCCAGGAATTGGAGGCAGAAAGCAAACTTTTTTTTTATGTCGATGGGCCTGGTTGGGATTATTCTTTGGAGAACCTGTCTTTGGTCTTTCTATAGTTTAATAGGATTTGTAAGCAGGAGCTAATATAGAAGCAGAACAAGCAGTTGATTGGTTATATATTGGTTATGTATATAATATTATTGACTGGTTTATAGCAAGTTTAAACTCAGGGTAAGACACATTAATTTTAGGGTAAGGTCAGTTAGATAAAGGAGACACATATTTAGAGTAGGTATCAGTTTAGGGTTGGGTCTGTCAAGGAGGAGCAGATAAGGAAGACAGGTACTTAGAGTGGGCATCATATAGAGTGCATTGTATTTGAGAATGGGTGTAAACCCCAGGCAGAGATAGGGAGTTATTGAGTTGTTTTTGGTGGTATTAATAGGTTATATGGGGAGTTACAAGCCTGGCAGCGCTAGCAAGAAAACATGTGTCTGTATAGACTACAGGACTATATGGCATTATTAATTTTATTTTTAGATTAACCCTTATCACACTTTTCCTTCTTTACTTTTGAACTCAGGACCTTTCACTTTCAGGGCAGGCACAGTGCCACTGAGCTAAACCCCTGGCCCACTGAACTTTTCATTTTTAACACCACACCAGAGGGAAAGCTGAGTCCTGAGGCCTAGGGTGGTATGGGGCAGAGCTAGGATTGACACTCAACACTTCTGCCTCTCACACACTTAATTCATTTTGTTCTTATGCCAGTTTTGTCACACTGTTTTTGCAAGCCCAGTTTCTTTGTCTAGAAAAGGGGTCCAGTCCCCCTGCTACACTTTTGTGCTCCAACGTCAGAAAGTCCTTAAAGGGCCACTATCAGCCTGACCCTGTTCCAACCTGAAAAGGCAGCTGGGCCTCCAGCCCTGACAGTACCTGGCACACCTTTGATCCTCTGCATGCTGGGCCCCAGGACTACACAGCCCAGCTCAGCAAATGTCAGTGGATAAATGGGTTTCTTCTCCACAGAGCCTTGGGCCCAGCCAGTCTGAGCAGGTGGGCCACTATCTTTCCCTCTTCTTGTGGCATCCTCATTTGAATGGCTTTTGTCCATGGTCACTGCTTCCCAGAGGCTCAGCCAGGTCTACAGAAAGGACCTGCCACTCCCCTCTCCAGCCTCTGTGGTGTGGAGGTGCTGGCACCAGTCCTGCCCCACCCCTGGGAAAGAGGTCGTGGTGAAATCATCTCACATTCTCGTGCTTCTTGGCATTTCAAAGTGGCTTCAGGCCTCTTATGTCTACAACAGCCCTGCTGGAAGGGTTATAATTACCCTCCCTTCGCAGATTAATATGCTGAGGCCAGGAGGCCATGTGGTGCCAGTTCTGAGCTCCTGTGCTTAGTCTACACCCTGCCTGTATCTGGGGTCCTGTCTAGGTCAGTACCTGGCAGCAGTGCCTTGGTTAGAGAAAATGAAGCTGTCAATTCAGTGACCCCAGCCTAGCAGAAAGAAAGGCACAGAGGCCAAGGATTTGGCTCAGTGGTTCTACCGCCAACCTCACAAGCCTAAGAATCTGAGTTTGATCCCTGGTACAAAAGAAAAAAAAAAATACACAGAAGCCAGGCATAATGGTGCACGCCTGTAATCCTAGTGCTTCGGAGGCTGAGGCAGTAGGATTGCCTCTAGGTTAAGGCCAGCTTGGACAACATAGTGAGTTTAGAGCCAGACTGAACTACAAAGTGAGACTCTGTCTTAGGGGTGGAGGAGAAAAGAAAAGAAAAAGGCACAGAAGTTTCCAAAAAGAGGAAGAGGGGGACTGGGGCAGGGAGAAACCCAGAGAGCGCACACAGGTAAACCATAGGGAGCCTCAGTGTTCTGAACCATGGCATTGGCCTCTGGGTCAACAGGAGGCTCAGCGGTCTGTAACCAATTCTTAGACCTCCTGAGTCCAGGTCTCTGGCTCCCCTCCCAAGGTACAGAGATAGATTCAGCCTCCAGTGGCAGCTGAGTCTCCCAGCCTGGGCCTCGAAATCAGCTTAGAGCTACTGGACCTGTCCTGGGCCACCTGAAGTGTGGTCTCCACTCCCACCCCAGGGGGTCAAGGAGTGGGAAGCTGACAGTGGGGTCCTGCAGCCCTGCCCACTGTGCCCCAGATGTGTACCCTCAACCAAGTTCCTCCCCCTTTATCTGGACACTGTCTTTTTGGATATAAAGGAAAACAGGCCAGGTGTGGTGGCGCATGCCTGTAATCCCAGCACTTGGGAAGATGAGGCAGGAGGCTTGCTTTGAGTTTGAGGCCAGCCTGGACTACACAGCGAGACCATCTCAAACAAAATACAAGGAGAACCTAGCCAGGGATTTGGCTGAATGGCACTGTGCCTGCCTTGCAAGTGCAAGGTCCCCTGGTACCAAAAAACAAAATAACAAGAACCTTACTTGCTCAGGTGTGGGGGACAAGCAAGGTATACAGTATGGCCCCACTGACCCTCCTGACATTTCTCTTAGAAGAGGTGATGAGGTACACTGTTGGATGTTGGGGAGCATAAGCCTTTGCCGCCTAGGCATCCAGTCCTTGTTAAAGAGCTGTTCGGGGGCTGGGGATTTAGCTCAGTGGTTTCACCGCCTGCCTCACAAGCACAAGGTCCTGAGTTTGATCCCCAGTACAAAAAACAACAAAAAAATATAGGGGACCTTGGGATGGAGATGGCCAGGGTGAGCAGCTCTGCTCCTCACCCTGGCCCTTGGCAGCTCCTCATGTCCACTCCCCTGCTAGCCATCAGGGTGTCCTTTGAAAGGTCCAAAGCTCTAAATGTGTGGACATACGGTAGTTTCATCATTCTGAGTTTCCTCCCAAACCCTTGCCGGCGGTGCTCCAGCCCGCCCTATGAGCTCCCACACTGCTGAGCTGCAGCCCTGTGTGGTTTTGCAATTACCAGTCCCTCTGGGTGCACAGGAAGCAAGGCCCCAAGCCCCCTCAGCCACCACCCCTCTGGCCTATGGGCGCCACTGAGTCTGCAAGCTGCTTCATGGAAGGGTAGGTCCTCCTTCTTTGTTCTGGTTGCTGGGTGGGGCATTGGGCTCCCTGCCCTTCCCTGACCCCAGGGTGGGGGGTCAAGAAAGGAGGCCACTGAGGTGGATATTCTCAGGCTCAGCCTCTGAGACACATTTTAGAGACCAGGAAACAGGCTCAGGAGGTAAAGCAATGGCTGGACCACAGCAAGTAGCAAAGGTGGGATTCAAACTGAGGGCTCTGTGTGGACAACTGCCCTCTGGGTGCTACTGTAGCTGGTGACTTTATTTGTAGTGCTTGGGGGAAAAACCCATGGCCTCATGTGTACTAGGCACTTGCTCTGCCACTGGGCCATGCCCCAGCCCCAAGGTGGTGACTGAACCAGAGGGTAGGAGCAGTGGCCAGGAATCCTTCCACCAGCAGACTGGCCTTGGGTCAGTACTGTGACTCACCCGACTTCGATAAGAACAGGGCTCTGGAGTAGACTTTTTAGTTCCTTGTGTTCTAAAGAGCAGGAGTAATGTTCATTCTTCATGATGATACAGGGAATCATATCACAACACACAGCTGTGTGGGGGCTGGAACAGTGGGATGTCCCTTTGCCTCCTGGTCCTGGACGGCTGTTACTCTAGGGCTCTGCGAACAGGGTAGAAGGATCCCTCCTCTGCCCAGCCCCGCCTCTGCAGGGCATCTTCTCACCCAGGTTGGAAGTGAGGTGAGGCCACACTGCTATTATCCATATGCACCAGCCCTTCGTGCACCCACATCACAGCCCATAGGGGACTTTACCCTGTAAGACCCAAACCAGGCACATGAGCCCTGGAGCTGCAGTAGTGGGGCTCTGGGGGTGCCTGTCCCTGCCTTTCCTCTTCAAACCTCAGCTCAGCAGGCCCTTCTAGGAAGCCTCCAGGAGTTCACCCTGCACTAAGGGGTGGGTGCCGAGAGTTCTGTGTGCCCAGAGCCCCCCACAGGTGGAGCACCCCAGTGGGGGCGGGCCACTCCCCTCATTCCCACCCTACCAGAGATCCTGGGTCTGTTTTCTCAGGTGCTTTGACAGCTTGAGCAAGCATGCTGCACCCCCAAGGACTCCTGCAAGCTGCCATTGGCTGACCCAAGCTTCTGGGGTCCTAGGCAGAGGGACAGCATTTAATCTCTATTTTGGGCTTCTCAAGCCTGAGGATGGCTACATTTTGAGGGTGCTGGAAGCTTGTTTGGGGCCTTTTTGGAGATAGTGTCTTGCTCTACAGTCCAGGCTGGCCTCAAATTTCATATACTGTAGGCCTGGCTGGCCTCAAACTTTTAATCCTCCTGCCTCTTGAGTGTTGTGATTATAGGAACCACTGAACCTAGCTGGAAGGTTCAGTTTTCATTCATGTGTTCATTTGTCCCATTCAGTTGTAATGGGGATTGAACCAGGGCCTTTGCACCTACATCCCCAGCCCCTTTAAAAATTTTTTTGACCTCTTGCCCCACAAGTGCAAGGTCCCGAGTTCCATCCCAGTACAGAAGAAAAAAAAATTTTTTTTAAACAAAAAACTAGGATTAGAGGTCCCATTTGATCTAGTGATTCCTCTGCTTGGTATCTTCCCAAAAGAATTAAAAGAATCATACCACAGCGATATATACACAACCATGTTAATAGTGGCGCAGTTTGTAATAACTAAAACTTGAAAACAGCCCAATTGCCCAACAACTGGAGACTGGAGAAACTATATATATATATATATATATATATACCACTCAGCCATAAAGAATGAGAAATTAGAAACATTTATAGTTAAATGGATGCACATTGAGGCCATACTCTTACATGAAATAAACAGGACACACGTGTAAATACCAAATTGTTTCTCTGGTGTGAAAAACTAAAAGTATAAATAAGGATCAAAATGTATGATTGGTAATGTGAAATAGGAAGAAAAGGGACAAAGGGAAGGGGAAATGGGAGGCGTAGGGGAAAAGAAAGGGAATGGAATTAATAGAAAATGAAAATATGGAAACAAAGTCTTTGTAAATAGGGAGGGGTGGAGGGGTTGAAGGGAGGGCAGGGGAATGGAGAAAAAATAAGAACCAAGATAGATTATGTAAAGGTACAAATTTCCAATGATGAATGTCATTACATTGTATGCCTAAAATGTACTGATTTAACAATGAGAAAAAAAACATAGAATCATGAGGATAATAGATTTTAAATAAAAACTTATTGACCACTTTATGAAATAAAACTTTTTTGAGGGTCTGAGTCACTCTATTGCCCAGGCTAGGCTCAAATTCACAGTCCTCTTGCCTCAGCCTGCCAGAGTCCTCGGGTTACAGGTGTGTGCTGCTACACCCAGCATTCATTCATTTATGCATTTGAAACGGGATCTTATAATGTAGCCCAGGCTGGCCTCAAACTAGAGATGCTCTTCCTGCGTTAGTCTATTTTTCATTACGTTTTACTTATTTTTGGTTTTTTTGAGACAAGGTCTTGTTACGTACCGTAGTTCAAACTGGTCTTGAACTTATTAAGTAGCTGAGGCTGGCCTTGATCTTGGAACGATTCTCCTGGCCCAGCCTCCCGAGTGCTAGAATTACAGGTATGCGCCACAACCAGCTTATTTCTTCCATTTATTTATTTATTCATTTAGGTACCAGGGATCGAACTCAGGCCCTTGCACTTCTGAGGCAGGCACCAGATCCATAGGGCTAAATCCCCAGCCCTTACTTTTCCTCTGAAAGGGTGATTTTTTTTTTTTTT
>NW_022900939.1:23838615-23850069 GCF_012274545.1 Fukomys damarensis | reverse complement strand
TTTTTTTTTTTTTTTTTTTTTTTAATGAGATACAGTGGAAATCAGGATAGTGTTGGAAGTTCCACACTGGAATCTCCGTTGCTACCACTGCTGTTTGCTCACAACCGCCTGTCCTGCACTCTTCCAGTGACACAGGGAGAACACTGCCCCCTGGGTCCTGAGGTTCTAGGCGAATCCACACAGGAGGCAAATGTGTGGCACAGGAGGGCTATGACATTCTGGGACTCAGATATGGACCACGAGGCCAGTTGGGACACAGTTGCTAGGTCCTTGGAGCACAGCAGAGTCCTCAACCCTGGAGAGAAACCCGGCTCATACCCTGGCTCTGCCACCTCTACCTTGACCTCTGTGGGCATGCCATTCCCAGTCTGTCACCCTTCCCTGTGACATCACAGGCCCCTTCATGAGTATGGATTTTGTTGCCAGTTATCTGCTTTGTCCTGAGCGCTTCTCTGTCTTTAACCCCTCAGAATAAGCATGGAGCCAGGTGCTTGAGTTCAGAAACCCTGCTGACCAGATGCCAACCCTCTTGCTACTAAGGGCCCCTTGGTTCTCTTCCCATGTGCCCCAGGCTGGGTGGATGTTGGGGTGAGGCTGCGCTGATTGCAGAAGGGGGGCCCACACGGTCCCCAGTTATCAGACTTTTCCCAATTCCTTTAGCTTTGTCTCAAACTACTTTTGCTCAGCCTTCCTACAAGGGAAGGGGGTTTCTCATTCCTTGGGGTCCCCTAGGACCCTATAACCATCTGAAGGACCCAGTTAATAGAACTTGGGTTCTTGAGCTTGCAAGGCAGGTGGCGAAACGACTTAGCTAAATCCCCAGCCCAGGACCCAGTTATATTAACAGGAGGTGGCTGCTGCTGTACAGCTGAGCATGACGGGGAAGGGATGGCCACCTCACCCTAGCAGGCCTGCCGATCTGCCCCTGCTGGCAGCTTGGTCCCCAAATGCTCTACCCCGACAGGACCTGAGAGGGGAGGGCTCCAGGCTCTTGGCCCTGGAAAAGACAACTGAGCACCAGGAGTCAGCATTAGCACAGTTAAAACTCTTTAATACAAGGAAAACAGTCTTTAGTCTCAATTACCTTTTCCCCAAAGATGAGTGTGAACAAGCCCCTGCTGCACTAAGGATGTGCCTCCATCCACCCTCTCCTAATACTGAATGAACCTGCAGTGCAGGCCTGGGGGCAGGCTGTACACAGGCCAGGGCAACTCCCCGAGGCCCAGCTGGAGCTCCTGCTGGGCAGACCCGGTGCTGCGTCTCCTGCCCCGGCAGAGTGGCTGCCCTCGAGACTGACCACTGGCAGAGCAAGCACTCATGACCCCAAGGCTGTGCAGTGTGAGGCAGCTGAACTGGCTGTTTGCTGGCTCTGGCTTATTGCTCAGGCTAGGGGGAAGACAGAGGGCCGGGTGAGGCTGGAAAGAGGCGGCCAGGTTTTCCCATCCCTGCTGCCTGGAAACTGGGTCCGGGCCAGAGCCTCAGTCTTCCTCTGCCAGCACCTAACCACACCCAGTCCCAGGGATGCACCACCCACCCCAAGTAGGGGGCATCAGGAAGCTCTCAGAGAAGTAAGGGGCTACAGTTCAGATGCTATCAGGCAGGATTTTGGGTGCCTCTCCTTGGTCAGAGAGCAAATCTGGGCTACAACTGGTGTGCTACACACACACCCCACATTCAACAGCTCCTGGAGCCACCCATAGGCTGGCACGTAGGGAAGGAGGCAAAAATCACAGCTTTAAACAAGTGGTCTGAAGTTACTGAAAAACTTGGTCAAGTATGAAAGGTGTCACTGTATAGAAGACCTAGCTTATACATCTTTCTGGAAGACGCGCTCTCTCTCCCCTCTCCACAGCCCTGAAAAAAGACAGCAGTGGCAGGGCCTTGCATCGACTGCCCTGCTGAGTGGGAGCTGGGGTTGGGGTGTGCAAGAAAGGACAGGGTGTGAGTGTGGGGAGCCCCAGCTGGAGAGGCACAGGGAATGACTCAGCCCAAGCCCAGGGCAGAGCTGGGTGGGGTGAGCCTTAGCTTGGAGACAGAGACCAACTGACGGGGCGGCTCCAGTCTCCCAGCAGCTCTGGGTGGCAGCCCCCAGGAGCCATCGGCCTCCCTAGGATCATCATAGCTGCCTACGCCATCCAGCCAGGGACAGTGCACAGGAGGAAAGGCTGGGACAGGAGAGGCTGTGTTCATTGAACTGTCCAACAGAGGAGGCGGCGGCAAGAAAGAAGGCTGCCTCTAACGGTATATATTAAAAATATCCAGAGTTCTTGTGCATAAAATTTCATCATTTACATCTGTGCCTCACCCCTGCCTCCCTGGCTGGGCCGAGATACTGCCTTAAAAGAAAGATGGTGCTTCTCCTATTCAAGCTGAGGAAACAGCACTCGGTCTTTATGGATCTTTAAAAGTGGTGACCCCTCCCTGCCCCCAGGCCCCGGTCTTCCTGGGCAGGGATGGAGATGGCGAGTGGACCGCCTGGTAGGCCTGTCACTCGAGCCTGCGCTTGGAGGGTGGGATGAGGTGTGGGGGCAGGTCAGCGGGCAGCTCGTGGCCCTCCAGCTTGACCTTGATGAGGTGGTTAGCCAGGGCAAACTCCTCATCATCCAGCAGCCCATCCTTGTCCACGTCAGCCAGCTTCCAGATCTTGCCCAGCACGGTGTTGGGCAGCTTGGACTTCACCATCTCCTTCTTGGCATTGGCACCTGTGATCTTGCCATTGACGGGTGACAGCGTATAGAAGATCTCATCGTAGGTGGGCTTGTCCTTGCCCACCACCCACTCGATGTCGTCAATGCCCTCACCAGCACCCTCGCCATAGCCATGCCCGAAGGGCCCATTCATGGTGCCGTCAAAGGCGCCACCCTTCACAGCCTGGGAGGGCATCTGGGACTCCTCCTGGCGCACCATCACCATCAGCCGTGCGATGTCGTTGGCCAGCATGTCATCCACTGTGTCCAGCAGCTTGGGCTTTAAGGCCTGGAACTTGCTGAAGTCCTGGGTCTGCAGGAGCTCCTGAGGAAGTAGGAGAGAAAGAGGGCTTGGGTGGGCAGCTTCTCCCAGACTCCAGGCAGAGGGCTGCTGCCCCATTCCCCAGCTGGGGCAACTCAGCTCACCCCTCAGCCTTTTTCCTTTCCCAGAGGCCTGGGGCCCCAGGAGTCCCTTCTTTGCAGGGTTGTGGCAGAGATTCACCAACAGGATACATGGAGTGCAAGGCCTAAATCTCCCCAGCTGAGTCACCACATTCCCCTCCTCAGTGTCACAGCCTGGGTCAGGGATGATGTGGGCGGGGTGCTGCTGACTAAGCCAGTGCTGTCTAGGGAGGCCCACCACACAGGGCTGGGATTCCCTCCTGAGCCAGCACCCTGGGCCTTCCTCATGCCCGGAGGACACAGGCCGAAGCAGGATGTGGGAGACGCCCTTCAGGGCTGTACCTGCATCTTTCTGAGGCTTGGGAAGTCGCCTGGGGAGATCTGATGCTCTCGCTCGATCTTCTGGTAGATCTCACCCAGGTTGTTCACCAGCTCTTTCTTTTTGCTCTCTTTACCGAAGACATTGGGCATCTCCTTTTTGAGGGAGCTGATGATGTAGGCGTGGACCTGTGGGGACAGGGTGGGGTGGAGTCAAGGGCTTGCTCCGCATGAGCCCCAGCTGCTTTCTGGGCTCCGGAAATGGATGGGCTGGGGTCAATCAATGCTGCTGCTGTCCTCACAGGAGGACAAAGGATTCTAGCAAGAGGCTCACAGCTCACTGCCACGGGGAAGGAGGAAAGGAAAGGAAACCACCCATGAAACAGGTGGAAGCCAGGCATGGTGGGAAAGGACTATAATCTAAGCACTTTAGGAGGCTGAGGCAGGAGGATCACAAGTTCAAGCCCAGCCTATCGAGACTGTCTCAAAACAAAATATAAAAGAAAGGCTGGGGATGTAACTCAGTATGAAAGCACTGGGGTCAATTCCCACCACAAAAATTTAAAAAAAGAAGAAAGAAACCTAAGGCAACAACATCCTTTCCATGAGTCACAAAGACAATCTAGGATCAGCAAAGCTCAGCCTGCCAACAAGAGACCACTTGCTGTGGGGCGTTATCTCCACTCACCCTTGCCTAAACCCTCAGGTTAGGAGAATTCAGCCTTGCCCTGGAGGAGGCTCAGAAGCCTGACCCCGGCATTAAGCACAGAAGCTAGATGAGAACCGGGTCTCCCAAAGGTGGTCCAGGGCCCCTGCCCAGCCGACTCACCAGAGACCCACCAAGTTCCAAACTCTGTGAGACTCTGAGGACTCAAATCTGTGAGGGATCAGGAGCCTGGCCAGGGCACTGTTCCACTGCCCTCTGGCCGTGTCCAGCTTATCTAAGCTTCTGTAAGCCCTGCGTAGACACTTCCCAACTGGCGGCCCACCCTTCATTTCCTCTCTGTGCTAACCTAGCCCCCACAGCAGCCCAGCCCCTAACCTCTGGCCTGCCGAGGGATGGCCAGCCAGGTTCCCCTCCTCCCAGGCCAGTTTCCACCATACTCAATCCCACCAGTGGGCAACAGCGGGGCTCAGGACCCCTGAGGGAAGCACTCCCCTCCACCTAGGATTTCCCAGGACACTGGTAGGACACTGTGGGTCACAGCCAGTCACTGCTCTGTCTAGCAGAGCCTTCCCAGAAAAGGAAGCCATGAGAAGGCAGGTGTGGGATGAGCTGGAGACCTAGGGGTTTTCCAGGCATGGTGACTCAGTGTGCCCTTGGGCCAGACACTTCCACACTATGGGGGGAGGTATGGTGGCCACAGGCCACAGACTGGGGGGGTGGTTCTGTGCAGCCCTGAGGGAAAGGGCTCTGCCACTCAAAACTTCTTTCTCAAACCAGGCCCTACTTGCAGGAAGACTGCAGATATCTGGAGAGGAGTGATCTAGAAAAACAGTCAAAGCAAATGCGGGCTGCAGGCGGCTGTGTGGAGCCCTAGTGCCAATGGAAGATGCCACTGGGGTTCCGCCAGGGTGGAGAACCAGGCTGTCAGCCATGAGCCTAACGCTGAGGAAGAGGAGACAGTAGTGGCCAAGGATGAAGCGTCGGCCCTAAGTCTGGCCTCAAGACAGCGTGCAGTACCTTAGGGTCCTGGGGACAGTGGCTACAAAGCAGCAGCACCAATACGTGTGCAGGAAGTGCCGTCCTCAGTCCTCACACAGCTGCCCATGAAGCTGGACACCAACAAGCTATCTGCCTGTCCTGTTGCTCCAGGCAGCTGTGAACACTTTGCCCTCTGCAGTGTCTCACTGAGAATGGGTGACACATGGTGTGGCCTATACTGGCCTCAGCTGACAAAGTGGTCACCAGCTAAGCTTGATTTGCCTCAAGGGGCAGCCACAGCCAGAGCCTGGCTTTGTTTTCAGAGATGGGGAATCATCACTATGTTACCCAGGCTGACACAAACTGCTGGACTCAAGGGATCCTATTGCCTCAGCTTCCCCAATAACTGGGACCACAGGTACGTATTACCATCCCCAGCTTAGCCTATTCTTAAAACTCTGTGCTAAGTGTCTGAGGTAACAGCTGGCCAAGTTGTTAAAGGGCAAATGTCTTAACTCGGCTACTGCTTGGTCATTCACATGGTCTATGGCAAACCTTCCAGTGCAAAGGGGCAACTCCAAAGTGCTGGACCCTTCCTCCCCAGGACTCATGTGGCTACCCAAAGTCAGTGATCCCAAAAAGGTACCTCTGAGCCGGGCGTGGTGGTGCATGCCTGTAATCCCAGCACTCGGGAGGCTGAGGCAGGAGGATCTGTGAGTTCAAGACCAGCCTGGGCTACACAGTGAGTTCCAGGTCAGTCTCAACTACAAAGTGAGAGCCGGTCTCAAAAAAAAAAAATGTGCCTCTGTCTCTCTGAGGCACTGATCTTCACTGGGCCAGGCACCAAGCCTCCTCTACTCCTCTCTTAGATGGTTCAGTTTACAAGGTCTATATGGACACTGCCACTTTATGGGGTATGGCTTTAAGCACCCAGTGTTCTCTCCAGGCCACAGTGATGCCCACCTCTTCATTAGCTACCTTCTTTCTTTTTTTTGAGACAGGATCTCACTATGCAGTTCAGGCTGGCCTCGAACTCACGGCAATCATCCTGCCTCAGCCTCAAGTGCTGGGATAACAGGTGTGCGCCACCACACCCAGCATCACTAGCTAGTAGCTCCCTTCCGAGTGAGGCCTCCCCAGCTGCCCACTTCTATAGCACCTGGGCCTTTCCAGCAATAAACATTTGAAGTTTTCTTTCTCAGTTTCACCTTCTGCATTCCCCCAAGGATGGAGAGTGCTGGTATGGGACTGTGTGTGTCACTCTGCACATGTTCCCAATGTCCAGCAATAAACTCTGGAAGGCAGAAGGCCTTCCCACCACACTACTTCTGGGGCTGCTTCCTTGGCAACATCCTGCTCAGGGTTTCTAAATTGTATGCACACTCAAGGGTTCTCCCATATAAGCCCTCCTAGAAGCAGTTTCTGCATGGGATGGCCACACAGGTCCAGCCGTGCAGCAGTTGGTAGGAGGGGTCTTGGGCAAATTAGGCTCCAAGTGCCAGTTTCCGATCCCCAGGCCCTGCCCTGTCCAATCTACCTTAGCCAGCCTCGCCCGCTTGATCAGGTCATTCAGCTTCCTGAGGGCGGCATTTCGGGGAAGAGACTGGATGTCTTTGAAGAGGTCCTGTTCCTCAGCCTCAAAGAGCTTCCGGTTGTCTGGGATGAGCAGTGGGTGGGACCAGAAAGAACCAATGTAGACACGGACCACCTCAGGGGTGTTGATGATCTTGCCCAGGGACCACATAAGGGCCCCATATACCCGCATCAGCTGTTGTGTCTCAATCTGGTCGGCTTTGTTCAGCACCACTCGGATCTTGTCCTCATGGTTCTTGAGAGCCTTGATGACTTCAGAGAACTCATCGGAGATGTCCAGCTTATGGGCATCAAAGAGCAGGATGATTCGGTCCACCCGCTCCGCGAACCACTCAAGGACGGCTGCAAAGTCGTACCCTGAGGGAAAGAAACGGGTGAGCTTTGGCAATGAGGGATTAGCTTCCAAACCCCCAGAATGCACTCATCAGAACAGCACCACAGGCTGAGGGCAGGACCACCAGGTCTCCCCTTTTCCTTTCTGCAGAGCATGGTGGTGTCCTTGTCCATCTGCCACGTGGCTGAGCAAGGGACAGCTGGCTCAGAAGTACAGCAGGCAGAGATGGCTATAGGTGCAGCTGTAAACTGCGTGCCCTCAGACAGCAGCACTCGTACTTCTATGCCAGGCTCCTTATTTGGCAAGAATTTCACTTATTTTCTACAACAAGGGTTGGCCCACTATAGCTCAGGCACCAAATCTGGACCATATCTGCTTATGCAAATAAAGCTTTATTGAAACACAGCCACTCATTTGTATGTCTAGGGCTGCTTTTGTCTACAACAGCAGAGTTCAGCTGTCACTGCAGAAACCATGAGGTCTGCACAGCTGACAATACTGACTCTTTGACCTTTCCAGAAAGTCTGTTGATCTCTGCTCTATAATCAGCCTACAAAGTGCTACAAACCACTTCCTTTTTAGGGTGTTAAGTACTTTGCTAAAACAAAGTGGCTGAATTAGATAGACTTTAACCCTAAACCCTATTCTATCCTGTTTCCCACCAACCAATTAAGGCCAAATCAAGGTCAACCAATGAAAGTGACCCAAGCCATCTGTGAGAGGAACTAATTGGAATTCCCCTATAATAAAAGAACTACTTAGTTTTGGCTAGACCCATAGCCTCCACTTAAGACTGCATTTTCAGCCAAGTGTGGTGGTGCACACCTGTAACCCCAGCACTTGGGAGGCTGAGGCAAGAGAATCATTGAAAGTTTGATGCCAGCCTGGGCTCCATAGGCAGTTCAAGGCCAGCCTGAACCACATAGTGAGACCCTATCTCAAAACAAACCAAAACCAAAACAAAACCAAAAAAAGACTGCATCTTCCACCTGGCAAAAGAAAAGAAAACAAAACAAAACTGCCCCTGTGGTTTTCTCCCTGAGGACTGGGATGCAGATGCAATGGTAGGAACTGGAGCAACTACAATGGGTTTGAAGATGAAAGCTGCATGTTCAACATAACCAAGAAATGACGCTTCTCATAAATGATCAGATATCTGGCTTAAATCATGGGAAAACAATGGCCCATCGTCTTTGGGGAGCTTGGGCACCAACCCTCAAGGTGTCATTTCTTCTCTGGTTGAATCTGAGCAAGCTACCTTGTCCTTTGGCTCAGTCTCCTTGCTCTTCCCCTGCTACACAGAGGTCCTTGACCACCCTGAATGTAGGCTGGTCCTCTCAGAACCACTAAATGCTTCCCAGAGTGTGGTCAGGCTCCAGAGACTAGGCAGCAAAGACACTTCTAAGGAAAGAGCCCCGAAAATACCAAGTTTCCTCCCCGCACAGCCTGTTTCAACTGTCCAACCACACAGGGACTGATATGCATTCTCCAGACTGAGACAGAGAATAAGGACTGCAGGAGCTGGGCACAGACAAGACAGCCCTCACCTTCCCTCTCATGAGGTCTGTTGAGTGTGTCACAAGTGGGGAGGCAGCGCAGACCTCTTGGTCCTGTAGGTGCCTGCAGCTCCCATACAAGAAGGCCTCTCGTGTGGAATGTGGGTCCCAGCCTGGCTCCCAGAGAGGCAGCCACTCCCCCAAGGTACTAAGCTGAGCATTCACCACTGCAGGGCTGCTCAGAAGGGACGCTCTGCCTGGTTAGACAACATTCCTGCTGCCACCTGGGTTCAAGTGTGCCTCAGAGCTGACAGCCTAAAGCCAGTGCCATCTTGAAATAAGACGGCTCCGGACTCAACTCCAGGCTCCAGCTCGATTCTAGGACTTCACATTCCTAACTTCTCAGTTATGCTTTCTCCATCTGTAAAACTCAAACAACTTCAGCATCAATGGCAGGGCTCTCAGGGCAGCCACAGACTTAATCCCTGGTAAGGAACCAGGGGCGACAGGTTTCTGGCCTGGCTGAAGTCAGAGGCCAGCCCCTGCGCTTGAAGCAGATCATTGAAACAAGGTAAGCTCCAAACCCAATGCTCTCAGGACTGGGCAAGGGTGGCCTACCCAGAGCTGTGATCTGTAACCCTTTCCTGTCCCAGAACCCAGGGAGACACAGGCCACCAATCAGGGAGACAGGCCCAGACTTTGATCTGCCTTCCAGGGGCCCCTGCCCAAAGTCTGGGTGGCAGGGCTCCCAGGCTTCCTGTGTTCAAGTGTGGGAGTGCCAAGCAAGTCCTAGGTCACCCATGCCAGCAGCCAGCCACCATCACAGGCTATGGCTCTAAGGTACAAGGCCCTGTAGGCACCCTGGCTCCAAGAGCAGGGAGGGGACACCCAGGGATTGAAATGTCGGCAGAAAACCGGAAGGCGAAAGCCAACAGCATGAGGGAAGCAGGGGCTGGGAGAGGTGGCCGCTGCCCCAGGGCCACAGGCTCGCTCCCCTGCTGACCTCAGGGCAAGGCCGCCTTTATGGCTGGCTCTGTAGACACAGGTCAGCACTGCAAAAGCGATGACTCAGGAACTAGGATGGCTCCTCACTCAGCAAAGGCGAGGTCCAACTTCTCCCTGTTAAGACTATTCATTCTTACATCACCACAGCTGAAACCGTAATTCACACTGGAGAGGCAGCGATGCCAGAACTGAGTTTCTGGGAACAGAGGCAACCTAGTGGGCTGTGCTCACCAGCCATGTTGGCTTTGGCCTGGCAGTTGGGACAGCACCTGGGGAGCTGAGGTCATATCCCAAACCCCACCCAGTGGAGGACTGCAGGGAGAGAAAGGAGAAAGAAGAGTCCCTGAGCTGCCCTGCCCCCACCCCAGCCACAAGCCCAGTTCCTGGTCGACACCTAAGCTGAGGTCAAAGTAAAAGAGCTAAGTCCATTTTTTGCAGGTGAATGAAATTTCCTGTTTATGATGGAAAGTCCTCATAGTTTGGTGGGAGGCAGACACAATGGCTGGCCAAGTACACCCATAGGTCATCTGACAGGTCACAGCACTCAGGCATGGGCCATGTGGTCACAGGCTTCTGGCTGCCCTCAGAGGCGCCCCACATGGCTTGGGCCTGAGACTGAAACAAGGCACCTCCGAGTACACTGGGCCACGCAGGTGGCAGGTGTGTGGTCACACAGCTGCCATTTGGCTCAGAGCTTAGGGTGGGTGACAAGTGCAAAAATGGGCCTGCCAGCACCCCAAGAACTGCTTAAGGCAACAAAGCTTCAGGCTTTGGAACATGCCAGTATTCGGGTCAGGTGCAGAAACCACCCTGCAGCAAAGGAGGGCAGGTGCAATGGACTCGGAGAGGGAGCAGTGGCCCTGTGGGATGGGGTGCTGCCAGGTTCACTGGGGCAAGGGGTGGGGGGAGGGGAGACAGGTGACCCCTCAATTCCCACCAGGAACACAGAAAAAATGTGACCTGAGATGGCAGACTGGAAAGAAAAGACTGACCTGCAGAGGGAGGGACTGAGAGCCACCTATGGTGAGGAACCGCGAATAACGAGGATAAAACTCCAGCCCAGAAACTCCTGGGACCAGAGATGTGACGTTCTGTGGAATGAGCCCATCACAGCAGGACGACCACACAGAGATAGGAGTGGGGCAGCTAGGGCAGGGGCTAGGGTGCAGGCCAGCATTTACGGGCAGTTCAGTGTGGAAGATGGAGACCTGGGGATGGATGCCAGGGATGGCTACACAGCAACATCACTGAACCGTGCACTTAGAAATAGGTAAAACAGCAAATCTTATATAGCACGCATATTTCAATTTGAGAATAAAAGGAAAAAAAAAAAGTCCTAGGAGTATGGGAAAGAGGGGCAGTAAGAGCTGCTCTGGGCAGCAAGACTGAGCCAGTCTGCCATGGGGTCTCAGGAAAGGTGAAGGCGGCCAATCAGACAGGAAGCTGAGAGCTACCCCAGGAGGTGGCTCTGTCCTTACAGCCTTCCCCAGCCCTGCCATTTCTCACAGCCCACAGGTGGCAGATGCCATCTGACGCATCCTGCCCTACCCTGAACCCCCTCCAAAATACAGATAGCTCCAGCAGTGGGGAAAGCTGGTCCACACATTCCCCAAGTTTCTAGAACATGGAACAATAGAAGGTTTGCCTCCAACCAACTCTTGTTTCCTGCCATTCAAGCTGTGTGGGCCTTGGTGTTTCTCGCCAAAGCACCCATCACACGTTTCCACAGCAGCAAGCGCAGGAGCACCGAGCAGATGCACGGGATCTGAGGGCTTGCTCCGGAACCCCTAAATCCCCCAATGCCAAAGCCCTGAAGGAAGGACTTCTCAGAAGCTACATGGTGGGTCACACCACTACCTACCCAGTAAAAAGAAGAGAGAAGCCTGTGTCCACACCAAGCACTGCTCACAAATGTTTACAGCGAGTTTACTCCCAACTGCCCCAGAGTCAAGCTGAGTCCTTTTATTTTTTGGT
>NW_022900939.1:23834712-23838416 GCF_012274545.1 Fukomys damarensis | reverse complement strand
TTTTTTTTTTTTTTTTTTTTGTACCAGGAAAATGAAATCGGCGTCTCACACTTGACAGGCAGGCACTGAGCCGTTGAGCTAAATCCCTGGCCCCTGAGTCCTTTTGGTAAGTGGATGTAACTGTGATGGTGCCTGTGCTAGGTGAGGTGCAGCCCAGCAACAAAAAGGAAAACAAGCCAACTTTGGTTGGCACACAAGTCTGTGGCTTCAATCCCCAGCACCACAAAAATAAATTTATTTAAAACCCCTAAAATGAAAAAGGAATAAATAGTTGATACTTTTGAATTTTTTTGGTACTGGAGACTAAACCCACAGCCGCATACTTGTTAGGCAAGCACTCTACCACTGAGCTACATCACCAGCCTTTAACAACAACAAAAGTTGAAATAGGGTCTCATTAAGTTGCCCAGTTGGCCTTGACCCTATGCTCCTCCTGCCTCAGCCTCCTAAGTAGTTGGGACAACTACCACACTGGGATTCTTGTCACTCAAATACACAGACAAATCCCAAAAGCAACAGACTCAGTTAAAGACAGACAGACACAAAAGGCTCTGTACTGTGTGATTCCATTAATACTACATTCTGGAAAAGGCATAGGGACAAACCTCACTGAGTTGCCGGGGATCCTTAGTACATGACTATAAAAAAGGGCATGGGAACTTCGGGTGAGGGGAACAATCTCTTATCTCGGCTGTGCGATACATAGTTGTTTAGTGAGCCATATACCCCAAAAGGCAGACCTTCCCATATGTAATGCAGACCTCACTAATGATCTCAAAAATAAACAAGACCTGGTGGGGAGAAAGGGCAGATGGGACACTGGCAATAGGCCTACATTTCAACCCTGAGCCTTCTGATACAGCTGGGCCACCCTAGCAGGCCACCTGTACTTTTGGAGCCTCAGTTACCAGTTCATTCTCTGTATCAGAAGTTTCTACCTCACAGGCTGCAGAGAGGGTCAAGGGATTACCTGGCACCCATGAACACTTTGTAGATGTTTGCTTTGTGTACTCGTGGGATTTGTATTTCGGGTCCTGATGGGTGTGTAGGCAAGGAAGGCTTTTAAGGCACGAAGAATGCCTCGTACCCCAAATATAAATGGAAATGTGCAGGCGCCTGGGCCAGCTGCCACCCAGCCTGTCACTGCACACAGCCTGGGGAACAGGTGCGAAGGCCGGCACAGCCTGGTACACAGCCTACGCTGGCAGTGCAGGCCAAGGCAGCCAGGGGGGAGTGGCAGGAGGGAAAGGCTGGGTGGCCAGACACAGCTCTGGAATCTGGAGGGGAACCGGGGCTGAGTCAGTGCTACCCCAGGAATCCTTCTGGGATGTTATTGAGAAAAACTGCAAAGCCTGGGAAACCCTGGAGTTTTTGGTCTCTGTTGCTACTCAGCTGACGTTTGTTGAGCACTTAACTGTGTATCAGCCAAAATCTGGTGAGGGCAAGTTCCTGTAACCCAAAGAAGCTGGTATTGTTGTTCTTGTCACAGTGATGTGGCCCCATGGTTACAGCAGACTGACCCAGGACTTGAACCTTCTGGTGTTCTCTCTGTCGGACATAGCACCTGATCTCGTCCCCTGCAGAATCCCTGGTCTGTGGAGCACCTGGGAACCCTGGACTGAAGGGTGATGGGGCAAGTTCCCAGGAGCAGCCAGAAGGAGCAGCCAGCAGGATCAGAGGACTATCTCAGGTGAGCAAAGGGACCCTCAGCACAGCCCTCTCTGTGGTCACCAGGCTCCAGGGATGGGCTTCAGGGCTGGGGAAGCCTGATCCACTGTGGATCAAGACAGCCTAGACAGAGCCGGGGGACCAGGGGTGGTTGGCCAGAAGGCAAGAGAGACTGCAGGGGACCAGCCGGGCCAGGGCCAGGGCTCCACATGCCTCTTCATACATAGACGGCAGAAGGCAGGGAACAGGGGCACTGCTGTTCAAAGCCCCAGACCTCAGGTCTGTTCCTGAACATGGAGTTGGACTTTGGGTGGGAGGAACCAAGGGTCTAAATTTCAAGGGGGCTCAGAGCCTGGCTCAATCATGACCAGCAGAGGCAAAGGTCCGCCTGATCCTGGCATCCAGGACTCCTATACCAGGGCCACCCACACAGCAGGGGTTTGAATCCAGGCACCAGCCCTGGCTGGCCTGTGTATCATCTGGTGCTCTTCACTGATTGTTCCTCAGCCTATTTCCTCCTCTGAAGGTCAGTGGCTTCCTCACAGCTGCAGCTGCTGTGACACTGAGCAGCCTACGCTGACAGGGCAGTCCAGAAGGAAGTCCCCACCAGCCAGCTCTCCACCTAACCCAAGCTGGGGCTGCACTCCCTCTGTTGACAGAATTTCTATGGGGGAAACTGAGGCATAAGAGTTACAGCTCAGCTCACAGTCACAGTGACAGTGTGTGTGTGGGGAGCACAGTAGCCAAGCAGGCCCCTGAACATGCCTCCTGCCACTGCCCAAGGAGGAAGGATGTGGGAAGACCCCACCCCCAGGCACCATCCTGACTGCAGATCATGGCCCTAGGAGCCAAGGGCACTAGCCCTGTGGGATCCCAGCTCCCCTGTGGAATGCTCTGAAGTCACATGGGCAGGGCAGCACTCAGAAATGAACACTGTCCCTACAAGCCACCTTTCTCTGCTACCACAGGAGAATGTTATCTTTCAAGTCACTCAGAAGTTTAGCACACTGAACACCCCAAAAGGAGACCTTTGTCTCCTAAATCCTTAGAGGTCTCCAGTAGATCCTGGGTGGCATCCAGATTGCATTGGGCCTGCACCATCCCACCTTATCTTTCCAGGCAGTATTTCCTGCACACATTAGGGACCATAGAAGCAAAGGAAAAAAAGCCAGGAAGGGCCAAACAGGCAGGGCCAGAGATGGAAGCAAATGTCATTAGCAACGCTAACATACAAGTGGTCTCCACAGGGATATTCTGTTATTGCCACTTGCCCAGATCTCAAGATCCGTGTTCCCTGTCGGGGCTATCTTTCTGTGAAGGAAACACCTGCTTTCCACACCACCAGCCCAGGGAGCCTGGAACATACTGCCCTATTCTGACTTCCTCTGCTGCACAGGGCCACATGGGGCTTTGTGTGACCATTAGGCAAGGTCTCTAAGAAGTCCATTTCTCCCATGTCTACCTGGCAGTGACCACCAGTCCATAGCCTGCACCTCCAAGAGGTGCCAAGGGATGGCCTTTCTATTGATGATCAAATGCCTCACTCCAAACTGGGTACCCCATTAATGCTGGTGCAGCTGAGAGGCTGAGGCAGGAGGATCATGAGTTCAAGGCCAGCCTGGGAAGTGCAGGGTTGGGGATACATAACTCAATGGTAGAGCATGTGCCTAGCATAGCCCTGGATTCAATCCCCAGAACCACAAAAATAAACACTCCCGAAACCAAACCCCAACAGGGTAATACTTAGTAAGATAGGTTCAAACCAGGATCTTTAGCTGGGAGTGTTCGGCCCATGCCTGTAATCCCAGTACTTGGGAGACTGAGGCATGAGGATCATTTTGAGTCTGAGACCAGCCTGAACCACATAGCAAGACTGCTTCAAAAAGCCAAAAAGAAAAATAAATGAATTAATTAAAATAGAAACAGGATGGGCTGGGGATTTAGCTCAGTGGTTCTGCCTCGAAAGCACAAGGTCCTGAGGTTCGATCCCTGGTACCAAAAAAAAAAAAAAAAAAAAAATTTGGTTGGCTCACTAT
>NW_022900939.1:23828370-23834642 GCF_012274545.1 Fukomys damarensis | reverse complement strand
AAAAAAAAAAAAAAAAAAAAAAAAAATTGGTTTGAGCTCACTATTGAGCTAAAGTCCTTCTCCAATCAAAGGGACACAGTGACCTTTTGGCACCCTGCTCCTTTCTCCCAGGATGCAAGGGAAGCTTTCTGTGGAGATGGGAAACCGGGCTGCAGGGCCCCATCAGGCAGGCCTTGGCATCTCCTGCTGGCCTGTTCCTCACATGTCTTCTCACAGGGTACCTGAGGGCTGGCACCGCCTAGCATCCTGATGTCTTCTTGTCCCCACCAAAACTCACTGCCAAGGTGACAGAAGGATCGCTTTGTTACCTTGTCCCAGAGAGATCAAATTTATATGCTGCCCCACGTCTCTTTTCCAACAGGAAATGAAGTGGGGAGGGATGCATCCCAGCAGGCGGGGCCAGCAATCCCAGTCCAAGCTGCCTGCTAAGCTCTGAGGACACAGGGCTGGGGCAGAACCTCAGGCAACCTAAGGGAAACAGCTGCTGCGGAGTTTCTTTTCATGAGTCAACAGCGGCTCTAAGAACCTCAAACCTTTTCCCTGCAATACCTTCACTCTGGTCTCAAATGCCACACAGTCAGGGGCACTCTGGCAAGATAAGCCTCTTCTGGTGATTGACTTCCTTATCCAAGTCTATGAACACACCAGCCATGTGGGCCAGCTGGGGCCTCAATGTCTATCTGAGGGCCCCTGCTACAGGCCTCATACAAGAGTCAGGATTACTCAGCCCACAGCAGGCTTAGTGTTAGCTTTTTTTTTTTTTAAGAGCAGGAAAATTTATTGGGGAACAGGAGTGGGAAATAAGAATAGCTTCTGAGAGACAGGAGGGGTCCTGAATGGGTTGCCCTGTGTTAACTTCAGCTTAAGAGTAACTTATTTACATTGTCTGGCCTTGCACTGGCAATTGACAGAGCTTTGGCTTATCAGGCATTTTCTTAACACCAAGTAGGAACAACAATAGCAGTAAGAAAGAAGAAAGAAGAAAACTGGCTCTGGCTTTTTTAGAAGGGGTCCTCAAATCTGTTACCTTGAACTCCCAGGACTGTCTCTAACACTGGGGTGGGGGAGCCTAAAAGCATTACGTAGCAGCTTTCAACCCTGCGTGGAGACAGACTTTTAGCATGTACCAGCCCATCGCATGCCACACTGGCCAGGGTCCACAGCCTGGAGAGAGAGTAGGAGTTGGGTGTGGTAGCACATCTACAATACTAACACTCTGGGAGGCTGTGGTAGAATCACAAATTCAAGTTCGGCCTGGACAACTCTGAGATCCTTGTCTCAAAATAAAAAGTTAAACAAAGGGCTGGGGATGTAGCTTAGTCCAGAGGCTCTGAGTTCAATCTCCAGTAATGAGAGAGAGAGAGAGAGAGAGACAGAGAGAGAGAGAGAGAGAGACAAAAGGCCCGGCCCCCTCATGCTGCAGCAGAGACTCCAAATCCCACACTGCTGGTTTTAACTGAAAGGCTACCTACAATAGGGCGGTCCAGAGGGCAAGGGACATAGGAAAGATATACAAGTTAAAGATAAGTGAACCTGGCCCCTGGTCCTCCACCTCTCCTTGAGTCTTTCATTTTCCCTTTGCAGCTATAGGCTCCACCCATGCCAGAAGGCCCTGCAGTGAGTGCTCAGCCTACTCCAGAGGGATAGGGGCAGAGGCATGACCCAGGCCACACTCACTTGGAATCAGATTTTCAAAAAGCAATGCAAAACTGAGAGGACTTGACACAGCTGGAACAGGGCCCAGATCACTAATGTGCAGCAGCAAATCTCAGCAGGAAAATCTCAGGCCCTCAGTACACAGCCCCAGAGAGGCTGCTGACTAGCAAGAGCTAAGCAAATTTAAACAGTTTCAACTGCCCCAAAGCGGTTCTGCTAGTTTCTCCTTTTGCCTGGTGGGCTCAGTCCTGCTGGAAAGCAAAGTTCTCAAATGCAAACTTAGGCAGGTGCTCCTTGGGTGTCAGAAGTGATGGCTGGGACATTGGCCAGTTCCCTCCCACTTTACTGCATGGCCTGGAGCCTCACCTGCCCTATTTCCACCTGCCTCAGGGGTTCAAAAGCAATCTACCAAGGGGAAAGGGCTCTTGTCACCTAAGCAGAGGGAGGTGAGGAAGAAAGTAGCTCCCGCTCTCTCACATGGACACTTTTCTTTTTTTAAAAAGCCTAAGGGCAGCATCACAGATATCAGATAGGGCTGTCACAGGTCCAGGTGAGCCTGTTTACCTCTGCTGATGCGCTGCTTCTCTCCCGACAGGATCCCAGGAGTGTCGATGATGCTGATGCTGTCCAGGACCGGGTTGGGGAGCTGTGCACACATAAACCTGCATGAGAGAACAGCCAAAGAGAGCTGTCAGGACAGAGTCCTCACTGTTCTGATGCCACAGGAGGGCTCTGGTCCTCCTCTGCCCCCACCCTGGTTTTTTGTTTCCTATCATCCTGATTTCCAGGGTGGCCAGCAAAGTGGAAAAAAATTTTTTGGAGGGGGTTGGGTGGGTGGGTTAAAAGCCAAGGCCTTGTACATGCTAAGCACATGCTCTACCACAGACCACACTTGTACACCCTAAATATCAGACCCCCTTCAACTGGAAATGTAGCCAGAGGTCTCCAGAGGACCCACAGCAGCACTTCTCTCATGCTTATTTTCCCTCAAGAGTTCCAGAGTTCAACTTCCAGGTTGGTGACTTATTAGTGAAAGCTGGGTAAGCCTAGGCCACCAGTGACTCCAGAAAGGAAACAGAAGCCTGACATGGGGACCCCATAATTCCGTGAAAGAATGTCCAGCCACTTGGCTGAATCCCCACACACAGAAGAGAGATGATCTTGTCCCATTGCTGCTGGGTCAGCCCTCCCCCCTTTGACCCAGATGCTTGGGTGAAGGGGCTGTGATAGGCCACTGGTAAAAGCTGGGGGCACGACACAGGCTGGCTGATGGTAGAGAGGGAAGCACAGACATTCTCTGAAAGTCAAAGCTGGCACAAGAACAAAGGTGCAGACAGTCTTGAACCTGGTGGTGCAGGGTGCTTGACCGTGCAGCTAGGCCTCCATTCCAGAACTCAGAGAAGCCAGCTCGAGAACAGCCTAGGGGCTGTCTCAATCTAGAGTAGCAAAGGGCCAGGGATTTAGCTCAGTAGCTCTGTTGCCTGCCTCACAAGCACAAGGACCTGAGTTCAATGCCCAGCACCAAAAACAAAAACAAAATCAACTGAGAGCAGCGATTCTTTACTGAACACAGAAAAGGATCCTTTAGAAACTTCTCTGAAAAAGGTATTGTGAGCAAAGGAAATACAGACCCATTGTCTGTAGGATGCAGGCTCAAAGCTGCCCTTCCAATGGTGGCGAGGTCTCAGGGATGACTAGACTCTCCTGTGGCCCCAGCCCCCAAGTGACCAGTAGCCCACAGGCTGGGGCAGCAAGACAGCATGACAGGTGCTCTCTGCACAGCAGAGCGAGCTAACCTGCACAGTGAGCAAACCATGGACCTCGTCCTCACCAGCCCAGCCCAGAGCATGCCTGCCCAATGTCACTGCATGCCCAAGTTGGAGCTCCTATGCAGGAAGGGACTTACCAGAGAGGATGACAGAAGCAAAGGAATGGAAGCAGAACTGTCTCTGAGAAAAAACATACATGAAAATGTCCTGTAAAGGGGGCCTGTTGAGCAAGGGAGCGTTTGCAGGATGTGGAGACAGGATGCTCTGCCAAGCCCAGGGAGTGTGACAGGCAGCACAGATGCCTCACACCTCATTTGTCTCCATCTCACTCTACAAGTGGGAGAGCCGGTTGTGCAACGAGCCACTCTCAGGACTCCCTGACTGTGCCCTACCTGGAGCTGCTCTATTAGACTGCATTTTCACAGCAGCCATTCATGGGAAAAAGGTTGGAAAGGCAAGTTCATGACTCAATGGGTCTCTTTAATAGAGCTGGGAGAGGCTGAATTGGCCACAGAAAAGCCCTTTTTGTTGTGCCCTCCCCAGCAGGCGGCACCCTGTGCTCCACACATCCTGACACAGCATGGGCCTCAGCTCTGGCTAGTAAGGCCTCCTTGGCAGGGCTGTCAGTGTTCAGGGATCCTCTGGAGATGCAGTGATGGCAAGAAGGACGTGAAAGCAGGATTCTTGGAACTGGTGGTCCACACACCATCAAGGTACCAGTCTCCGACCCAGGTTTCCAAAACTCTTCTCTTTCCAAGCAGAAGTAGCAGTGGGTGCTGGCTTAACTTAATGGGTGGCCTTGACCCGTCAGCTGGACCCTCTGAGCTGATCAGGTGAGGCTGCTGAGATGGTATCTAAGATCCTGTCAGCACTGAAACTCTAGGCTTCCAAAGGCAGAAAATGGGCCAAGTGCCGTTTCTCCTTTCACAAAGGATCTGCCCTCACAATCAAGTGAGGACCTATGCACAATAGAGGTCAGGACAGTCACCCTTCTGATCACACCCAAAGTTCTGCCTGGGAGAAGAGACCTAATGAGTGGACCTTCCAGCAAAGGATTCCAGCTCCTCAGAATGAAAGGCTGCCCCACCTACACGCTGCAGATACCAAGCTAAAACACAAGTACTGTATGATATCCTTAGAGAATGAGTGGCTCCGGGCTAAGAGGTCCAACCTTTCAGCAGCCTCACTCAGCCCAAAGGACCCTGACAGCAAACACGATCAGCATAAAAAATCAGAAGGACGGGCTGGATGGCTGGAACTGGCAGACACTGAATGTTAGGACACAGGCAGGCCTGGCCTGAACTAGCTGGGCTCTAGGGCCAGCAGCCTGCCCTTCGTACTGGACAGTGTCTGGAAAGGAATGTGATCACCAGGGGTGGAGACTTGGAAGGCAGGGTTCAGATTCTTTCCTAGGCGCTTCCCCTGACTCAGACTTCAGACTTCAAAGGCATGTGGACTCCCTGCCTGAAAGAGGGAGCAGGAGGGAAGGCCTGTGGTATGTCTCTTGGGGGCAGGATGCCTAGAGTTTCTTTAGAGAGAGGTAAGCTCTGTCATTGAGAGGGAGGACTGCTCTAATTAGGATGAGGCAAGTCTCACCCATTTAACTGAGGGAACTTGAGAGTAGGTTAAGGAAGTTCCTACTGAGTCTACAGGGGGACTTGGGGCCTAAAATTCATTTCAGGGCTCCCAGGGCCAGACTCCTGAAGCCCCTGGAGCAGCACTGACCCATTAAGAGCTTCCTTGGGGAGAAGAGTTCAGACCAGGTCTATTGCCTCCCAGCAAGGGGCTGCCCCAAAGTCAGCCGGCCATAGCAGAACCTCCTTATCTCTTCTACACAAAACCACAGGTCCCAAGAGGCAGAGCAGAAACACACCAAGCCAAGGGTAGGGTTTTCCCTAGGGATACTTATGATACAGATACCCACAGGGGTTGATGTGAATGAAATTAGGTGCATCCAGTCTAGGAAAGGAAGTGGAGACAAAAACATGAGGGCAGGTTCTATGGCTCAGCTTCCTGAATGTGGTCCCCGGTTCTGTGCAAAGTGGGGCTGGGTACTGCGGGAGGGTTTGGGAGTTTAACTGGTAACCGGGAAGATCGTGAGGGCATCAGACGCCTGAGGAGCCCACGATGGCCATTCCCAGACCCCCAGGTGGGCTGGAAAGGGTTTTCTGCGTGGCGCGACAGGGACCGTGTCCCTGGGAGTGGTCACCCCACAGTCTGGCTGAGGACTCAGAGACAAAGAACTGCAGGGGCGACGGTAGCAGGGGCTAGGGTCGCTCCCCGAGTGCAGGTCCTGGCCTGACAGGCCCTCGCGCCGCCGAGGGAAAGTATGGGTACCTGTTGAGGAAGGCGTTGCCGAAGGCGTTGAGCTTGCGGAAGGGGCGCCGAGGATCCACGACGAGCGCGTTGCCTGGCACCACGCCCTCGCTGGGGCCGTGCATGACCGCGATGAAGGAGTCGGTGGTGGGCTCAGGTCCGATGCGCATCCCGGGAAAGTCCTGCTCGATCAAGTGCCGGATGAAGGTGGTCTTGCCTGTGCTGTACTGGCCCACGAGGAGCACCATGGGCTTGTTGTCGAAGTCAGCATCCTCCAGCGCGGGCGAGTGGAACTCGTGGAAGCGGTAGTGCTCCTCCAGGGGCAGCAGCTTCTGCGCGTACAGTTGCCGCAGCCCCTCCGCCACCGTCTGGAAGAGCTCCGGCTCCTTCTTGCGGCGGGCATCCTTGCTCACCCAGCTGAACATGCTGCTGTAGACTGAGCCGGCTGCTGCGGGGCAGAAAGGCGGCTGAGCGCGGAGCTGAGGAGGTGCCAGCCAGCCGGCTGAAGGAGGCGGGCGGCTGTGGCGGCGG
>NW_022900939.1:23811094-23828318 GCF_012274545.1 Fukomys damarensis | reverse complement strand
CCTGTACTGCGCAGGCGCACGGAACAGCTCGCGGAGGCGCCCTCTGCCGAGTGGAGTGCGCGCCTCGCCCGACGCCCTTTATAGGTCAGTTGTGTATCGCTCGGCCCTTGGGGAAGAGCAGGAAGGGGGAGGGACCCTTGCCGGTACCGCCCCCAGTGCGTGCCACGTTCTCCCCTTCCCCAACTTCTATTGGCTGATTTCAAATATCGCGAGTTCTTGACTACGGTGCCGTGGCAACTACACTTGTTTTGCCCCGCCTTGTACGGAGTGGTTCTCAAAAACGCTTGGTTTGGAAGGTTCGGTGGTGATCCGGCCCGAGAAGGTCCAGTCCCCGTGCGCCTTTCAGCACTAGTGGACCTCAGTCCCTGCTCTCCGCCCGCGCCCCACTTGCAGTGCTTCCAATGCACCAGTTCAGCATCCCCAGAGGTTCGGCGGGAACCCCGGCGATGCCTCCTCTCTCCAGTTTCCCAGACACACACTCTTTTTCCCACATCTTTTTTCTGTTCTGGGGAGGTAGATACAGGAAAGAGGTAGTAGAGGAAGCTGAGAGAGAATCTAGGGAAAAGAATGAGCGAGGTAAGAAAAACGTGCAGGAGTGCGATGCTAGAGGAGTGCGAGAGGCTGGCGTCACAGGCGGGGCTGGGAGTGGGAGATGGGCGCAGCAGGGAGGATTTAAGTCCTTGACCTGTGGGAAGAAAACAAGGTCTCCCCTGAAAGTCTGTAACTGGCAGGACGGGTGCGGGTAAAGAAGAAGTCGAATCTCTCTGGCCACATGAGTTTGAAGGGAAGTGAAATCGGAAGCTTCCTATGTGGGGCAGAGGGGAAATGTGGGGCAACAATGAAATAATCTTGTGGGGACTTGGGGGAATTAAAAAGCCCAAATGCTTCCGCTTTCCTGTCAGGGACACCACCAGTTACTATCTTTTGCTCCGACTTGTGTTTCCTCCCCACCTCCCTTACCACTTCCTGGCTGTTCCATTGGGCTCAAGTCCCTGCCATCCCCGACCCACCTAGACCCACTTGGCTGTCCAGGCCGGTGAGAATCTTTTGTGAGTGATGTCAGAGCTTTGGGGGCTGATTGTTATGTAACCAGTATTAGGCCACCTAAGTGTGGAGGGAGGGCCTCTCCTATTGGAGAGGTCTGAAGGGAACATGGGGAGCTGGTGGGGGTGGCACACACTGGACAGTCCCAACTACTCAGCAGAGACGGGAGAATCACCCCACAAACTGGAGACCAGCTTGGACAACATGGTGAGCCTCCATCCCCACCCCAATAAATAGCCAGGCATGACAGCTCATATCTGTAATTGAAGCTATTCAGGAGGCTGAGGCAGGAAGATCGAAATCTTGAGGCCAGCCTAAGCAACGTAGTGAGACTCTGCCTCAACAGTGTTTGGGGTTGTAACTCAGTGGTGGAGCACCCTGGTTTGATCCTCAGTACTGGGAGGGAATAAGGACTGGGGTGTAGCTTCGTGGTGGAGTATTTATCTAGCACTAACAAGGCCCTGAGTTCAATCTCTAGTACCAAAAAACCCTGAATCAAAAACCCAAAACAACAAAACATTAATGTATGGAGCTGGGGGGTATAGCTTAGTGCTTGCTGCCTTGTGTGCACAAGGCTTTGGGTTTGGTTCACATCATTGTAAATAATAATAAAATCGCTAGGCACGGTGATGCATACCTGTAATCCTAGCACTGGGGAGCCTGAAGCAGAGGATCACCAAGAGAGGCTGGCTGGGGCTACATCTACATAGTGAGCTGTAATAATAAGTGCAGTGTGATGGTGCAACGCCTATAATCCAGTCACTCAGGAAGCTGAGGCAGGAGGATTACCAGAAGTTCAAGGCCGTCCTGGGCTACATAGTGAGTTCCAGGCCACTCTGAACGACATAACAAGACCCTATCTTAATAATAATAATGATACTACTACTACTACTAGTACTACTACTACTACTACTACTACTACTACGAACCTGGGGGCTCAAAACCCTCATGTCCATCTTTCTGGATTTTGAGAAATGTGGAAGCCTGGTAGGCTGAGCTAGGCCTTCATATTAGGGGAAGACGGGGTGGCAGGCTGGGAACACACAGGCAGGAAGCAGATCTGAGAATGAGCAGTACTGCACACTGGGTACCTGAGCCAGGTGGGCCCCAGAGAGGACCAAGTAGGAGGTTTGGTCACCCACTTCTCATAGGATAGATCTCTACCTTTGAGACACTATCTGCTGCCTTCCTGCCTTGCTCCCTAACCATTAGAGTGGATTTATTTCACTCCTGCCTGCTGTCCTAGCTCCCTGACTTACTGCTTTTACAGTATTTGGTATTTCATTAATTTTCCCCCCATCAATAATCAGAATAGGCCGGGTGTGGTGACGCACGCCTGTGATCTCAGCACTTGGGAGGCTGAGGCAGGGGAATCATTATGAGTTCTAGACCAGCCTGGGCTACATAGTGAGTTCCAGGTCAGTCTCAACTACTTAGGAGACCCTGTCTCAAAAAAAAACAAAACAACAACAAAAAAATCACAACAGAACACAGACTTTTTTGGGTAGGGGGATGTTCTCAAAAGGAGGTATTGATGCCCCTGGGCAAGGGCTGTCATCAGAGGCTGTGTGCCAACTGGTGATTTGCAGCCTCCAGTGGGCCCAGGCCAGACTTCCTGGGTGAGCCTTAAAGCCAAAGGACTCGTCTTCTCCATAGCAGAGATGAAGGGTCCTCCCCGGAGATGTCATTTCTGGGCTGGTCCAGGGAAGAGCCTGAGGCAGAGGACCCTAAATGAGATAGTTGTTTAGTTGTGTGAGTGACTGTGCCAAAGTCTGTCCCCTGCAACATGCACATTGACCCACCGTGGTTGTTACATCTTCCCAGAGCCCCAGGGAGGGCTGTGCTGGGAAAACCAGCTCCAGAAAACTGAAAACAAAATGTTCCTGGGTTATTTATAAATGAAACTAGGACCCTGTTGTTCTCTGTGTCCATTCTTGACTTTCTTCAATGAGCCCAAAGGACTAGAAGAGGATCTCCCTCCCTCCCGGGTGAGTGAGGCTTTAGGGCCTAGAATTAGATCCCCCAGCAACCCAGAGCCGGGCCACTTCCTTATCCTGTGTTGTCCGAAACTGAAAACACCCTTTCTTTCCTTTGTGTTTTTTCCCACTTGCTGTTTGGTGGAAAAGTTTTGTGAAATGTGAATGAGCCATTTCAGTTTTGCTTCCACTTCTATATAACTGTCTGCCTGGCTCCTGGGCAGACGGGATCATGGTTTTCTCTCAGAAACCACGCCCATCTCCCCTCACTGTGGTTTCCTCTTCCGTTAACTGGCACACTTGCAACATGGAGCCTGTTGGGTCTCCTCAGAGCCAGCCCTTAGCCAAGAGAAAGGGCTCTTCTGCCTCCTACCCTCTGTCTGACCAATAAGTGCAGTCCCTTGGCAGCCTGGTCTGGGGATGTCTACAATGTCCCTAAAGAAAACATTTTTTTTTTTAAGGGGAGTTTTTCTCCAAATATGGCAGAAGAATCAGGCTGGAAAAAGCCAAAAAACACATAGGATTCTCCCTGAGATGAGAAGTGGCTGCTTATCCTTTCCACAGAGAAAGTTTGTGTATAAACCTGGGTTTTTGTTCTTGCAGTCATGAGAAAATTTGGCCAGCACACCAGTTTTGCCAAAACAAGGTAAAGAATGGAGGAGGTAGCTGGGCACGGTGGTGTACACCTGTAATATGTATGCCTTGGCTTCAAGAGGCCAAGGCAGGAGGCTCACAAGTTCAAGCCCAGCTTGGGCAACTAAGCACTTTAGTGAGACCCTGTCTCAAAACATTTTTAAAAGTGCCGGGGAATGTGGTGCACACCTAGCACTTGGGGGGCTGAGGCAGGTGGGTTGCCACCAGGGTCTGGTGTTCAGCGACCAGCTTGAAGCAGCCCAAGCTGAGAGAGAAGCTGGGTCTGCAGAATCTGACCACCTGAAGCTGTGAGGTTGGGCAGTTGAAAAAACAAAGGTAGTTTCAAAGCCACGTTCCCAGGCACAGGCCGGAGTGGCCCCAGGAAGCACTCGAGCCCTCTGTGGGCCCTTTGCTCCCAGGTGACAGGTGTGCTCGTTTCCCAGGGCGGCACGTGATATGCACTTATAGCTACAGAGAGACCTCTGAACACTCTGGTGAAAGAACCACAGTTTGAGTGCTAGGCCAGTGTTAGGGTTTATGTCCAGATGTCCCTCTACAGCCTCCTGTAATCACAGCGGGACCTTTGGAAGGTGACTAGATCATGGGGCTTACAGCTGACTTGCTTTAGCAGCTGAGGGTGTGGCCTGGAAGGGTTTATCTCTTTCCACAGCTCCTTGATTCTCTGCTGTCTGGATACCTTGTCATGAGCAGCTTCTCCACCATCTCCTCCTGCCTTTCCTTCCAGTCCTGGAGCCAGTGGACTGTAGGCTGACCCTTGTATAAACTGAATAAAGCTTTCTTTAAATTGATAGCGTAGAGGGCTGCGGATTTAGCTCAGTGGTTCCACTGCCTGTCTCCCAAGCACAAGGACCCAAGTTTGAACCCTGGTACCAAATAAATAAATAAAAAAATTGCTGGTGTCGAGCCAGGCGTAGTGGCATGGGTCTGCACTCAGGAGGCTGAAGCAGGAGGATTATCATGAGTTTGAGGCCAGCTGGAACTACGTAGGGCGACCCTGTCTCAAAAAAAACAAAACAAAAACCACAAAATAGCTACTGTGATAACGTCAGGGGAACCTAGCAGGGTCCTGGGGTGCTCCTTGTCCTGCGTGGATGAAATGGTAGGTGTGACCCCGATGTCCCCCAGCTTCAGTAGCCTAACAGGATAAATAAGGTGCAGCGCTGCCGCCCCAGTCGCCATGGTCTGAGCCCATCTTGTGTGCATGGTCTCTGCCCTCCACATGTCCCCTCCAGGTACGTCAGTGGGGTGTTTTGCCCTCCCTGTCCCGCTGCAGCTGTGTCTCCCTCACCATGGCCTCTCCCAGCCCTCATGGCTTGCAGCTGCCCAGACAGCGTGAGCCCCCCGGAGGCTACCACAGGGGAGGAATTCTGTGTCACACTCAGTGTCAGGGCTCAGGGCCCAGCCCATTTTCAGACCCTGCCTCTCACGTGCACACGCCAGTAGGGGCCACACCTCCTGCCCAGGGCCACCCCCAGGGCCCTCCTCTGACCTCTTGTCTCCGTCCCCCATTCACGTGTCTATGCAGGTCGCCCGGGGCGGCCCCTGAGCAGCCTCCATGGCTCTGCCCACAGCTGTGGTCTCGTGATGCCCTCTTGGTCCAGCATCTTCACTGCGCCCTGAAGTACACACAATGGTGTGAGCTCATCTGAAAGGCACCGGAAGCCACACCCTCCACCCCGGCCCAGTCTGCTCAGGCCCAGTACCAGCTTCTAGCAGGATTCTGGGAACCTCCAGGGGCTCAGCGTTGGGACCAGGCCTGTCTCCTGCTCTTTCAGTTGGGTCCCCTGTCCCTTCTGTGACTGCCCCCAGCACTTCGCTTTGCCCTTCAGTCACTGTGGTGGGCAGCACTGCAAGATGTCGCCAAGTTCCCCCATCCCTAGGGTACACACTCGGTAGAGCCCTGGTCCTGTGAAAAAGGTGGATGAAGCCTGTGGTGTGTTGTGCTCAATTGCAAAGCTGCTGTTACTCAGGAGATTGGGCCCCTGGGCTGAGCTACTCACATGAGCTCCTTGCCGGTTACAGATTCTGTAATCCCAGCATTCAGGAAGGGAAGGCCGGAGGGTCACAAGTTCCAAATCCAGCCTGGGCAGTTTACTGACTTAGAGAGACCCAGACTAAAAGAAAAAATAAAATGGTAGGAGCTGGCTAGAGATGTATCTCAGTGTGAAGAATGCCCTGGGTTCACTCCCCAGTACCTCACAATAGGTAGGAAGATAGATAGATAGACAGACAGACAGATAAAACACTGACAAATAAGAAGCTAGGGATGATGGTGAACACCTGTAATCCCAGCACCGTGGGAGGCTAAGGCAGGAAGATGGCAAGTTCAAATCCAGCCAGGGCAATTTAGCAACTTAGTGAGACCCTGTCTCAGAAGGGAAATAGAAAGGGCTGGGGAGAGGGGGAGCAGATTTTTCTCTGGCTAAATGGTTGTAGAAAAGGAAGTCAGAAGTTGGATGTGGTGGCACACGCCTGTCATCCCAGCACTGGGGAGGCTGAGGCAGGAGGATCACTGTGAGTTTAAGACCAGCCTGGGCTGCATAGAAAGGAAAGGAAGTCAGAGATTCTAAGTACAAGAATCATTGTGTCACTGTTGCTTGAAGAAAGATGAGGCTGCCTGGAAAGTCCCATGGAGCCTTTAGGGCCTGAGAGGGGCCCCGACAGCCAGCCAGCAAGGACACAGTCACAGTGGTCTCATGGCTACAAGGAAGCCCCATGAACTTTGAAGCAGATTGTGCCCCAGAACCCCCGATGTGAGCCTAGCCTGCCCGGTGCCCTGATTTCAATATCGAAGACTCTGAGAAGAGACCCATTCGTGCTGTGCCTGGCTTCTGAACTGTGCTCACATCAGCAGGGTGTACACCATGAGGTTTGTGGCAATTTTCTGCAGGACAACTGAAGATGCCCACGGTGATAAAGCTGTCATCCTGTTAACCCAGGAATAGTCACTTAATGGACGCATCTTGGCCACTGGACATGGGACTGGATAAGAACAGGGAGGGACCTAGAGTGACCACAGAGTACCAATAACCAGAAGGGATTTCAACAGTGACTATAGTGTGGTATGGCTTGACATGTGCACACACACACACACACACACACACACACACACACATCCCAGTTGATGGGGACACTTGGTGACATTTTTTAGGTCAGCATTACCTCACTGTTGTGGGCCTAAATTTGGTAACTTTAATACTTACGTAAGAGATATTTTTTTTGTTGTTTTTTGTTTTTTGTTTTTGAGACAGGGTCTCACTATGTAGTTGAGACTGACCTGGAACTCACTATGTAGCCCAGGCTGGTCTCAAACTCACAGTGATCCTCCTGCCTCAGCCTCCCAAGTGCTGGGATTACAGGCGTGTGCCACCACGCGCGGCTCAGAGATATCATTTTTTAAAGGAGATATGTGTCGAAATATTTAAGAGTGATGTATGTAACCTACTCTCCAGTGATTCAGAAAAAAATATGTAAAAAAAATATGTGTGGGGAAGTGAGAGAGGAAGCAAGTATTATGAAAAATGTTAACTATTTGCATTTGTTTGTTTGGTCATCTATTTGGACAGGGTCTCACTATGTATTCCAGGGTGGCCTGGAACTCAATGTGTAGCCCAGGATGGCCTCAAATTTGAAGTGATCTTCCTGCCTCAGCCTCCCGAGTGCTAGGATTACAGGCGTGCGCCACCATACCTTGCTAAAAATGTTAACTATTGCCCGGTGTGGTGGCGTGCTAATCCCAGCACTCGGGAGGCTGAGGCAGTAGGATTACTATGCGTTCCAGACCAACCTGGGCTACATAGTGAGTTTCAGGTCAGTCTCAACTACATAGTGAGACCCTGTCTCAAAAAACAAACAAAAATGTTAACTACTGATGGATGTGAGTGAAGGTTTTATATACGCATGTTGTTTTTGTTTTGTTTTGTTTTTTTGAGACAGGGTCTCACTATGTACTTCAGACTGCCCTGGAACTCACTGTGTAGCCCAGGCTGGTCTCGAACTCACAGTGATCCTCCTGCCTCAGCCTCTCGAGTGCTGGGATTACAGGAATGCGCCACCACGTCCGGCTAAGATGGATGTTGATTATATATTTTTTTGCAACTTTTCAGAAAGTTTCACAATCATCTTAAAGAAAAACACAAAGGCCTCCTTCCTGCAGGCCCCATGTGGTCTGGCCAGCGTCACATCTGCTGCCCAGTGACCTGGCAGTGTCCTGAGAAGGGCTGAGGCTGGAATCCCCATGCATTGCAATGCTTCCTGCAGCTTTGCTCCTGGTAACCCTTGGCAGGGTCGCAAAGACCAATATTGTTAGAAAGGAAAAAGTAAATTATCTCCTATTCCTGCAACAGAACTCTACAGCAGTGACTGGAAGCGTAGGCGCTAGGGCTTTGGGGCTACATGGGGTACCAGCAGGACACAGCAGCCCTATTTGTGATCCCAGCACCCTGGGAGGCCGAGGCAGAAGCACTGCAAGTTTAATATGTAGCAACATAGAGAGACCCTGCATCACAGTAAAAAAAACAGCTGAGGGGTGGTGATGTAGCTCAGCTCAGTGGTGTTGCACCTGCCTGGCAAGCGCAAAGTCCTGAGTTCAATTCCTGTTACTGGGAAGAGAAAAAAAAAGCGGAGGATGTGGTTCAGTACAGAGGCCCTGGGTGTTAGGGAATTGATCATGTTAAAGTATGCTGTGACGCCGCCTCACAGGCTGCATTCTCCTGGTACATCTTGGCTCCTAAAATGACCTCATGCCCTTATCTCTGGTTTCCCTCCCCCACAAGGCCACAGTGGTCCAGGAAAGTTGAAACCTGTGTCTGCAGGACTGGGCCCATAAAAGCAATCTGGCCTGTGATAGGTTAAAAGTAGCTCACTCCTCATAAATAAGCAATAGCCCACCCCCAAACTGATAAATGGACCTTCCTTTCTTTGTTCTCTCTCTCCTTCTGCTTCTTCTTCCTCCTCTCTCTCTCTCTCTCTCTCTCTCTCTCTCTCTCTCTCTCTCTCTCTCCTTCTCTCTCCTGCCGGACCTCTCAGTGCGTGAGTGGCCTAATTGGGAAGGGGCACGTGACCCCCCTTTCACTGGGCTCAATCCTCAATTCTGAAGAGAAGAGATGAGAGGAGAAGAGAAGAGAAAAACAGGCAAAAGGGAAGTAGGGTATTTGGGGCTGTGTAGCTGGGCGTTAACCTCAGAGCCTGGAAGGCAGTGGTCAGTGTAGTGATGGCAGGATTATGCTGACCTGGGAGTCCGTGAGGATACATTTGGGGGTCCTGCAGGGCCAGGATGTCCTTTCACCAGGAGAGTGGCTGTTACCTAAGAATAGTGGCGCTGAATAGAGAATCCTTGGGGGGGACCCCGAGTGCTGCTCAAGAAGGGCTGGGGGGAAGCAGAAGGAGCAATGCTCAGAGCGCCCCCTGGTGGCGAAAGCGAGGAGCGAGTTGTAAGAGAGAGAACCTCAACCTTCTGGTCCCTCCCGGTGCCACCTTGTCCCCTTTCTGCATTCTGTATCTTCGTGCTTGTGGCTTATTTCCAGGCTTCGCTGTGGCAAAAGCTGAGTTCCAGTTCACCTCTCTCAGGACGTCTGTGTGTGTGTGTGTGTGTGTGTGTTTGCACACGCGCGAGTGTGTGTGACACTTTGCACCGAGGGACCTTGCTGGCCTTTTATTTTTATTTTTTAAATTCTGAGACGCTTTAAAGTCACTAAGTTGCCCAGGCTGGGCTCCAACTTGTGATTCTTCTGCCTCAGCTGCTCACCTGCTGGAATAGCAGGCATGCATCCACAGGCTGGATGTCTGAAATCTTTCTTGATCTAGGCCAGGAGATTCTGGCCTCACCTTGCCTCTGGACCCTTTAAGAAGCAGTTGGAACTCAGTTCACTTCAGTGTCATTGTTTCACAAATGTGCCTGGTGGTAGTGGTAGTAACAGAGGACATCTGCCCCCACCCACCAGCCCTGTGCTGACTGCTCCACAGGGTCCTGACATCTCCGTTCACAAGTGTCGCCCATCCTCTGGGGTGCATTTATTAGGCTCTTCTGTGCAGAGTTCAAGGCTACAGGAAACAGGCTGTGACTGCCGCTGCCAGTGGTGATGGGGCCCAACAGGGGCTACTAGAGACCACAGAGCATCATGGGAGTCAGGGGTAGGTAGTGACACTGGGCAGGTCTCAGGGGCCCTGCAGGGAGGCAGGTGAGGGAAGAGATGCACAGGCCCAGGGCCACCGGAGAAAGGCCATGGGTTAGTAAAGAGCACAAGGAGTTGTATCTGTCTTTGACTCCAGGCCAGGAGGCTTTGTGGGAGTTAGGTAGAGGAAGGTGGAGGAGGGAAACCAGGGCCAGGGACTGCCTGTGATCCCTTTCAACCCCAAGCCAGTGCATCCGGCCTGGAGCCCCACACCCGCAGAAAGTTCAGAGTACAAACACTTACTATGTAGTGGGTGGGGAACCAGGTCCCAGAGGATGAGTAAGTGGTGTGGACTTTGCTCTCAAGGAGTCTGAGACTAGCACGGGAGAAGATAAGTGCACAGAACTCCTTAGCTCTGCAGGGAGGGAGATAAGGTTGTGGGAGGGCCCACAGAACCAGCTGCTGGTAGAGACGCAGGCCTTGCAGAATTGTGGGGGGCTCTGCAGGTGGGGAAGGTATCTAAGCTGGGCCTCAGCTGGGCAAATGGGGCCCAGGGATTCCAAGCAGCAGGAGTGAATTTACTCATGGAAAAGGGCCAAACAAGGGTCAGTCACTGGCTGCAGCGGAGGGTCATCAGAGGGAGCCAGTTCCACCTATTCTGAGACTTTAGCCAGTGCCCACCCCAGATGGCCTGTCCCCTCAGGCCTGGAGCAGTCTCACAGGTTCTCTTGCAAAGGTGCCAGAAGTGCTAGTGCCCAGCTTACAAGGGCTTGATCCTTGATCTTTCATTCCTGTTAATCAAGCAGTTTTTAAATTTTTTTATTTTTTAGCAGCAAAAATCTTTTTTATTTAACATGGAAACTTGCCTGGAACCCCATTGTATAAGAAAAAGGTGGGAGTGTGGCTGTCATGGGGTGTGGGGGGGCGGCCCTGTCCTCTGCTCTGCTCTCCCGCCACAGGGGCCCCAGTCCCTTAGAATCCCAGAGGAGTCAGGGACAAGACTTGGTCCCAAGCAGATGAGGCTGGTAAGGAAGAGGCCAGAGGGGCAAACAGAAGAGGCTGGTCAGGTCCCTGTCCTTGGTAGGGGTGTCAGACAAAGCCTGACCCACAAGGCCACACTGAACACGGTGCGGGGCGCTTCCTTCGGTAGAAGCCTGTCTGGGGATCTCAGCAAACGTTCCTCGAGTGAACACCTGGCTCTTCCCGGGGTACCAAGCTCATGGGTGGCTGGGATGGTGGAAACCCAAGTCCAAACCATACTGGGCTCCATGAAGGGCTCAAGGGAAGCGTGGGAATTTGGGGTACCCAGGGGGCCTCGAGGATCAAATGCTTCAAGGCTTCCTGGTAGCTGGGCATGGTGGCCCATGCCTAAATCCTAAGGCTGGGAAGGCTGAGGGAGGAGGATCTCAAGTTCAAGCCCAGCCTTGGCAATTTAGCAACAATTTAACGAGAGCCTGTCTTTTTTTTTTTTTTTTTTTTAATTGGGGATCAAATTTGGGACCTTATGCTTGCAAGGCCGGTGGCAGAACCACTGAGCTAAATCCCCAGCCCAAGCCTGTTTTAAAAAAATACATCCAGGCGTGGTGGCACATACCTGTAAGTTCAGCATTCAAGACAGGAGGATCACTGAGTTTGAGACCAGCCTAGGTTAGACAGTGAGTTCAAGGCCAGCCTGATCTACATAGCAAGACCCTATCTCAAAAAATAAAATATGAAAAATACAAAAAGGATCTGATTTCAACCACCAGTACTGCAAACTAAATGTTCCTCCCAGAACATACAAAGCCTCCCTGTCTGGGAGGCAGCAATGGGAAGACTGAGCCTGGCCATAAAGCTTGGAAGCCTGTGGGGCAGAAGGAACAGTGCAGGCAGAGCACAAAGGCAGGTCAGGCCAGGTGTGGTGGCGCATGCCTGTAATTCCAGCACTAGGGAAGCTGAGGCAGGAGAATCGCCATGAGTTCGAGGTCAGCCTGGGCTACATAGTGAGTGAATTCAAGGCCAGCCTGAACTACACAGCGAGACCGTCTCAAAAAAAACACAGGCAGTTCAGGCTCACCAGAGGAAATGGGAGGGTGGGAAGGGGAGAGGGCCCTTGAGCGCTGGGCTGGAGGCAAGGTCTTTGGTGACCCCTGGACATCCCACCCTGTTCGTGCCCCTGCAGGTCCCGGCAGCTGGCATTGAGGCGAACATACCTGTGACCTATGGAATTGGCAGCCAGAGAGGAGACAAGAGCACTGGCTGTCAATTCATAGGTCAGAGCCCTGTGCACTCGGTCTTGGCAGCCTGTCACCCTTTGCCATCCTGGGCCTGGGGACGTGGCCATGGAGGTCCTTGCAGGCCTGCTGTATGGCAACTGCCTCTCTCCCTCTGTGGGTCCTGGCCCCCGCCCCAGATAACAGCAGCCCCACTGGAACCAGCGATCACTTCCACATGGAGTTGCTGTTACAGGGGGTGGGAGCCCATTGGAGGTCGTGCCCTGCTGGCCTGGCACCACCCCTCAGGCCAGGTCCTGTCTTCGTTATTGAGGCTCCTTATCATAGGGGGCCCACACCCAGTGCCCTGTCTGGTGCCACCACCCTCCTGGGCGAAGTCCAGGCTCAAGCCCAGAGCTGGCTCATAAAGCCGGGAGCGGCTCCTTTTACAACCCGGGGCAGCCTTTGCGCACTCAGCACTGCACGCACCCCCACCCCATCCTTTCGTTTCCTCTTTTCTCTCCCAGCAGGAGACCCGGGCCAGCCAGGCTTGGCTGCTGTGGCCTCCACCCTTGGCCCTCCGCCCTCCCTCCCTGCTGCAGCCATGGGAGGGGGGGCAGAAGGGGACAGCTGGGCACCTGTCATTTTCCAGGTGCCATGGAATGCCCACTTCATGAGGACTGTCCAGAAAGCTGGACAGAAGGGCAGGCAGGGAGCAGGAAGGGACAGAGAAATAGGGACTGAGGCGGAGGCCTCAGAGAAAAGGATGAGAGGGGTGGACAGAGAACAGGAAAAGGATGTGCAAAACAAGAGAGGTGAAGGGGAGAGGCAGACTTGAGAAGATGCTACAGGCTGGGGTGACACCGTGGTAGAGCCCTTGCCTAGCACGCATGAGCCCCTGAGTTCTATCTCTGGCATTCCAATAAAAAAAGAGCTGGGCGTGGTGGTGCACAACTGTAATCCCAGCACTCGGAGGCTGAGGCAGGAGGATCGCTGAGAGTTTGAGACCAGCCTGAGCTACATAGTGAGTTCCAGGTCAATCTCAACTACATAGTGAGACCCTGTAAAAACAAAACAAAAAAAACCCCACAAAAAACCAAACAGAGAGAGAGAGAGACATGAGAGAGAGAGAGAGAGAGAGAGAGAGAGAGAGGAGGGAGGGAGGGAGAGTATGTAGGTGTTCAAGGCTGTAGGTGAATGCTAAGAACAGGGCAGTGAGTCACTGCCCTCCTAGAACACTGAGGTCTTCGAGTCAGTAGCTGAAACCTCTCTGAACCACCTCTGGTTCCTCCTGTGCACACCAGGGCTTCTGAGGCCAATCTGCACCCTGGCCTGGTCTGATGGGCCCCACCTGCCCCTGCCGTGGGGACAGAAGGAGCTGCGGGCAGACTGCTGGGTGCAGACCAGGAAATGGACATTTTGGAAGGGCACTTTCATCCCCTCCCAAGAGGCTTCAGAGACAGGAGCTGGTGGCTGTCCTGCCGGGACCCAGTGGGGATTTCCACAAGAAGCTTCTAGACTGGACGTGGGCCATGATCCCCTCTGAACAGGTGGAAAAGGCCCAGAGAAGGCAGAAAAGGCTACCCGTGGTCAGTGCTGTCCAACAACCCTCTAGCAGTATCTCATTCTTGGGGTGCTGCTGAGGTAGGCTGGGGCACCTAGGTGGACTTCCTTCTGCCTGGGAGGAGGGGCTTGTGAATGAAGAGGCCAGAGCTGGGTATGGAGGCTCATGCCAGTAATCCCAGTCCTTGGGAGACTAAGACAGGAGGATTGTGCTTGAGGCCAGCCAGTGGAATCCTGGACTATAGCAAAACCTGGTCTCAAATGGAAAAAGGACACCAGAGCTGGTAACCAGGCATCCCACAAGCCCAGCAGCCCTCCCAGGGCCTGGGCAAGACCATCCAGCCTCCTGCCTTGTGGGCTCCTGGGCCTGGCCTGGTGGACACAGCATCTAATCACAAGTGCTGGGCCCACAGCACCGGGCAGCACGCAGAGCCAACTCTGTGGTCCCCTTATTCCAAGGTAGAAATAGAGGCACAGAGCAGAAAGGGCTGGCCTAGGGTCGCCCATACCGTCCCTGCCTGCTCGGAAGGGCTGGCAGCCCTGCAGAAGGTGCCTGCGCTCTGCAGCACTTGGGGTACAGGGGGCTGCAGAGCGTGCCCAGAGATCTCTTACCTGTGCTTGGCTGGCCTCGGGGCACAAGGAGGAAGTGGGGATGCCCTGGGCCCAGCGCCTTTTGAGCCGTTGGCCCAGCCCCTGGTGGCGGTTAATCATTAGCCCTTGGCCATCAATACTGATCACAAGTGCAGTTCGAAGGGCAGGAAAGCTGGACTGTGCCCGGGCGGCTGGGGTGGGTCCGGGAAGCATCAGGCTGGGCCCCATCTGCCTCCCTTGGTGGCATCATACCCGGGCTGGCCCCACCCCCCCTTGACTGCTTAGTCCATAGCTCTGGGTAGCCATGGGAAGTCAAGACCCGGGGACCCTCAGAACAAAGCTCTTGCCCTGTTCATAGTACCCAGATCTCCCCCAAAGATCTCCCCATCTGCAGAGGTGAGGTTGGGGAGGGGCTGCACAGGCACACAGGACCTGGGAGCTTGAGTGGTTTGCTGGCTTCAGAGGTCTACAGAAGGGAACAGCTGGGTGTAGGCTCTCTCCTAACCTGGGCCTCAGTGTCCCCAGAGGACCACCCACCCCTGCAGTACTACTACGGAGGGAGTGGAGAGTGGAGGGCTCTTTTCCTTGCTCACAGGAAACAAGATGCAGTGGGGACAATAGGCACTTTCCTGACCCCGTGGGACCTTCTGGGCAAGGACCAGTCAGGATCATCTGGCACCAGAACCACCCCCAGCCCCCATCACCCCAAAATATTTTGCTAGGGATGATACAAGTGGCCCAGGCCTCAGCCTTCAGGGAACAGCCTCAGTGACAGCCTTGACTCTCGTTTAGCTAGCAGGGACCCTCAGGAAATAAGGCTCAGAAACCCAGGGTGTTAGCCTCTGGTTGCACGAGGGCAGACCTGGTCCCCGTGGTCTTACAGGACACAACCAAGCAATATGGCTGGTGAGGCGGCTCCAGGGGCTGTGGGCGAGGCTCCTCCCAGCTGCATTCAGCTCTTGCCACTCAGAAGAGGGACTGGGGTGACAGCCCCTAGAAAGGTGGCAGGGTGGAGCCGAGAGCAGGAGGTGTAAGCAGGGGGCTGGGACGGTGTTCTGCACCCAGGCAGCACAGACAGGTGCAGAGTGCAGAGGTGGGAGCCGCGCAGGCACACAGGACCCGTGCAAGGGCCAGCGGTGGTCAGTTTATTCCTCTTCATGCAGACACTGACCCACACGCTCAAGGAGTTTAAAAATAACACACCGCCCCTCACGACGTCTGTCCCCACCTCCCCATGAGACAGACGCTTGGCTCAGTGGGGTCGGGCCTGAGGGTCCAAAAGCCTCTGTCCTGGGTCAAGGCAGCAGTGAGGCCTGGGCGGAGGGGAGGGCAGTGTCCTCCCCGGAGGAAAAGTGCAGACAGGGCCGAGGCCCCTCTCACAACCAATCGGCAATGGGCAGGCGTCCTTCACAGTGGCCGTCCCGAGGGGCCTCCATCTGGCCCCTGTGGGTAGCAGCTCTCAGGTGACTGAAAGTGGGTGGCGCCCCTGGGTTAGGCCAGCAGGGTGGCCCTGGGTCCTGGCGTCCTTGTCAGTCCTGGGCCTCCTCTGAGCGCCACTTGAGGGCATGGTCCTTGTGGGCATCAGGCAGGATCTGGTTGCGCATCCCACCGAGCAGGTTGGATGTGGCCTCAGTGGCCACAATGAGCGGCTTCACCACAGTCGGGGGCAGCTGGCGGATCACACCCCCCACGGCACCCGTCAGCCCCTTCTGTTCATGGCCGCGCGACGCCACGTCACAGATGGTCTGAGCTGTGTCCAGGATGCCCTGTGGAGGTCAGAGGTCAGTGCGGGGGCCTGGGGAGGGGTTTAGGGGGAAGGAAGACAAGAGCAGGGCTGGGCCCTCACCTCTCGCACTGCATCATAGGCTTTGGCCACGCCCTCTCGGAGGTCAGCAGGCTGCTGGCCCTTGCGTAGCCTCCGCGCAGAGCGCTTGTCCTGCAGTGAGCGGGACACAGGTGCCACTGGGGACAGGATGTCGTAAACCGTCTCAGCAGTAGCCTGAAGAACAGACAGGCGGATGAGGAGATGACCAGGCAGATGCGTCTGGCCCCAGGCTCCAGCAGCCAGCAGGGAGCTTGGCATCCCTTGGCCTCATCCCCCATCACCCAGGAAGGGCACAGCCCAAGGGCTTCCTCTCATCTCAATCTGCAGCCCTTCTTCCCGTCGACTCCCACACCACATCGGGCTCCCATGGCTGTCACCAATGCAGCTTGCCCAAGACCACTGTGCTGTGGGTACCCAGCCACTTGGGAGCCACTGCCAGCCCCACCTCACTGCCCCCAGCGGCTCCCATTGTGCTCCCCACCCTGCCTCCCTCCCACCTGAGGGCGGGCCTCAGTTCTATCTCTCCAGCCTCCTGGGGCCAGGGCCAGGGGCCGCACCCGACCTGAGCTTGCAGCTGTGCCCCCAGCTTCCCCATCCCAGAGCCCCTCACTCCAGCAGGGCTGCTCAGTCTCCAGCCTGGAGTGAGGCCCACTGGGTGTGGCCTCAATGAACCAAGCTCTCTGGGCCTCTGTTTCTTTGAAAACATCACCCCTCAGCCTTGAGTGGTGAGCTTCTGAGCCAAGGGGTCTTAACCAAGACCCTGGCCTTTCCTCTCCATGAGTTTCTCTACCAAGCAAGGCCGCCACCACCAGCCTGCCTGCTCTCAGCAGTTCGGAGGACAGACAGACAGGTCCAGCCCCTCCCTGACCTATCCCCCACTTACCTGGATCGCCTGCACCAGTCTGTTACTCAGTTCCAGGGCAGCAGAGGCTGTGGATGAGCCAAAGGAGGCGGCCCCACGCTGCAGCCCCCGCATGAGGCGCCCATCCTTCCTGTACTGCTCGATGGGCAGCCACAGCAGGTCCCGAAACCCTTGGACTAGAGGGACAGGACTGTCACAGATGCCAGAAGCTGCCCTGTCCCCATCCACACTCCCTGGCCCTTCTGCCTCCTCCTTTTCCAATGGCCGTTTCTAGGTGGCCCAAGTGGAGTGGCAGTTTCAAAAACCTTCGAACTGAAAGCACTCAGAGGGCCAGGGATTTAGCTCAGTGGTGCCACCGCCTGACTTGTGAGTGCAAGGTCCCAAGTTTGATCCCCAGTTACAAA
>NW_022900939.1:23795537-23810977 GCF_012274545.1 Fukomys damarensis | reverse complement strand
ACAAAAAAAAAAAAAAAAAAAAAAAAAAAAAACCCAAAACACTCACAGAGCTGGACAACAGAGTGCATGGGCCCAACGCCTCCCAGCAGGCCAGGCAGCTGGTTCTTGCGGATGTCCTGCAGCCACTCGTTGAGAGCATAGCCCAGCACTTTGTCCACACCCAGGAGCCTGGGAGAAAGCAACGGTGGGGGGACATTTAGAAAGGCAGGGACCAGGACGAGTGCCTGTGTGCCAAGTGCCAGGGCACCCAATACTCCCCACACTCCCACCTGGCTGGAAGCAGAGCAGTGACTGTGCCCATTTTACAGAGGGGAAACTGAGGTTCCAAGAGCACAGCAGAAGGAAGGTCAGGGCCGTGCAGAGAGGTGGGACATGTGGGACTCACCCGTGTCGGCAGCAAAGCCGCTTCAGCTTCAGCTCAGAGCAGTTGAGCTGGGCCAGGCCGATGAGGAGGCCTGCAAAGGTGCCCTGGGGAGCAAGAGGTTTGGCTGTGAGAAGGGACGCGGGCCCTGGAGGCAGGGGCGAGGGAGCCCCCAGAGAGGCCCGCCCCAGAGCTTACCACCTGGTCCATGGAGACGTGTTTGCCGTGGTAATCCAGCCAGATGGGCACCTCGGACGTGAAGCGGAACTCCCTGGAGGGGGGTAGGGGACTCTGGTCACGGACCCGGTCACCTTCACCCTGGCCTCAGCCCTCAACCTGCAGCCCTACCTGAAGTAGATGGGCTGCTGCTCAGCAGAGCTGTGTCCACCACCGGGGCCCTCCTTGAAGTCACTCATCTCTGGGACTTTGGGGTGTCCTTCCTGGGGACTCCGGGTCTCAGGGCGAGCTAGGGAAAGAGAGGTGTCAGATCATGGACAGGCCCAGGGCTGGCTGGGTGCCTGATTTCCCCTCCCTGGCCCAGCTTCTCACCCTCAGAGGTTTCCCCTGGGACCACCGGGTTAATGCCAGCAACCAGGCTGCTGAAGAAGTCCTTGAGGAAAAAGAGGGCATCCTGCAGGGAAGAACCCCAGGAGCAGGGTCAGGAGGCCTGGGGATGGCGTGTGTGCCACAACCAGACCCGCATCTCCCAACCCACTTGCCTGGTCCACATTGAGCCGCAAAGGCATCAGTGAGACGCGCAGACAGCACTCGGGGCCGCCCAGGTTGGTGGTAGGGGCTACGTGCAGAGCTTTGATGGTGAGCTGGGGGCAGAGGGCCAGGTGTGGGTGCCAGTCCCACCTGCTCAACCTACCTCTGCCCGTGCTGTTCCCTCCAGCGCGGCCAGGTGAGGACCACACCCCCTGCATGTGGAGAACCCTGGCCCACTGGCGCACCATGTTGGAGTGGGTGCGCCTCGGCAGCCGCTCACTCGTGTGCAAGTGCAGGAACTTGTTGATCTGGGAGGAGGCAAGCCTGTCGCGGATCTCCAGCTCCTGCACAATGAGCACCTGGCGAGACAGTGGCCGCTCCTCTACCTCCTGGCCTGGAGCGGGGTCGGCAGCTGGCTCCTCTGGGTATACCTCATGCTGAAAGCTCACCTGTGGACGGGTCAAACTGAGGGCCGAGGTGGCTGCAGGGCCACGGCGATGGAGGAAGGGAGGGGAGTCTGACTATTCTCATCCCATCCCCACCTCAGCCCCACAGCTGGCTGCTGCCTTGACCTCTCCATGTGGCTGTCCCCCGCATCCAACTCCACTTGGTCACACTGAACTGGACCTGCTTCCCTGCATCTATGGGTCCCTATGCCCCGTCTTGGCCTCATCTAAGTGGCCTCAGCCAGCCCTGTCATTAGTAGCTCCAACCTGCCCTCATCAAGGCTGCTGCCTATGCCACTGTCTTAGGCTATGGTACCTCTCCCTGCTCCAATCCATCCTCCACGCGACGAGGGGTCCCCTTCAGGCCCTGACTCTCCCTGTGGCCCGGCTCCTATCCCTGCTCAACATGGCTCTCATCCTCGGGCCTTTGCCTAGTGTCCTTCTGCAGGGAGCCTTCCCTCTCCTCCTGGGCAGGTGCTGGCCCCTGCTCAGTGTCCCCTGCTGCTCCCAACCTCCCTGTGTACTCCAACGGCTCCTCAAGGAGCCCAGCACTGGCCTGAAGCACCCTTACAAAGTGGACTTCCCCACTGTGCAGCTTTCTCAAGCCAAAACCCATTGCAGGCCTGTCTCACGCAAGGTAGAACCAAACTTGTGGATCTCCCTGCTGTCCAGTGCCTCCAGAAGCTGCTCCTTCTCTGTCTTGCACTGACACAAGCTCTCCAGACCCCAGGAGCTCCCACCTCACTCTACCAAGATCCAAACTGCCTTGTGGCCTCCTGACTGCTTCCCACCACTGGCCACATCAGGGCCATTGTGTGGGGCTCTGCCCGGCCCTCCCCTCTGCTGTGCTCGCTGCAGTACGTGGCCCGGCCCCATGACTGCACCGGCCCTCACCTTGCTGAGCTGGATCTCCATGAGGACTTGGTGCTGCCGTCCACTACCACCCTGTGTTCGCCATGAGTTCTGGGGCCGATTGGAGCCAGAGCAGCGGGAAGGAGAGCTCCGAGGACCCATGAAGCCAACTCTTGCTCTAGAAAGAGGAATGGGGACAAGCTGATCAGAGGAATCCCCTGTACTTCCCCCACCTCAGCGGGCCTCTTGGGACCTTTTCTAGCATCAGTCTGAGGAGGCAAGTAGGGAAAGGAAGGAGAACTGAGGCCAGAGAGGGGTGTGTGTGGCTCAAGGTCACAGGCTTCCCAGACCCAGCCTCCATCAGCTGCTGCCCGTACCCGCCTCTCCGCCTCACCTGTGGCCTGGGTGGGGGCCAAAGTCTCGGCCTCCGTAGAGGTGCCAGACCAGGGAGACCTCACGTAGCACCACGCGACTGCTGGGCACTGGGAAGTGGGCAGGCGCCCGCAGTAGGTCTGTGCTGCCCAGCGGCCGGGAGAAGTGTCCATCCTGCACGACGATGGGGCCTGGATGCAGCTGTGTCACCACAGGCTCTCCGTCTCGGGGCTGCCAGCAGGAGGCCACGTGAAGATGTAAAGATGTGTGGCACAGAGGTGGCCTCAGCCCAGCTCTGCAGTCCTAGCTCCCTCCTGTCTCTCCCATCCTCATCCCTTCCTCTCTGTCTGGTCTGTTTTTGACAGAAGATGGCCCTCTTGGGCTATCATCCCTAGAACCCGTGTCAGTGGTCAGAGCCCCCTGACCCTGCTGGTCCTGTATCCCTGGGACCTCCTGTCCTCTATCCCTTGCGATGTCTCAGTCTTTCTACCCAAGATGCCAGCAGCCTCTTCCTCCTCTGCAAACCCACCCACTCCTCCGAAGTCCAGTGCTAAGGCTGCCCCTCCCTACTTCTCTTGGAGCGGGAGCCCTACAAGGGCTGAGCAACCTCAGGAGCATCCCTAGTCCCTACCCCAGCCCGCACCTGGAAGGCAGGTACTGAGCCAGCCCCTGCGCCACGCACCGGGATGCCCAGGCCAGGAGCGTCCAGGATGCAGAACTCATCACTGTCCAGCGTATCTCCGTCCCCTTCCTCTTCCTTGTCATCATCTGTGGCCTCAGAGCAGGACCCTAAACTATCAGCAGGGCCCCCAGAAGGCGGGGAAGGGGGCTGGGCTCCACTCCCTTCACCCGGGAACAGGTAGACAGAGATGGGCGAGGCCTGAGGGAGTGGGGCACCTATGGGAGAGAGACCAGTTTGGGGAGATGCTGTTTGGGTGCCTGTGTCAGCTGCCCCCAAAGTGCCCCCTCCCCACCTGAAGACTGTGTCATTTCCCGCAGGCTGCGCTCCGTGTCCAGGAGTGCGTCGGTCAGGTCCCGCTGGTTAATGAGGGCCGTCTCCGCCGGGGGACAGGAAGGCAAGGAGGCAGGGCTCTCAGAGAGCTGGGCAGGGGTAGGAGAGCGTTAAGCTTGTGTCCTGGTGATGGTGGCCAAAGGGCTCCCCCAACCCCAGGCCCTGAGGGCTGTGCAGGGGAGGGGCCTGGCCGAGCTCTGGTAGCCTGTGCAGCCCGGCCTCACATGTACCTTCTGGCCAGCGATCTCCGTGGGGCTGGGGGGCCGGGGCGGGGGGTGCAGGTCACCCGCGCTCGTTATGTACTGGAGCAGGTTGGCCAGCAGGGCACAGGCGTCGGCACAGCTGTGCACGTGCACCACGTTGTTGGAGCAGCGCAGTTCAAACAGCGGCTGGCTCTGCAGTGGGGGTAGGGGTGGCATCAGTGCAGGCCCACTGTCCCTCAGCCACCACCCAGGAGAGCTGGACCAGGCGTGCCTGCCCAGCGTTCCCACTACACAGATGTGCGAACTGGACCCAGAGTGAAAAGGGCTTGAGGGCCACCCCCACCCTGGCCCCCACGGAGTCTCCTTTGCCTAGTAAGGCAGGGCCTGTTGTCTCATTTATACAATGGGGAAACTTTGGGCCCAGGTATCACACTCCTGAGGCCCCACTCTGACCTGTCTGCTGCTGCCCCCTGGTGGTAAGGTGGAAATTCCCATCCAATAAGCAGACAGGGCACGCATGCCATCCAGCAGGGGAAAGACAGGCCCCCAGATACCCTTCCAACCCTGGCTCCTTGGCATGGTGCTGGCCACACGCACCAGTTTGCCCTCCGTGCTCCCCTTCCAAGTTTTGATCACCAGCTCCAGGAGATCAACGTCCAGGACACAGACATAATCTGAGGCAGAAGGCAGAAGAAGGCTCCTGTTGCTGCCTTACACCCAGCCCTGCCTGGCCTGTGTCCACCACCCAGGGAGAGAGCTGGGGGACGTGCGTGCAAATGGGGGAAGCTGAGAGCCGGGCCAGCAGCTGGGGGAGGACATGAGGCCTCGTTCTTTGGGTGGCTGTGGCAAAGCTGTGTCCCCCTGGAGCACTGGGAGCCCAGTCCAGGCCCTGCCCACCTCGCCGCAGATCCAGAGTCTCCACCTCACACTTGTTGGACAGGTACAAAGCGGAGTCATCGAGGATGAACCTGGTGGGGAACAGGGCTGAGAAGGGCCCGGAAGCCACTGCAGGTGGCAGCTCCACAGCAGCCAGGTCGGGCAAGGGAGCACCTGGAAAGGCAGGGAGACCCAAGCCCACAGAAGTCCTAGTAGGGGAGCCCTCCTGCCTCAGTGGTCTTGCCTGCTCTATGGGCAGAGCAGCAGACCCAGGCAACAGGTACTCGCTCAATTACACGGTGCAGCTCTTGGTTCCCTCAACACTTCAGGCTCTACCACTTCTTATGTCTCACAAACTCCTGGTGGGAGGAGGGTTCCCTAGAGCAGCGTTTACTTGCTGTCCTTTTGAAATAAACCCATCTTAAAAATAAAGAAAAATCTTGTCTAGTTTTGCTTTATAGTAATGGAGACTGAACTCCAGGCCCTGGCACTAAGCTACATTCTGTCTTTTTAAATTTTTATTTTGAGACAGGGTCTTACTAAGTCACTAAACTGCCCAGGCTGGGCTTGAACTTATAATCCCACCTCAGCCTTTCAGGGTGCTGAGACTATAGGCATGGAGCACTCTGCCTGGGTTAAGATATTTTAGAACAACAATAATGATAAAACATTAAAGTCACACATAATCTCAAATCCCAAATTCTCAGAAAACCACACATGCCTCTTTCTAGTTTCTTTTCTTTTGGAGATAGGGTACCACTGTGTAGTCCAGGCTGGCCTTGAACTTTCAATCTTTCAGCCTCAGCCTCTCAAATTCTGGCATACAAGAGTGTGCCACCATGCCAATCATTTTCTAGTCTCTTCTATGCGAGCATGTATGTGCATGTGTACACACACACACACACACACACACACTCCCTCATAACTGTTATCTTTTAAATCCCAGAACTTGGAAGGCTGAGGCAGGAGGATCACTGAGTTTGAGACCAGCCTGGGCTACATAGTGAGTTCCAGGTCAGTTTCAACTACACAGTGAGACCCTGTCTCAAAAAAAACCAAAAAGAAAACCAAACCAAAACAAAACAAAACAAAAAAAACAAACCCAAAAAACAGTCTTGCATCCTATTTTTCTCAGTCATACTATGCATTTAAAAATATTTTCCAGGGCCAAGGATTTAGCTCAGTCGTTCCGCCGCCTGCCTTGCTAGTACAAGGTCTTGAATTTTGATCCTCAGTACCCACCCCAAATTTTTTTTCAATGTTCTTTTTTTGTTTTTTTGAGACAGGGTCTCCCTATGTAATTGAGACTGACCTGGTACTCACTATGTAGCTCAGGCTGGTCTCGAACTCACAGCGATCCTCCTGCCTCAGCCTCCTGAGTGCTGGGATTACAGGCGTGTGCCACGTGGCACACCTGGCTCAAAGTTGCTCTTTTTATCTGAGGCAGCTAACTACTTATTTGTATGAGCACATGTTTGCAGTACATAATGATTACATTCACATGTACATGACACATCTTAATTCTTTTTATTCTCTCCTTCACCTTATTCTTCTATTCCATGTCCCACCTAGCAGTACAGGAATGACTATTACTCAGGGTGATTTGGGGGCATTTAGACTATTGCTAAGTTTGGAATGTTTAATTTTTTTGTGGTACTGAGGATCGAACCCAAGGCCTCACACAGGCTGAAATGCACTCGCTCCACCACCAAGCTCTATGCCTGCCCTAGTTTGCACTGTGTTAACTGTACTAGAAGTAGCAGCACCACTGAGCTAAATCCCCAGCATTCTACTCTTTTCCTGACATCCTCAGGGCAACCTCAAGAAGTGAGATTACCAGGTGTTTTGAAGGCTGCTTTGAGGTGGCCCGGGTCTCCACAAAGCAAATGGAAACAATGTCCATTTCTGAGGGCGGGATAGCAGAGAGCAGGCAGGCAGCTGCAGCCCACATACCTGAGCAGGAAGGTTGATGTGTCCATGACGATGTTGCTGGAGAGCGTGAAGGTCTCCGCAGTGATGAGAACGCGCACTGGGAGGTACAGGGGTCTGCGGCGGGGGGGGCGGTCACGTGTGGGCTGGAGTGAGCTCCTTATACTCGAGGCCCTGCCCTTGCGCCACCCCCACCAGCCCAGAGCCTGGTACCTATAGTCCACGGCACAGGAGAACAGGTGTGTGTGCAGGACGGTGATGACTGTCGGGGGCAGGTAGCCCAGCACGGGGTCATCCAGCACGTCCAAAAACTCCAAGAGCTTAAGAGGCCGGGGTGGAGGGACGGTGAGCACAGGCAGCCTCCTGCCCTTCCTCCCCCAGCCCAGCTTCTTTCTCACACAGGCCCTTTTGGCCCCTGTGGCCTGCGCACCCAAACCAAAAGTCCACGGTCCAAGCCACCGCTGCTCACCTGGGAGTGCCAGCTCTGGCCAGGCAGGGACATGGAGTGGCGCAGTGTGGCCTTGTGTAGCCGTAGTGTCACCAGGAACTCCTGGGCAGAGGGATACAGTCAGAGTGCGTGGGCATCCACTGGGAAGGCAGCCACCCAGCCACATGGAGAGGTGCCAAGCTGAGGAAGCCATACCTTAACATTCTTGTGGGGGTCCAGGTGGATTCGCACAGCAGCAGTCAGCATCGGGGCACCATGACCCTGGCCCTTGTGGCCTGAGGCTCCCCGCTCAATCAGCCCTTCCTCTGATGGGTAGATGGTTGGGGCCAGGTGGGCCGGGGGGGCAAAGCTGGGCAGAGGCAGGTGACTGGGCAGTACGTAGTCATCCACGGTTGCTGGGGAGGGATCTTGTGAGCCCCTTGCCAGGGCACTGGCTGCCTGCTCCACTCAAGCCCTAGGGACACAGCAGCAGCCAGCCCCAGCCCACACACCTCGGTGGTAGAGTGTCGCCTTCTCAGCTTCCAGGCAGAAGTAGCCAAGGCCCAGCTGGCCAAGGTACTGGGACACACTGAAGAGGGTACCATGTTCCACATCCAGCACCATCTCACCATGCGTACCCTCCAGCCGCTTCCCACTCTCATCCTGCACATAGAGCACATGCCTGGCTTCCCCTGCTGCTCCCTGCAGCGCCCATGCCCTTCGCGAGGCGTCTCCTGGAGCCCTGCTGTCAGAACAGGGCCCAGCACCCCGCACCCATGACTCTACAGGCCCTGGCAGCACCAGCCTCTTTTGCCAAAGGAGAAGCATCTCTGCCCAGCCTGCCTCACGGGCTCAAATGGGGTCAATTCTCATGCCACCCAGCTTCATAAGACAGGATTCTAGGAAGCAGCTGCTGGGTGCAGCGGGATAGGTGGGCTGGCACGTGTAGGTCAAGACGACAGGAGCATGCTGCCAACCACTTGGGGCTCCCACTTCCCATGTGCCCCCTGGAGGTGCCACGTTTATCCTCGCTCCTATTCAGAGGGCTTGGGGTTCACCTGCCCAGGGATGCCCTCACCTTGGCCTCACAGAGGGCTGTGATTCTACCCCTCAGCACCGTCACCAGTGTAGAGAAGGTACTCTGGGACTGGCGGCTCGGGGGCTCAGAGGTGGAAGCCTGGGGGGCACCTGATGGCCCCACGGAGAAGAAGCGGACGTCCTCGTCATCCGAGTCTGAGTCTGGGGCGAGATCAAGGTAGCCAGTGGTTCAGGGGCTTGGGAGGCTTGGTTAGCCCTGCCCTGCGCCCTCCCTCCCTCTAGCCCCACAGAAAATCCTCATACCCAGCTTGAAGGCTGACTTGCACATCTTGAAGCTGTCGTGCCAGAGGCCCGAGCTGGAGAAGCCAGATGGGTCGGTGGCGGGGCCGGGAGTGGGGAGCAGGTCTGCAGGCTCCCACATGAGCAGGTCGTTATTGATCCTGAGAGGGAGGATGGAAGGCAGGTGAGGGACAGCTTGGCCCCCTGGCCCAGCCCCACCTGGCCTGGGTCCACACCTATTGTAGATGCTCTCATAGATCTCTTTGCTGGGCAGGAAGACATGGGCACTGGGCAGGGTCACTTCCAGGCTGCAGCGGGACAGTGCCAGGGTACGGTTCTGGAACATCCTCATCTCCTCAGGGTCTCCAGGGATTACCATCTAGACACAGAAGGGGAAAAGCTCAGCAGGAAGTCGTCTCGGGCATCTTGGCCTGTAGCTGGCTCTGGCGAGAGACCTGTGTCTGAGTCCTGACCTATCATTCATTCATCACCTGCTGGGAGTTTGGGCCCACCCCACGCGGGTAGCATGCCAACCATGCTCTAAGGACACGAACTCCTTAATCTTCCCAAAGGCCTCTGAGACTCCCACTTCCGTGGGGGGCACTCCCCAAGGTGATGATACAGCTAGTGTGGCAGGGCCTGCACTCAACCCCAGGCAGTTGCCCCCCCCGCAGGCCAGGTCCTTCAGTGGCTCTCACTCAGCCCTCATCCACTTCAGAAAAAGATCCTGAGGTTCAGGTGTACACTACTGTGAACAGCTGTGCGGGGCTGGGGTCCTGATCCTTCCCACCAGGGGCTGTCCTTACCAGTGGGCTTCCCTCCTGCCACCCCCTGCACCGAGCAGAGGTGGGGGCTTCAGACTCCTTAACTGTCCCCAAATAAGGAAAGAAACACAAATCCTCACCCCTGTATTGGGTCTCATCATGCCCATCCCAGGTGGTCCTATCACCCAGTCCCATCTCATAGGAGGCTCCCACGGCAGAGGTGGGGAGCAGTCCAGGGAGGGGTGGGGTCAGGCTTCACCTCTTCTGTCTCATACATGGTCCTCTTGGAGGAGAAAGGCGAGGGCTCAGGCTTCTGCAGCTCACATGGGCTCTCTGTGGACAGCTCCAGATCCTCTGCCTTCTCTGGGGCGGCCTCCCACTGTGCACTGCTAGACTGGGGGTTCAGCGTCACCACTACCCTGCCGGGGCACAGACCTGTCACTGGCCTGCAGGATCCCTGGAACCTGGACCCCAACACCCCCACCAGCCACAGAATCCTCCTCTTTAGCCGCCCCTTCAACATCCCCCACTTACTGGGGCAGGAAGTACTTGCGCCCAGTGCTCTTGGGATCCAGTGCTTTGGAGACACGCAGACAAGGAACGGGTGGCTTCTCTCCATCTTCATAGGTTGCTGGAAGGGATGTGGAGGGGTGGGGGTCACCAGATAGACACTCATGGCATACAGAGGGACCCACTCCACCCACTGACCAGGAGGGCAGTTTAGTCGATGCTGGTGCCACAGAGCTGGTAAAGGTCTATGCCAGGACCTGCTCCAACTTTCAGCCCAAGCCCATCTTCCCCAGAGGCCTGGGCCCTGCCCTGGTGTCATTTGCCAGTGCTCTTACCATGAAAGTCAGAGCAAGTGAGTTCTAGGCGGGTAGGGGCTGGGGGACCAGGCCCACTGCAGAGCTCTGACCGGAACTGGGGCTCACTCAGCTCCAGCCGCAGCAGCTCAGCACGCACAGCTCGGCCTGCCCAGGGGTCTCGCTCGGGCCGCAGGTCAGCGATGGGGAAATGCAGCCTCAGCGTGGCCCGGGGTGTTGAGAGCCGAAACACTGTCTGCTGCTCAGTGGCCAGCGGGGGCTCTGTCTGCAGAGGGGTTAGGGTCAGAGGGGCCACCCAGGCTCCTGCCACTATGGTCAAGAGCCAGAGGACCATGCTCCACTGTCCACCTGAGCCAGGCCCCGGCAGGAAGTCTCACCAGCAGGCCGGCTGGCGGCTGGGGGGGTACAGTGGCAAGGTGCAGCAGGGCAGCGAGTCGGTCCAGGGCTCCCAGCTCCACATCTGCCTGGAAGTCAGCCAGGTCCAGGGCCAGGTCTGAGTGGCAACGACAGGCAACAGAACGCCGGGACCGGCTCTGTTGGGGGGTGAAGGTGTTCAGAACAGCACTGTGGGTGGAGGGCGGACAGCTTGGACAGGGGACCCAAGAGGGGACTGGGGTGGACATGTGAAGCCCTGCCTGATATAGGACAGGCTGATGTGGTTAACAGAAGCTACCTATCACTTGCCCCTCCCACCCACAGAGGCCCAGCAGGTTGCCCCATTGAGAACACGGAAGCTAAGAATGGCGGGCACCTGGCCTAGAGGAAGAGGCCCGAGGGCCCTTGGAACAGTGGGGTGTAGGCTGGCTGGGGCGCAGGGTGAGGAGGCCAGGGCTGGGGAAGACACTGACAGAGGCGGTGGCGGGGGTGTCAACAAGCCATGGGAAACAGCCAACCGCCTCTCAGCCTGGAGTGGAGCTTGTTACCTTGGGCACACGGCGCAGAGTCTGTATGTGGTGCAGGTGAGCACAGGGCTGAGCTGAGGCCTGGGAGCCCACGTTACTGGGAAAACTCAGAATCTGGGATAGGACATGGGAAGTGAACAGGGTCAGGTTGCCCTCTATCCCCACCCAAGTCCCCAGGCCTCGCCTCTGCACTCACCTCTGTGTACTCAGGCTCCGAACTGCCCTGGGACCACAGGCACTCCAGCACCTCCAGCTGCCCAAAGTGCACATCTGTGCTGGTCACTCGCCGACCCCGACTGCCGGTCCGCAGCTCCCATGACAACTGCACAGCTGCGCCTGTCAGCCTGTGGGGAAGTAGACACCATCAGAGGATGGGTCTGGGGACACCAGAGCTCTCGCTGCAGGCCCCTGCCTTGGGCTTGTGTCTTGTACCGGACATGGCTATAGGGACAGGACTTCTTGAAGCGTGGCCGAAGGTGGTGAAAGTCTCTGGAGGCAAAAGGCCCATCCTTGGTCACATCAAACTCAGCAAAAAAGTGGGTTGCGAGGTCAGGTGGTCCAGAAGATGGGGCGCAGGTCTGGAGCAGGGTCAAGGTCACGCCCCCCAAGGTCATCTTCAGCAGCAAGTCGGGGCGCATGTTGTCCGGAAAGGGAGTAGGGGCCGCCTTTCCTGGGGGAACAGAGGCTTCACCAGAAGGCTCCTGGGAGCTCATGGGGACCCCATGTGGAGTAACAGGCAGCCACAGAGCTGGGGGCTGGAGAAACGCTAGCCAAGCTACACTGTGGAGCCAAGTCTGCCCATTATGGGGCTTAACAGGGGCTCAGCCAGGCCCTCTGCCCAGGCTCAACATAACCCTCTCACAGGGTGCTGAAAGGGTTCGTTGATGTGATTAAAGAGCCCAGTCCAGGGCCTGACCCACAATAAGCTCAAGCACTGACCAACCAAAACATACAGCCTGGTCTTACTTTTTATAGAAGAGACTGACTCTTAGAAGGTTTAAGCACTTGGCCAAGGGCACTCGGCAACATAGGCTCTGTCCAACGCTCCGCTACCTCCTGAGTCAGGTCCCCAGGTATGTGGTCTCCAAGCATCACTGGGGGCCTCTAGTGTGTACCTGACAGCCCATTGGATTGAGGCCTCTTCTAGCCCTTCTCCCTCCAGAGCACCACTCAAGGTCCCCAACTCACCTGCTGCGTGGGTAGAGGCAGAGAGCTGACGGGAGGCCATGTTGCTGTGCACAGAGGAGCCTAGGTCTACCTCAGAGAGGGACAACTCTGAGACAGCTGAGGTTACACTGCTTGTGAGGCCAGCCATGGAGAAGAAGAGGTCTTGAGGGCAAAGCAAGGGAGTCAGGGACAGACGGACTGGACCCCCAGACTCCTGCCCCCCAACCTGCAATGGCCCCCACACCCACCAGGGCTGTCCACGTTGAGAAGGGGGTTAGTAAGGGGGTCCGGGCTGGGGGGCTCAGCTACAGTGCCGGCCTGCAGCTGTTGGTTCAGATCCTGCTCAATCAGCCACAGGTCTTCAGCACCTAGCGGGCGGCTCTTGTTCAATTTGTCAGCCAGGCCTTCTGGTTCTATAGGAGAGGGTGTTTTTAGTCCAGCCTGGCTGGCCTTTCCCTGCCACCCACCCCAGATCACCCAGAAGCCTCACCTGCAAGGCTGACGGCGCTAAGAAGTTCCAGAAGCTGCTGCAGTTGCCTTGGGGTCAGAAGCAGGTGCAGGGAGCCCAGCTGTCCTGACATCTCCAACTGGGTGCCAAGGGGACAGACATGGAACCTGTGCCTACCACCCAGCCCCTCTGGGAGCTGCCACCCACCTACCCTCTTCTGGGGGAAGAAAGGATGCCCAAGGTTACACTAAACTCTGTCACCAACTAGCTGTGTGAGCCAGGCCACATCTTGACTTCTCGGAGCCTTAGCTTCTCCAATTGCCAAGACGGTAGTAATTTCTCCCACTTGACAATCCATTCCACTCCCCTGGCCTGGGGGTGACTGGCATCACTGAGGATGGGACTGAGCTGAGGCACAGGCTCTTTCTCCTCCCCAGAGACCTGGGACCCACCTTGGGGCCTGGGAAAGCCTCATTTTGCTTCAGCTTCACCGTCAGCTCCATGTACCCTGAGCAGCTGCCAATCTGGAAGGGGGGTTCTGGTGGTTCTGCCTGGGGGGAGTTGAGAAGATGGTCAGAGGAGGCCGGGGATTTAGCTCAGTGGTTCCACTGCCTGCCTTGAAAGTGCAAGGTCCCGAGTTTGATCCCAAATACCAAAAAGAAAAAAAAGAAAAGAAAAAATAAAGGTCGGAGGGATGGAGGCAGGAGGGAGGATCGAGGGTGTGAGAGTCAGTAGATCAGTAGTCTGCCCACCTGTTGGGAGAGCTCCTCGAAGTACAGGCGCACCCCTGCTAGCTGCAGCAGCTTGTGCAAGAAGGCAGGTGGCTGGTGCACATCCACTTGGGGTGCCTGGCTTGGGTCCCGCACCACCTCATCACAGTATTCAAGTCTGGGGAGCGCAGGGTCAGCCCTTGTCCTGGCCACCCTAGGCCTGGAGCCCTCTCTCCACACAGTGCTCTATTCTAGGGGCATGGGGTTCGGAAGCCCAACCTGCAAAACTGCTCATCCTACCCAGGCCATCCTGGACTGCCACGTTCAGCTTGGGGCTCAGGCTGACGCTTGCTCCTCTGACCCTCCGTGTGCAACCTGGTTCTTGGGGCCCCAGTCACTCTGGGCCTGCAATACCTGGCCCTGCCCACCAGTCCAGGCTCCCAACATAGCCCACCTTCCCAGCCCGCCCTGCCACTTCCTGGGAGCCCCGGGCTAGGCAGACGTGGGGTTGGCAGGGCCATGCAGCAGCTCCCACCAGCCCGCCCTAACCAGCCTGTCCCTACCTCTGCACATGGACCTCCAGGGCCATACCACACTCCTGGTCTCCAGGCGAGTGCTCTACCCTCACGACAGTGTCCAGCAAGGTCACCTTGATCGTCCGCAGCACTGCGGGGTGGTGCGGGGCTAAGATCAGGTAGAGCAGCTAGAAGCAGACTGTTTCCCATGTGGGCAGCAGGGAAGCTCTGCTGCTATCTGCAGCCTCTGTTCTTGGGCCATGAAAGGGCTGGGAACAAGGGAGCCAGGAGGGACTACGCACCGGTCTCAATGGTCTGTGCAAACATCTCTAGCCCCTCTAGGGGCTGTGGTGGCTCTGAGGGCTCAGACAGACCATCACGCAGACACTCCTGAGCCAGCTGCAGGCTTGTGGTCATACATGAAGCCCAGGTCTGTGAGTCAGCAGCCCCTGGCCCTGAGGAGGAAGTGGGTACCAGAGTAAGCAGACTCAAGCAGCTCTTCCTGGGTGCTTGCCCAGCTGTGCCCACCCTCACCTGGACATTGGCGGGGCTGCAGGGTGAGCTGGAGGCCCGACACACGCATAGTGCAGTGTTCAGTGAGCAGTGCAGCCCAGGGCACAGACACCTCGATGGAGCCCACAAAGCCTTCCACCAGCTCCAGCGGTGACTCCATCGACGCCAGCATCTCGTTCACAGACTGAGGGCAGACAAGGAACAAACGAGCTCAGTGAAGCCCCAAATCCGGCTGGCTGCCACAGTCTTGCTTTAGCCACCCGTCTTGGAGATCGCTCTCCCGTCCCTTTACACGTCGTCCACAGGTCCTGCTGTGGCTCACGCTGCTCCCCACCCTGGCTCATCCTTCCGCCCCACATCCAAAGGTGTTCAGCCTTTTAAACCGGCTCAAAGGTTTCCCTCTCCATTCAACTCAAAAATCATTGCTGGGTGTGGTGAAGCAAGCCTTGTAATCCCAGAACTCTGGGAAGGCGAGGCAGAAGGTAAGAAGTTTAAACCTATCCTGAGCAACTTATAAAAAACCATGTCTCACCAGGTGATGGCGCATAACTGTAATCCCCATGATCCCCATCCACTAGGGAGGCTGAGGCAGGAGGACTGACTACCACAAACTCAAGGCCAGCTTGGGCTATGTAGTGAGTTCAGAGCCAGCCTCAAGTACATAACAAGACTCTGTCTTAAAAAAAACAATAAATGTAAAGCAGGCGTGGTGGCACACGCCTGTAATCCTAGCACTCGGGAGGCTGAGGCAGGAGGACCGCTGTGAATTTGAGACAAGCCTGGGCTACATAGTGAGTTCCAGGTCAGTCTCAACTATAGTGAGACCCTGTCTCAAAAAACCAAAACAAACAAAAAAGCCAACCAAACAAACAAAAACCACAAAGCCAATAAATGAATAAATCTGAAGATGAAACAGTGCAAAAGCCTTGGAATCAGCAGGGTGTGGTGCAGTACCGTAATCCCAGCACTCAGGAGGTTGAGGCAGGATTGCCCAGAGATTGAGGTCAGCCTTGGATATATAGTGAGTTCAAGGCCAGCCTGAACTGTCTCAAAACTGACCTTGTCTCAAAATACGGAAAAAAAAAAAAAAAAAA
>NW_022900939.1:23792049-23795345 GCF_012274545.1 Fukomys damarensis | reverse complement strand
GAAAAAAAAAAAAAAAAAAAAAAAAGCTTTGGGTTCAATCACCAGTACAGCTTAAAAAAATTACTGAGCACTTTCTATGTGCTCATGTCCAGGCCACATGGGTAAATAAAATTTTTTCACCTTCAACTCAGGGAGGCTGTATCCAGTGGACTCAGAGCCTATCAGGAAGAAATTTAAAAAGGAGTAGGCACGGAGGAGGGGGAACTGCACCTAAGCCAGCCTGGGAACTCGGAGGGGAGAGATGGTGGGTGAAGAGGAGGCAGCGGGCAGAGGAGACAGATAGTGGCATGTTCAGAGCATGGGCACAGCATGTGCAGGCCTAGCAGAGGGCAAAGTACTTCATGTTCAGCCTAGGCAAGCATAGAGTTTAACAGAAGGTGAGACCCTTGAGCCTAAGACACTGGTGTAGCTCTGAGGCATAAGACTGAGCCCCCCAAATGCCTGCACCCCTGCCAGCCTGGGAGCTTATGGTAACAGTCTGTCTGCCTTCTTCAGTGACCCCAGTGCTCTTCAGTGTCCCTCAGAAAGCACTTGTTGCACACACAAATAAACAAGCACAAGCAGAAGCTTGGTGTGGTGGTGCATGCCTGTGATCTCAGCACTGAGGAGGCTGAGGCAGGAGGAGCACCGGAGTTCAAGGCCAGCTTGGGGGATGCATAGTGAATTCAAGGCCAGCCTGGACTACACAGCGACCCTGTCTTTAAAAAACAAAACAAACTTAATGGATACTGAGTCCAAATTCCTCATCCAGGGATGAGGAAACTGAGACCCAGAAGTATGAAACTGATCTAGTCACCTCAGTATTGTGAGGACTAAAGCTGGGACCCAGACCTTTCTTCCCAACCCACCTGAGACTCCAGGTATAGACTCTTTAGGGGCTTCCAGGTGGGCAAAGGCACTGGTTAGAAATAAGATGTCTGCATTCTGACAGGGGCCAAGCTGTAAAGCAGCTCAGTTAGCAGCCCAAGTCCCATTTTCTGGGGATTCCAGAGGTCTGGGACAGTTTTCAGGCCAGCCAAGGGGCTGAGGTCAGAGGTCAGAAGGCCTCCCACACTGAACCTCATAGACAACAACTACTCGGAAGTGTCCCCAACTCAGGAGGCTCCCAACGTCTACCTTATCCCTAAGTCTAGCCCTCCTGCCCAGAGCACAGATTCCTGAGGCTAGCAACACCAGTGCCCACCGTGCTGCTCTGGACCCAGAAGATCTCTATCGGTGGCTCCTCTGTTATCCCCCAGGTCAGCTGAGCTGTGCGGTGGGCCCTTCACCCATGCCCCAGCCTCAATCAGGCCTCCGACTCAGACCTTCCCTCAGCTTCCCAGCATCTCTCCCCTGCTTCTTCCCTACCTCAGGCCAGGCCTTCTGTCTTCCTTGAGGGCTCCGGATGCAGGGTCCCAAGTCCCTCCCCAAACATCGCTTGGTCTGCCCCACTCTCCCAAAAGCAGGAAGTAGATTTCGGCCGGCGGCAGCAGTCACACGCGGTTGATCAACACGGGTGCTGACGCTGTTGTTGACATCCACATCCAGAGGCGAACCCCACCCACCCGGCTCGGGATTGTGGGGTCAGGAGGTCAGGGCGCATTTTCCACAGGTGCCCTCGCCAGGGCCCTGGACCCCTACCAACCTTCGCTACCGGCTGCCCGGTCCTCGACTCTGTCACTGCCCTGGCCCCACTCCACCAGAGCCCTCAGTCCTCCAGCTCCCGCCTGGCCCTTCTCTGGCCCCCGACCTCGTTGTCATTATGCTGGCATTCCCGGACAAGTGACATCCGCTCCCTAGCCCGTCTTGGGGAAGGAGCTGAAGCAACCAGCCAGGTGCCCTGACGCCCGGAGGCTGCCTGGTGCCGGGTCCCCCAGCTCGACTCTTTCACTTGAGCCCCGCGTCGCTGCTCTCCCACCCCTGGCCCCTTCCCAGGTCCGGCCTGGCTCCTCACCCAGATCTCCAAGTGGATGTCCCGCAGGGTAACGCAGCCCTTGTAGAGATCCAGGCTGAGCTGGTCCAAGCTGAGGTGCTCCTGGAAGAAGTGACCCAAGTAGCGGTGCAGCAAGTAGCGACACACCCGCTCTTTGGCACAGTTTGACCACGGACGCCATCGTGACATCTCGGGGACCGCCGGGCCCGGGCCGCCTTTGCGGGCCTGCGCTGTTCACTAGAGCCCGGGGCTCGCTCTGCCGCTTCTCTCGGCGCCAGGCCGCGCCCCCAGACGCCCGGCCACGCCCCCACCCTCGCTTCCATTGGCCGTGGAGGATTCATCCCGCTGATTGGCCGTGGAGGGCGGAGCCTTTAGAAGCGAAAAAGGGACTGGGCTCAAGGCTTGATCTGAGGCTCTCAATCCTGATGTACGCTTGCGTGGAAGTGCTGTGTGGGTGGACCTCTAAAACCACCACCACCACCCTCCGCCTACCCCCGCAACTGAGGGGCCGACTTGCGGTGTAGGGGCGCGATCGCTGCGAGGAATGCGCAAGTGCGGACTCGACCCACTATTTTAGGTGGTTGGGAAGGATTTAAAGGGACATTGTCCCATCAAACTTCGTAGAAGGCTTTCCAGTGGACTCAAGTGAGTGTGAGATTGGCAGTTTACATCTGTGGAAACAAGTGAACAAACATTTGTATTTTATTTATTTTTTAAATATTTGTGTTTTATAAAATGATTTACCATCCTTTATTGCATTGAACCCTCTTAACTTTCTAAGGTCGGGATTATTGTCAGGACTTTACAGATCAGAAAACAGCTCCATAAAGGTTGCGGACTCCATCACCAGGAAGGTCTCGTTTTACCCTCACCACGGAATGCTCTGCGGGAGGTTAACTGACCCTCCTTGCTCTCAGCAGTTGCTCAAACCTTGAGGCCCTCTCTGGAATAATAATAGCTTTTCATAGCTCTAATCCTAAAACCAATAAAGAATGGATTCCGTCTGCCTTGAGCAGGGGTCCATTGTTTTTGTACAGCTTGTGAGCTAAATTTTAAAGTCCTAAAACGGTTGAAAAAAGCCCGGCACGGTGACACAGGCCTGTAATCCCAGCATTCTGGAAGGCTGAGGCCGGAGGATCACAAGTTCCTGTCCAGCCTGGGCAATTTAGTGACTTAGTGAGACTCTGTCTCAAAATAAAAAATAAAAGAGAGCTGGGCATGTAGCTCAGTGCAACCACCTTGGGTTCAGTACCCAGTACTGAAAACAAGTTTTTTTTTAAAAATAGTAAGTGGTCCAGGGAGTTAGCTCAGTGGCACCACACCTGCCTCACAAGCACAAGGTCCTAAATTTGATCCCCAGTACTGGAAAAAAAAAAAAAAAAAA
>NW_022900939.1:23765560-23791857 GCF_012274545.1 Fukomys damarensis | reverse complement strand
GGAAAAAAAAAAAAAAAAAAAGTCATGACATATGAAAAATCATAAATTCAGGTTTTAGTGTCCACAGTTTCAGTGAGACACAGCCTTGCTCATTGGTTAAAGGCTATCTAAGGCTGTCCCCCAACCCCAGTACTGGGGATCAAACTCAGGACCTTGCACTTTCAGGCAACTTGTGAGCCACTGAGCTAAACACTTGGCCCTTTAGGGTTGTTCTTTTGCTACAGTGGCAGAATTGAGTTCTTGAGGGAAGAGCCAGTAAGCCTAAAATATCTATTTTCTCACCCTTTATAGAACAAAATTTGCCCTGCGCTACACAGTTGGCCACAGAGCCTCTTATATCATTGGAGACTTAGGGGACATCTGTGAGTGAACATGGGGAGTTGGACTCTGTTTCAGTCTAATGTCAAAAGTCACTTTGAGATGGGCAACCAAGCACCCTGGCCCAGGGCAGGCAGGGACCTGGATTCCAGTGTGAGTGCTGGATGGCCTCAGGCATATCATCACCCTGCCAGCCTCAGTTTTATTCCCCTATAACTTTAGTGGCAGGCAGGTTCATTACTCTACTTAGGTGGGTCTGCCGCTGAGAGGACTCAGGAAACGGGGAGAAGGCCGCATGCAGGGAGGCAGCCTGATGTGATGGCCTCTAGTGACCTGGGAGCCTGAAGCAGGAGAACTGCAGGTTTGGGGCCAGCCTCGGCAACTTAGTGAGACCCTATCTCCCAACAGTAAAACAGAGCTGGGTTTGTAGTTCAAAGGTAGAGTACCCTTGGGTTCAGTACCCCCCACACTCACACGCACAAAGAGAAAAAATAAAGGAAAGAAAACAAAAGGAAAAGAAAGAAGAGGTGCAGTTATGCGATGTCTTCCATCCTGGCTTTGTTATTTAACACATGCTGCCTTCTCCGGGAGCTCATAGTGGAGGCACTGTTAGTGTTCCCATCTGATGAGAAGCTGAGGGAGCAGGTGACTGCGAAAGCAGGAGGAATAGAAGGAGTACTCTCCTGAAGTCCAGGTAGAGTGGGCAGTCTCAGAGAGGGCGACCATTCCCTTGCTGTGGGCATAGGATGCACCATGTACAAAGGCTGGGGACACAGGGTCACGCCCTATACCTTGGCCCTGGTGTTCTGAGGTGGCTGCCTCCTGAGCCTTTTCTCCCAAGGGAGGTGGGCACCAGGGTCAGGCGGCTCCCACAGCTGTGTCTCATGCAGAGTGGGGCATCCACATCTGAATCTTAGGGAGGGTTCCCGTGGGTCCATTCCTGAGCTGGAGTCACAGCACAGTGTGGGCCACAGCAGGGTGGTGAGGGCTGCAGAGGACCTCTGCCATCTTCCCCAGATAAGGCACCACAGGCTTCTCAGGAAACCAAATTCCAGAGGCAGCCACCCACAACCTGGCCCAGGCCTTGGGGCAGGAGCCTAATGAGTGAATACAAAATACTGCAGAGTGAGCCAGACCATGACCATAGTTTCCTGGGAGGGGCTCAAACTTGGGACCTTGTGCTTGCGAGGCAGGTGGCGGAACCACTAAATCGCTAAATCACCGGCCCTTTTTATAAATTAGCTTTTTAAAGACATGTCTCACTATGTACCCCAGGCTGGCCTTGAACTCATGACAGTCCCTCTGCTTCAGGCTTCCAAGACCTGGGATTGTCATGGGCTGAGTCTAAAGACCCCTGAGGCTGAAATAAAGCATTTTACCCACCCCTTTCACATAAGTATGCAGGTTTGCTGACTCCCATCACTGAAAAATAATTTTCAGGACAAGTAGCAAGAGAGGTATGAGAAGGATTTATTAAGAGGTAGATACAGAATACATTCAAGTGCAGAGTGCAGGTACTCAAAGAAATGAGGCACAATATAGTTGGGAATTGGGGATCTTTTTTGTGTTTTGGGAGGTGGTAATTTGTGGAATTTGAAAATTTACAGTTTTAAATCTTAGTCTTAGAGGGTGGGAGAGCAAGGCCCACCCTTAGAGAGCTATTCGGGTGGGAAATGCCAAAAGGGTGGTCCTTTCCAGGTGAAAGAGGTCCATTTGCAAGTAAAATGGGGTTGCCCAACCTTGCTGTTTTGGGAGAAGGAAAAAAAAGTAAATAAAGCAGATTTGTGTTCTCTTTACAGTTTCAGCCGGGGTGTGGTGGCGCACACCTGTTATCCCAGCACTCGGGAGGCTGAGGCAGGAGGACCACTGTAAGTTCGAGACCAGCCTGGGCTACACAGTGAGTTCCAGGTCAGTCTCAACTACATAGTGAGACCCTGTCTCAAAAAAAAAAAAAAAAAAAAAAAAAAAGTAGTTTCTTGGGCTGGAGATTTAGCTCAAAGGCACCATGCTTGCCACGCAAGGTCCAGAGTTCAATCCCTGGTACCAAAAGAAAAACAACAAAAAATAAACAGAACAAAGCTTTTGTACATGGGGAGGGGAGCGGGTGGGAAGGAGGGTCAGGATAAAAAAATAAAGTACAGTTTCTTTTTAAAGTACAATTTTTAAAGTTTTGATTTCTTTGTCTCCTTCCTACCTAGCTGTATTTCTTCTATTCTACCGCAGGGTTACAGGTGTGCACCCTCATGCCCAGCAGGCCCAGCAGTCTTTAACAAATACCTCCCAGGGAGTTTGCTTGGCTGGATCAGGTAGTTGTGGAAGGGATCACAGAAGGTGTCCTGGGGGCTGTGGCTTTTGCCTAGGTCCTTGGAGGGCCTGGGTTTCATCCCCAGCCCCTCCTTCCTTTTAAAAAAATTTGAGAAAAGGTTTCACTAAATTACTAAATTACATAGGCAGGTCTAGAACTTTCTTTTGTCTTTTTCTTTCTTTTCTTTTTGGTGCTGGAGATCATACTCAGGACCCTGTACTTACAAGGCAGGTGTGATGCCACTGAGCTAAATCCCCAGCCATCTTTTTTTTTTGGAGACAGTCTCACTACGTAGTTCAGGCTGTAGCTGGGCTGCCCTCAAACTCACAGCAATCCTCCTGCCTCAGCCTCCTAAAGTCTGAGAGTACAGTTGTGCCCCACCACTCCTACCCTGGGCTGAATTTTGGTTGCTTCTGCCTTAGCTTCCTAGACTGCCAAAATTACAGGTATGCAGCACAAAGTCTGGCTAATGGTCCATATCTTATCTGAAGGGTAGGACTTTCCAGGAGAGGACCGCTAACTGACAAGGATGGAGCAAGAGGCAGTTTCCAAGAAGAGGCAAAGAAAAGGAGAAAGTGTTTAGGCCAAAAGAGCTCCAGGAGGGTAGCTTGGGGCAATCAGGAGTACAGTGAGGGCTGGGGATTTAGTTCAGTGGTTCCACCGCCTGCCTCGCAATGGCAAGGACCTGAGTTTGATCCCCGGTACCCCCCCCCCAAAAAAAAGGAGTACAGTGAGATCTGGACACACACAAAATAGAAAGTTCACTTATAAGTATTTTAAGTACATTGAGCAGGGAATAGTGCCACACACCTGTAATCCTAGCACTGTGGGAAGCTGAGGCAGGAGGATGGCAAGTTTGGGCCCAGCCTGGGCAACTTTAGTGAGATTTAGTGAGACTTGTCTTGAGACAAAAAAATACAAAAGGGCTAGAGATGTAACTTAGTGGGTTCACTTGCCAATACTGAAAAACAAAAAACTGTTGAATTGTATAGCTAAAATGGATTAAACTATTTTTCAGTCTTTGTTTTGAGTATGTTTCAATGTATATAATGATGGAGATATACTGTAATGCATCATGTTACACAGAACAAATTTTATTACATTAATACCTTTTTTTTCCTTTGTTTTTTTTTTTTTTGAGATGGGGTCCGTTATGTAGTTCAGGCTGGCCTTGAATTCACTGTGTAGTCCAGGCTGGCCTCAAACTCTAAAGGATCTTCCTGCCTCAGCCTCCCAAGTGCTGGGATGACAGGTGTGAGCCATCATACCTGGCTAATACCATTTTTAAGTGTATAGTTTGGTAGCTTTAAGTATGCTCAAAATGTTATGCAACCCATCTCCGGATATTTTTTCTCTTCCAAATTTGTTGTTGTTATTTGTTTGTTGAGACAGAGTCTTGCTACGTAGCCCAGGCTGGCCTTGAACTCACAGGGATTTTCCTGCCTCAGCCTCCAGGGCGCTGGGATTACAGGTGTGCACCACCACGCCTAGCCCCAGATCTTTTGATATTGCAAAATTGAAATGATAAACTCCTGAAATAACTCCAAAATGAATGAATTTTAAAGTAGGCCTGTGTAGATATTTTTGTTCATTTTTTGTGATGCTAGAGATTGAACCCAGGATTTCTCCTGTGCTAGACAAGTGCTCTAATAAACAAAGTATGTCTATGATATCTCAGTAAAGATGTTAAAAGTCTGACATGGTAGTGCATGCCTGGGAGACTGAAGCAGGAGGATCTCAAATCCAGCCTAACTTGGGCAGTTTAGCAACTTAGTGAGATCTTGTCACTGAGGTGTGGGGGGTGGGTTCTAGCTCAATCTAAAGGCCCTGGGTTCAATCCCTAGAACAACACCAACAAACAAGTAAAAGAAGAGCTGGGTGTGGTGCACAGATACTTGGGAGGCTGAGGCAGAAGAATCAAGTGAGCCCAGAAGTTCAAAAGCAGCCCAGGGCAACAAAAAAAAGAGGCTGAGACAGAAGGATCATTGAGTTCAAGTCTAGTCTAGGCTACAAAATGAGACCCTGTCTCAAAATAATCAAAAAGAAGGAAAATATTTCAACCCAGCCCCCTCCTCTCCCAGTCCAGTTGACAATTTTGCCTATTTTGGGACCCAGTTTAGTTGTCACATCTGGGGGTGGAGGTATAGCCCATTGTGGTGGAGCACTTGGCTAGCTCGTGCTCAGACCTGGGTTTGATCCATAGTACTGCATAAACAAAACAAAAACCCAGTGCTGTTTGCTCCAGAAGTCTTATGCCTCTGTTCTACCCGTAAGTCCCCCAGTCCTCAACCTGAGCATCTGCTCTGTAGAAAGCACCTGTCCTCCATGGTCAGTTTGGCCTTCAGACCACAGCACAGTGTCTGTGGTAGGGCCTGGAGCCAGCTGGGAGATGGGAAGCCTGGTCCCTGCTTGCTTGCTTTTCTTTCTTTCTTTCTTTCCTCTCTCTTTCTTTCTTTCTTTCTTTCTTTCTTTCTTTCTTTCTTTCTTTCTTTCTTTCTTTCTTTCTTCCTTCCTTCCTTTCTTTCTTTCTTTTTCCTTCCTTCCTTCCTTCCTTCCTTCCTTCCTTCCTTCCTTCCTTCCTTCCTTTCTTTCTTTCTTTTCTTTCTTTCTTTTTCTTCTTCACTGTGGGGATGAAGCCCAGCGTTGTTCTACCACAGAGCTATGTCTGTCTCCAGCCCTATTTATTTATTTTGAAACAGGTTGTTCCTAACCTCCCTGGGTGGGACTTGAACATCCTCTTGCCTCAGCCTTCTTGAGTGCTGGGATTACAGGCATGTATCACTGTGCTCTGCTTGGTCCCTGCTTTTGATGACAGGCTTTGCGACCTTAGGCAAAAAACTCCTGGCTGGTCCTCAGGGTCCTGGCCTGGCTGCAGGAGACTCTGGGTCTGTCCTTCTTCACGTTGTTCGAGTTTATCAGGAAGGCTTTTCACCTCCTCAACCTGAGGTTCCCATAAGCCCCTGTTTGGAAGATAAGGCCCCCAAAGTAAGGCTGCTGAAGGTTTCTGAGTGAGGGAAGCCATGGCCAGGTCTCCAGCGAAATAGCCCCAGCCCAGCCAGGCCAACCTACAGCCCTCAGTGTAGTCCTTTGGTTTCTGTTGCTCTAGGAGTTGGGCACCTCTTGGACACTCAAGTTTCCTCTGCTGCACTGAGTGGTCACCAGGGCCCAAAGCAGGACTGGATAGACTGAAAAGGGCACCAGGCCCAACCCTGACCTTATTACCTTCTCCTGCTGCTCAGCATACATGAGTCCTGCATCCAGAAAAAAAGTTCAAGGCAGAGATTTCACAGCAGTTCAGGAGAATAAAGGGTACTGGGGGCAAAGGTTCTAGGAAGGGGGCATAGGACTGCAGGCCTGGAACTTTGGGCCAGAGTGCCAATGTCCTCCAACCCCAGCTGTGCCTCGGGTAGCTATCAGCAGGGCGCTGGTCAAGAGCTCCTTGCCCACCCTTCAGCACATGCCAGGTCAGAAGGGCTGGGAGATCCAAACTGGGCTGCTGGGCTGCCAAGGGTGGGTGGCAGCTCCAGGGGAGCATCTTCGGCTCTCCTGCTTTGCGTATCCACGGCTGCCCCTTTAAACCACAGACCATGATGTCACCTCAGACAGCAAGGGACGGGAGGGGGACTGCAGGCCTGAGAATGGACTGCATTTCCCAGCAGCCTCGGATGAGCCACAGCCCTCCCAGCAGGCCCTGACTTATCGGCGACTATTAACTAGTCACGTCCCAGTTTTCGAGGAGTCTCTAGAAGTGTTGGGCCATTCTGGGGTGAGCGGGGTTCCTACTGAGATGACCTGGGGCACAGGTCGCCCCGGAAAATCCGTGGGGGTGGCATAAGCGCCGTGCCTCTTTTCCACCAGTGTCGCAGCCTCTGTGCTTGTCCCCAGTGCGAACTCCGGAGTCCTCTTACCCCGCGCAGTCTCCCTACCGTAGTCCAGCATCCCAGATTGACGCTGGAGCCATCCCGCCTGGCTCCCCTAGCTTCCGGACCCGCAGCCGGTGCCCTGAGCCCGCGCTCTGGGGTGAGCGCCGCTCCGGCTGCTGCCTTTAAGAGGAGAGAGGACTACATTTCCCAGCTGCCCGGGGCCTCCCTGATTCCTAAGTGGAAAAATAAACCCATTTATTATACAGGACACACATATTAAAATGGTTCCAAAGTATACAAATACTTTGACATATTGACCCAAACTGGTTACCAACAGTCACTTAAGAGATGCCATTCTGAGAGCAAGGGAATCAGAAGGAACTTTCAGCAAAACAGTGGAACTAGGATCTTGTGTAGGCACTCAGGTCCCAAATCAAAGAGTATCATATAGACAAGAAGTCACGTTGAGTTGGGGGCATGCCCCAGCACCCCCGGAGCCCGGGAGGGAACCCAGGAGCGCCGCCGCCCAGTCCCAGCGCCCCGAGCTGCTGAACCGCTGCAGAGGAGCCCTAAACCGCTGTCCGCCCCGCGCAAGCGGCCCCGGGGGTTGGCGACCAAAGTCTGGGTTTCTGAGAAGTGAGTGTCCCCCACCTTGGGACTTGGGAGACCATAAAAGAGGCTCTGAGGTGGGGTGGGTGCAGAGGTGAAGAGGGGATGATAGAGGAACAGGGCCCCTGTTCTTGGGAGTCCACGGAGGCTGGCACTAGTGGAGCGGGACAGCCCTGTTTGGATGAGGGGTAGCAATGAGGTATAGGATCCCCATTCTGAGTAGGACTGTCTTGAAGAATAGGCCCTATTTTGGAAGGGGTTATTTTAGATCCCGAGTCTTTCAGTTTGGAAGAAGAGACAAACAAGCCTGTGGTGGGAGGAAGCTGCACCCCTAATCTGAGGTCTTGGAGAAGGTATTAGAGAAAAGAAGGCAGGGTACCCAGCTGCAGCAAAGCACTGACCGCTGTCTCTGCTTCTCCTGCTGACCTTTCTGCCCTGACTTCTCCTCCCAAGAACTGGAGAGGGAACCCTGACTGCATTCTTCTGGACCCCCAGGAAGTACCTGAGGCCTGAGTCATCTCCTTTCTACTCTTCCTGCCCCCCAGGACTGGGCAGTTGCCGAAGGCCCTGGGGGGGGGCCCAGGACTGTGGTTGTGCCCCCCCCCAACGGACAGGATGGGCCCAACTTAGTCCACCCAACCTCACCCAGTGTCCTCCAGGCCCAGAAGGAGCCCCAGACACTCTGAAAGCTTGACCTGGCTTGCCTGCCATGGAGACGAAGCTGCCCCCCGCGAGCACCCCCACCAGCCCCTCCTCCCCAGGGCTGTCGCCTGTGCCACCACCGGACAAGGTGGACGGCTTCTCCCGCCGTTCCCTCCGCAGGGCCCGGCCCCGACGCTCACACAGCTCCTCTCAGTTTCGCTATCAGAGCAACCAGCAAGAGCTCACGCCGCTGCCCCTGCTCAAAGGTGAGACTGACGCTGGCTGCCATGGTGCTGGTGCCTGAGCTCCAGAGGGGGCCAGTGAAGCTGCGGGTGGAGTGAGATGCATCCGTCAGAGGGAGCTTACAAGGTGCTGCCAGGCTAGGGATTCCAGCATTGGAACTGCCCTGTAGCCCACCAGCTCACTGCTGACGCATGGCCTGACAGGCTTGTCATCCCTGGAGGTGGGGCATCTGGAGGTGGCGCCACCCTGGGGGGCAGGCCAGGGCCAAGAATATGGCCTACAGCTTGGGTTCCAGGAGGTCACTATTAACCCAGCTAGCTGTTTGGGCCCTGGGGCTGGTGATAGGCATGGCTTCCTGTTGTCACCACATAGGCCCTGCCCTCACCCCTGAGCCCCTCTCCACTTCTAGTTTATAATCCAAGGTGCCACCTAGGAGAGGGTGGCAATGGCTGTTATAGGAAAACCCACACATCCAGACTTTGTGATCTTGCCGGGCATGGTGGCACACGCCTGTAATCCCAGCACTTGGGAGGCTGAGGCAGGAGGATCATTGTGAGTTCGAGACCAGCCTGAACTATACAAGTGAGTTCCAGGTCAGTCTCAACTACATAGTGAGACCCTGTCTCAAAAAAAAAAAACAAAAAAAACAAAAAACAAAACCCAAAACAAACAAACAGACTTTGTGATCTTGTTTTAAAATCTAAGTCTTTGAGTCAGGATTAGGAGAAAGAGAGGAAGATCCTTCAGCCCCTGGAGGTGAGCAGATAGAACCCAAGTTTACTGTCTGCAGGGAGTGAAAGATGGTACCCGAGTATGGGGTCTGGGGAGAGCAGAGGCTGCCTGGAAAGTTTGCCCTAGGGACTAGGTGGCCCACCCTTGCCCAGAGCTCTGCAGCTGGATCCAGTTTCAGTCCCTTGTCCTCCCCAGATGTGCCAGCCTCTGAGCTGCATGAGCTTCTGAGCCGGAAGCTGGCCCAGTGTGGGGTGATGTTTGACTTCTTGGACTGTGTGGCTGACCTGAAGGGGAAAGAGGTAAAGCGGGCAGCACTCAATGAGCTGGTGGAATGCGTGGGAAGCACCCGGGGCGTCCTCATTGAGCCCGTCTACCCAGACATCATCCGCATGGTGAGCACTGGGCCCAGCCTCTGGGGGATTGCTTAAGGGCCAGGTAAACTCTGCTTAACCACTTCAGGACCCCTGTCCAAAGACCTCAGCGTGCCTTGCACTCCCTGTGAGCCCACTGTTGCCCACCGACCACTCAGGGCCTCCTTGCCTGGCCCACTTTTGCGTCTTGTCTGATGTGTGCTGAAACCAGGAGTGCCCTTCCTCCAGGTCACCATGGCCTGGCTCAGGTGCTGCCTCTTCTGTGAAGCTCCTCTCAAGGTCCATTTCCTGCCCAGAATGCCTGTGGACCTCACTGTTTTCAGTCTCGTCTCTGGATTGTACCTGCCTGGGGATGTGGCCCATCTGTCCTTGTGTTCTCAGCCACTGGCTGAGGGCTTGCAGGACCCGGGTGTTCAGGTGATGATTGCCCAAGGAGTCAGCTACTTGCTGGAACAGGTGTTGAGGTCAAAACGTTAGAACTTTGGATGGGGGACCCCTCTGACTTCTGCCTTCAAGGGATCTTTCCTAAGGAACCCTGACTCTCCCCCAGATCTCAGTGAATATCTTCCGGACCCTGCCCCCCAGTGAGAACCCTGAATTTGACCCTGAAGAGGATGAGCCAAACCTGGAGCCTTCCTGGCCACATCTGCAGGTATGAAGAGCAGTGGGGGAGGGGGCTGGCATCCGCACTTCAGAGAAGATCAGAGGGGCTGAGGGTGGATCTACTTAGCCTATAGACTGTTGGATAAGGGCTGGAGGGTGGGGTGGGGTGAGTGGCTAAGGCTGTAACCAAACTCACCTTTTTGTCTGTCTCCTTCCCCTAGCTGGTGTATGAGTTTTTCCTGCGTTTCTTGGAGAGCCCAGACTTCCAGCCTTCTGTGGCCAAGAGATATGTGGACCAAAAGTTTGTCCTGATGGTGATGTGGGGAGCCCAGGCTGGGTGGGGCATAGGGCAGGGGGCCTCTTGGAAGGTATGCATAGGATAGAGAGGTTGACCTCTCATCTGACCCTTGACCCTGGGCCCCACAGCTCCTGGAGCTGTTTGATAGTGAGGATCCTCGGGAGAGAGAGTACCTCAAGACCATCTTACACCGGGTCTATGGCAAGTTCTTGGGTCTCCGGGCCTACATTCGAAAACAGTGCAACCATATCTTCCTCCGGTGAGTGGCTGCTGTCCACCCAGCAGAGACTTGGGGAGGGAGGGGGTGAAGGGGGATTCAGGGAGACAGAGATTGGGGTTCCTGGGCTGTGGGGGCCATGTGGGATTCCAGTTTATCAAAGTCTTCTTCTGTGACACAATATTTGTTGTACAAAGCCTATAAAGACAGCAGAGAATGAAGAATTGTTTCCATTTTCCAGATGGGGAAGTGGAGGCCAATGGAATAATTTACAGGGACTAGGGAAGTCCAGGGGAGCCTAGGATCTAAACTTCTGATCCTTATGACCCCCAAAGAGAGATTCTTTCTGCAAGCATGAATTACACACCAACACCCACTGGCAGTGGGGGCCCTGTGGCCTTGTAGTATCAGCCTGTATTTGAGTTTGGTTCCCATGTTTGGGTGAACTTGGGTAAACCACTTATGTACTCTCCTGGGTTCCTCACTCTTGAAGTGGGCATGTTGCCTAAACTAATTCAGGGACCATCCTCAAGGTGACATAAGGCAGTGTCTCCAAAGTGCTCTATATAGTTCCTGGCCCTAGGCAGGGACTCTGAAACCTTAGCTCTTATTGTTCTTAGCAACCAAATAGGTAAGACGTGATCTGAGTCCTCCAGGAGCTTGGAGTCCATTAGATTCCCCACTCATTAACTTTGGAGCAAGTGTAATTTAACCACTGAGTCTCAACTTCCTCATCTGTGTAATGGCTTTAATACGCCTTCCCTCCTGGGAGAGCTTGGAGAATTACAGGGTATGGAGTAGATGCTCTAAGTGTTCGTCATTGCTTTGGTTGAGTGCTTGGAGAGCCGAGGTCATGGGCTAGGTGCCTGCTGACTTGGAGGATGAGGTAGAGTGTTACGGGATGGAAAGAAAAAAGACCAACTGCAATGCCTGTAGAGAGAAGCTGAGTAGCAAGGCACAGTGGTGCACACCTGTAATCCCAGCTGCTCAGGAGGCTGAGCCAGGGACATTGCAAGTTCAAGGCCAGCAAGGGCCAGGATGTAGCTCAGTGGTAAAGCATTGCATAGCATGTACCAGGCCCCACATTTGATCCCCAGTACTGGGGACGGGGGAAGGCCGAGCTGGATGGGAGTTGGGGCAAAGGTGGCTGGGCTGACAAGGGCATTTTTTTTTTTCCTTTTGGTACCGGGGATTGAACTCGGGTCCTTGTGCTTGCAAGGCAGGTGGCAGAACCACTGAGCTAAATCCCCAGCCCCAGACAAGGGCATTTCTGGAGCGGGCACAGATCTCACTGTGGCCTGGTTTGGGAAATGGGGGAGATGGCTACTGGGTTGAGAGAAAGGGATGGATGGATGTGCAGGTGGGTGGGGTAGGCAGGCAGTCAGATGGCTGCTGGGGGTGCTGGGCCTGCCCCTGGGCTCTGATCCTCCTGCATTCTTTTCTTCCCCTTGCAGATTCATCTATGAACTTGAGCACTTCAATGGCGTAGCCGAGCTGCTGGAAATCTTAGGAAGGTGATTTACCTTGGGCCTTAGCTGGAGCTTAGGATTCTGGGGAGAGGAAAGAGGACCTGGTCATATGAACCCCGCTCCTGTCTTCTGCCCCCTCCCCAGCATCATCAATGGCTTTGCACTGCCCCTGAAGACTGAGCACAAACAGTTCCTGGTTCGAGTCCTGATCCCCCTGCACTCTGTCAAGTCACTGTCTGTCTTTCACGCCCAGGTGAGGCTGAGGCCTGGCCCTGCCATAGAGGCGCTCCTGCCAGAGTGAGGGCTGCCAGTGGGGCCAGGAGGTCAGCCTGGTACTCACAGGTTCCTATCTGGACTAATTCCAGCCAACTTAGAGAGTTTCAGCTTTGAAGGCTGGCCTTGGACATCAGCTCAGCCCCTTCCCTCTACCTGGCCTGGATAGAGTGAAACTGTCCTCCTATAGTCTCAAAGACTATAGAAATCTGTTAGGGATTTTTTGTTTGTTTGTTCTTGAGACAGGGCCTCACTACGTAGTTGAGACTGACCTGGAACTCACTGTGTAGCCCAGGCTGGTCTCGAACACAGCGATCCTCCTGCCTCAGCCTCCCTAATGCTGGGATTATAGGCATATCCCAGCTTATTTGGGATCTTTTTGCAAAGTTGCCAAAGATTAGTTGTTAGAATGTTCCCTGTGAAGTCATCATTGTGTCTCCATATCCTGCGCATGGACCCTCATGTTTCCTAGGCAGCAGTAAGGGCTGGGAGAATAGGGGTGAGGTACTAAGTGAGCAGCCACTTGGCACGCAGTCCCAGGCAGCCAGGCCTCCGTACCTGGCCCGGTATTGACCCCAGGTCCTCCCCCGCTACCCCTTGCAGCTGGCATACTGTGTGGTGCAGTTCTTGGAGAAGGATGCCACCTTGACAGAGCATGTGAGTACCTCCGGGGGGAAGGAGGGCCCTCACTCTGCAGGTGTGACTCCCTTCTGCCTTTATGCCACAGGTGATCCGTGGGCTGCTCAAATATTGGCCAAAAACCTGCACCCAGAAGGAGGTAGGAGGAGAGTTTCTGATGCCCACCGGAGGAGGTGGGAAGGGCTCAGCTTCCTGAAGGCAAGCAGCAGTGTGTGTTTCTGGGGGAGATGTGAGCTGCGACCCCTCTCCTCCACCACAGGTGATGTTTCTGGGGGAGATGGAAGAGATTCTTGATGTCATCGAACCCTCCCAGTTCGTAAAGATCCAGGAGCCCCTCTTCAAGCAGGTGGCTCGCTGTGTCTCCAGCCCCCATTTCCAGGTATGGGGCAGGGACAGGTGGGGTCGAGTGGGATGTGCCTGGGAAGGTGGGCTAGTTGACCAGAAGTTCCCTCCACCCTCAGCTTCTCCTTCAGTCCTCTGGGTCTGATGATGGGGAGATGCTGGGCTTAGGATCAGGATACACGAGGTCATACCTCAGATCTGCCTTTGCTGGTGGTGGGGCCTTGGGCAAAACACTTCACCAAATCTGATGAAGTTTCTTCATCCGTGAAACGGGCCAACAGTTTCTTCACCGAGTAGTGAGGAGGATAGAAGAGTTCAGGACTGTAAACATGTTTGGTTAATTGAACTAGAATGGGAAGGAGTGTTGTTATCTCTTTGCCCCCTTTGTTAGCAGCCTTAGAGTTTGTTGTTCTCCTTTGAGGACCCAGCCAAGTTCCTCCACCCATTGCAAGCAGTTGTAACTCACACTTTCCTGCGTGCAGGCACAGACTGTCCCGTTCTTCTTCATGATCCTCCCCCTCCACCCCTTGTCCCTCCCTCTCCTCTTTCTCCTTTTTTTTTGTTTTGTTCTTTCTGCAGTGCTGGTTATTGAACCCAGGGCCTCATACATGCTAGGCAAGTGCTCTACCTCTGAGCTCCACCCCTGCCTTTCTCCCATTCTTGTGAACCGTAACTCCATGTTCTTCCTCATAGGGACTCTTGATATTTTACTTTCTTAAATAGCTTAATGTCCAGTATCTCATTTTATTCTTAAAACAACTGGTAGAAGGAGGTGTAATTAGCCCATTTTACAGATTAGCCATGTGAGGCTGAGAGGTCAAATGCCTCATACAAGGTCTCATGGGTTTGGCAGTCTGTAGTGGAGCTAGGATTTGCCCAAGTGTTGGACTCCAAACCCAGTGCTCTTTCTCTTTATCGCTTTATCTTTACCTCCTTTCCTCTGGGGTTGATTCGCCTTCATGATGAGGTGTGTGCAGAACAGGGATGGGGATTTGGAGCAGGGCTGGCTTCCAGACCTTGTACACAGACACGGCCAGCACTCACTGCCATCTCTCCTGCCGTAGGTTGCAGAGCGGGCTCTGTACTTCTGGAACAATGAGTATATCCTGAGCCTCATTGAGGACAACTGCCACACTGTGCTGCCTGCTGTGTTTGGGACCCTCTACCAAGTCTCCAAGGAACACTGGAATCAGTGAGTGACCAGGTTTTAACCTAAGCCTCAGAAACGGGGCCCCATCCTGCTTAGCTGCAAAGATCAGAGAATGTGTCCAAGGTGGGCTAGGGGCTGAGCGGTAAGGGGAGTGGGTGGTACTGAGTTGTTCAGGGCTGTGGGTATGTTTGGGGAGATGGGGCCAAATTGATACTGCTTTAAGAAACCTCGATCCTCTCCCTTGACCATGCTAAGAACCATCGTATCTCTGATCTACAATGTGCTCAAGACCTTCATGGAGATGAATGGGAAGCTGTTTGATGAGCTCACGGCCTCCTATAAGCTGGAAAAGCAGCAGTGAGTGCTGGGGGAGAGCAGGAGTCTGGCCCTGGGTTGAACAGAGAGGACCATCCCCAGCCTGTGGTCCGGTGCCCCAGTCCTCCTTCACGTTCCTGCATGTCTGGGCCATCCTATGCCAGCTGCCCACCATATCCTCCGGCCCTTCTTCCAGTAGTTCTCCAGGACCACCCAGCTCTGACTCTCTCCGGCCAGGCCAGCTCCTCTTCTTCCTGCAGGCTGGGAGCAGTCTCTCAGCGCTGCCCTGACAGTTCCTATGGTGTTACAGGGCAGGGTGGTGAGGGAGGTTGGACTTGGGGGGCCCCTGTGTGGGAGCTGCCTCACCCTCTCACTCCAGGGAGCAGCAGAAGGCCCAGGAGCGCCAGGAGCTGTGGCAAGGCTTGGAGGAGCTACGGCTGCGCCGACTACAGGGCACCCAGGGAGCCAGAGAGGCCCCCCTCCAGCGGCTCACCCCTCAGGTGGCGACCAGTGGGGGTCAGAGCTAGAGCCCCCAGAAGGGGAGAAGCTAAGCCCAGAGCTTCTGGTCCCTCAATCCCTTCTCCTGCCCAGGGGCCCGAGAGGCACACACCTGCCCCTGGCCTTGCCAGAGTGGGCCCTGAGGACTCCCTGCCCAGCCCAGCATGGGCAGCTTGCACCAGGGAGACGAGAAGATGGGATGGTGGTCTTGACAGCAGAACTCTTAGGCCCTCGTGGCAAGACTTGACCAAGGCAGGCTTGACCAGGAAGCTGCCATCAGGGCTCTCACTCGTCCTTACCACTGGGCTCTGGGGGCAGGCAGGCTCCCACCCACCCCTGCTCCTGCCCAGGGTGAGGTCATGCAGCACCTTACATCTTCCTCATCCCCACCATGGGGGTCTGTGGTCTATTTATTCTGCCCAGCTCACCCTCAACATAGACACTGTCCTGGCCCCGGGGTGTCCTCCTCTCCTCTCCCTCGCCCTGTACTTCCTTGTCCCCTTTTTATTTATTGGGCAGGGGGAGGGGTGAGGGCACAGACAAGAAGAGATTCACAGTGTCCTGGGGTGAGGGGGGTCACAGTAATCATAGTCTATCCTCTTCCCCTGGCTGGGGGTAGACTTAATAAAGACAGAAACTCAAGAATTGCTTGCTTTATTTAGGGGCAGGGACAAAGAAGGGAAGGGAAGGAGTGAGAGACTGGATAAAGGGTCAGGTAAAGATGAGGAAGAAGCAGAAACCCCTCTTCTCGAGGCGGCCATCGCAAACTGCTCAGAGGGTCAGCTGGGGCAGCTCCTTATTTAAACAATCCCATGGCAAGTGGACAGCAGGGCTAGAACTTCCAGTGACTAGTACCGTGAGAGGCGACACATGTCACACTGGCAGGCCCTGGCTGTGAAGACCTCGAGCTCCCCGCTCCGGTTCCCCACACACTGCAGCTGCACCTTCATCTGTGGGAGGGAGTCCACGTTGGTCCTGCTCCCAGGCCATCTTAGGGCCCCTCTGTTTCCCCCGTCAGTTCTCCTGCTGGGCTCAGGTGCCCCTCACCTTTTTCAGACCACGGATGGTGCAGCACTGAGAGATGGAAGTGATGTTGTGCCGATAGCTGCTGGCCACCAGCACAGAGTACCAAGAGGGGAATGCGCTGGACTCTCAGTGGCCCACGCAGGCCTGTGCCACGTGGCAGCCCTGGCAGGTGCCTTGGCGGTCACTTCGCACTGTCACATTGAATGCTGGAAGGAAACAGGCAAGCAGAGATGCTCCTCTGCAAAGGCTGCCACAGCTGCCATCAGCTCTGCCTGCCTTGTGTGGATCTGTCACCTCTGCTTCCGCCCCTTCCTTCTGACCCTCTAGCCCCTGAGTTACTCACGATGCAAATGGCAGCCTGGGGTGGCTGCCTTCTAGCCTCCGCCTTCAGTGACTGCCAGGACCAGCATGCAGAGGAGCAGGGCTGCAGGGGATGCCATGGGGCATCTAAAACAGTGGGTGGGAAGGGAGTTAGGCAAGTTCTGAGGGCCTCCAGGTGAGTAAGCAAGCAGGGCTGCTTGGTATTTGTGACAGGGAGGCTGGCCAGAGTGGGGCTGTGTCCTCCCTGTCTGCCTCAGACTGAGGTGTGCCTGCCTGGGTCACTGGATGGGTGGTGAGTAGTCCCCTCTGGATGGGGCTTGTGTGTCAGCCCTCTGCTGGGTCACTTTTCCCTGGAACTTCCCTCATCGTCTGGACCACTGACATCATCCTCCCCCTACTTGTTTGGGCCTGCAGAGTCCTCTCCCACACCGCCTGGCCTGCCCTTCGCTCCTCTGGCCTCAGGAAACTCACCAGTCCACCAGCAACCCAAGAGGCTGGCAGGTTCCCAGTGCCTCCTGCTGGTCTCCAGATTTCAGGCCGCAGCTCTCCAGGCTTTTATTACTGGGTATTTTAGAGCCATGCCCTCTTAGAGATTGGCTTTCCCAGGCTGCCTCCCAGCCCGAGGCTTCAGAGCAGCTCAGAGCAGCTCGACCTGGGAGATCCTGTTCTGATGCAAGGACCTTAGAGAGGGGGCTCTGCCACCTTCTGCTGCTCTCTGTCTAAGAAGCTGCCAATGGTCCCAGACTGGAGGAAGCAAGATCTGGAGAAACTTGAGGGGCTGGTGGAGCAGGTGGTTTGTGTACTGTTGGGGAAGAGGGGTCAAGTCTCTTGGTCACCTGGTTTCTTTGCTGTATGATCTTGGGCATGACTTCCATGTTTAGGCCCTTGCCACCCCCAGCCTTACAATGACTAAACTTAGCCTGCCTGTCTCTCCTGTCTCTCACTGATTGTAGAGGAAAGGAATTGAGAAACCAGATTTTTTTTTTGGTACTGGGGATTGAACTCAGGACCTTGAGCTTGTGAAGCAGGCTGTGGAACCAGCTAGAAACCAGATTTTTATGAACAAGGGAATCACACAGGTGGGTGCTGCAAAGCCAGGAGGCCTGGAAGGATGAATTATGTCTTTAGTCTTCTCTGGTCCAGTGCCCAGTGGGTGTTTTCTCTTGCCCTGGTCAGTTACAGAATGGAGCTCTGAGCAACAGGGTCCTTCTAGCCCTTGGAATAACATCTGCTCCTAAGAGAACCTGAAACTGTCAACTTCAGAAAAGCTGGTTGTTTGGGGCAGCTCTGGTTTTACAGTGAGGCTACTGAGGCTCAGAGAAGGAAGGATACTAAAAGTTATACCGAGCTGGGTGTGGTGGCATACACCTGTAATCCCAGCACTCTGGAGGCTGAGGCAGGAGGATCACTACAGGTTCAAGGACAGCCTGGACTACCTGGGGAGACCCTGTCTCAATAAAATAAAATAAAATACACACCTAGTCAATGTCTGGGCTGATGTGGTGCTCAAATCTACAGTCCAGCCATGGTGCTAAATCATATTTAGGGCAAGAATATGGCAAGTGCGGGAAAGACCATAACTGGCAGTAGCTAGAGGTTAGGGCAGGGCAGGGATCAGAAGAAAGCCTAGTGCAGTTCTGGGCAGCCCATTCAGGACCGTTGCCTCATGACCTGCTCCCTGTGCCAGAGCAAGCTGGCTCCCTATAGATAGCGAAGCACACAAAATCCTACCCTCTTATTTTCTAGCTCAGAAAATAACCCGAGAGGAAAGCAACTTCCAGAGGCTTCACTGATAAGTGAGCCCCAGTCAGGATGGGCACTCAGCTCTTAAGATTACAGAGCTGTGCCTTTCAGCAACTTTGGCAAGCAGATCATGCTTCAGGTAGCAGGGCACTGGTGGTGAACAGGATTTGAGAGGAATTGTTCCCAATCTCAAGTCCCCACACCCTAAGGCTTCCCCTCCAGAGCCTCCCCACTCAGGTCCTGGTCCTCCCTCAACAGCTCCTCCTCCAGCTACCTCTTCTCTTTTCTTTGCCAAGCAAGGGGACTCAGAGGGACCTCAGCAGTCCAACCCCCAATCCCCACTCACTACATCCCCTCTGGGATGTGACAGGTGACTGATGTAAACCTTTGGACAGGGATTCATTTACCTCACAGCATAGCCCCTTCTAATACTGGATGTCTTTAACAGTTAAAAGTGATTCCTTTGTCGTGAACTGAGTTCCCCTAAATTTCCATTGATGCTTTTGGTTCTCTGAGGTCACACAGGCTTCCAGTGAATCCGACTAACTTGTGTTACTGTCAAGGAATCAGAGGGAGAAACTGGTTGGAACCATGTTCTCTTTAGAGAAGTAACACTCTGGGGCCAAGCCAAGCTGGGCTGGAACAAAGATCACTTCTTTGGGGGCTGCAGGGCTCAGGGCAGTAAGTCTTGCATAACCTCATTCCCTGGACCCTAGCAGCAAAGTTTAAGGTTCGAGGTCAGACACAGACTTGGTGGCTGCCCAGTGTGACCCTGTAAGCAGCAACTAGATGCCAGGGAAAGTGTCACACATTGCTTCTCTATATTTTGAGGGAAGAGTTTGTTCTCTCTCAATCTGTTTCACTAAATTTAATCAATAATTCTTCATAAATAATTAATTTATTGGTTTTAGGATCCTAAGTGTTGGAGACAAAAGACCCAAACTGGCCCTCAGGGTAGTAAAATTCTTAGATGCGAGCATTTTAGAAAGTTCCATTCTTTTTCCAGTGTTTTAATGGCAGTGGGGGGGAACCCACTCAATTATAAAGGGCTAAGGACAGGACAAACCCACAAGAAGACTAATTGGGAGCCATTATACTCATGGTTGAAGCGTGGTAAGAAAAGGATGGAGCTGGAGGAGTGGTGGCCAGGGAGCAGTCGCTGCAAGAGAAGGCCCTCTTTCTGTGGCTGTCACCGCATCTGGGAGGCTCACTGGCTGCTCTTCTTGAAGAAATACCGAAGGGGAAAGACAGTGCTGCAGGAATGAGAGCAAAGTAGTCTGAGATCGGAGGTCTCCTTCCCAACTGCCTGCTTCCCATTAATGCATAATTAGCCAGGCCATTTGGCTCTGAGGAGCCAATGAATGGAAATTCAAGTCTGGAACAACATTTGAGAAGGTACTCAAATTAGATTACACTCAGGAGAAGGAAATCAAGGAAGAAGAATTGCAGTGGGATGGCTGAGTTCTAGATTTGCTAACTCCTCTGCAGAAAGGACGCTGAAGACACAACCTAGATTCACAGGGGAGAAGGGGAATGATCTGGTAGCCAAATAATCTGAATGACCCAAGTAAAATAGGAACAGTCTGTTCAAGCAATGTGTATGGAACCAGGCCTTATCCTGGGCACATTAGGGTGGGGGTGAGATATGCAAAAGTGAGTAAGAGGCAGGTGTGGGGCACACCTGTAATCCCAGCACTCCCAGAGGCCAAAACTGGAGGATCTCAAGTCTGAGACAAGCCTGGGCTACATAGAGTTTGAAACTAGCTTGGACCACATAGTAAGACCCAGTCACAAAAAATAAGATGCATTCTTTTTCTTTGTCTTTTTTTTTGTTTTTTTGAGACAGGGTCTCACTATGTAGTTGAGACTGACCTGGAGTTCACTATGTAGCCCAGGCTGGTCTGGAACTCACAGTGACCCTCCTGCCTCAGCCTCCCGAGTACTGGGATCATAGGCGTGCGTCACCACGCCCAGCAATAAAATACTTCTTTATTAAATTAAATTCACAACTAGAGCCCTTGTTCTCAGTCTCATTTTTATCATCTATATTGGATGTAATTGAGAAATCTCTGCAAGTGATCAGCTTTCTTCTCTATTCTCATTTCCCTGAAAGATGCAGGGAGGCAAGCTCTGGACACTGCTCCTGCTCTGGCTCTGGGGCTCAGTTATGGCAGAAGGGAAGCTTGTCTTACCTTAGAAACCCAAAGACGCTTCGGATTCCCAGCTCTTTAGGTGGAGGTGAGTTGTTCTGCTGCAAGGGTGGAACGATTGCCCCTGGCAGGTTGTGTCCACATTTAGAATCTGTAAGAGAAACACTCAGGCAGGAAAAAGGTGTTGGTGAGCAGAATACTTTCATGTGAGTAGGAGATAGCAGAGCAGCCTCACACCAAGATTTATTTAAAGCCAGGTGAATTGTTCGCTCTGACCTTTCTGATTTTGTCTAGCTCAATATGATGCTATTCTGACCTTGGAGTATTTTCAACGTCAGATTCCTGAGACATTTACACAGCTCAAGTCCCAGCCATCCACCACAGCCGGTATGCTTTCACATGGAATGACTACTTGTTGAAGAGATCATGTGCTTACATCCCTGCTTCTGGAATAGCTACAGTCCACACTGAATCCCATGCTGGGTAAAAAGATCAGCAAGTTGGAAGAGCAGCCCTTTGCCGTGCATTCCCAGGCTTTGTAGAGCATCCACAGTATTAACACTAAGCCCCAAGAGGAAAAAGAGTGGTGGTTCTCCCACTGCCCAGAGAAAGGAAACGCATCCTTTCCAACTCTTCTATGACAACTGCCCACCTTACATAGAAGATTTAGAACTGCAGGAGCATCAATCGCACTATCAGGAACAGAAGGGGAAGGGCATGTGCTGTCCACCTTTGCTCCTTTTGAGAGCTGGAGGTGGGGGAGATCCAACTCCCAGACTGGAGGAGGCCAGTGGTGCTTCCACGAGAGTGAGGCCCCCGACATCTCCGATGTGCCTGGACTCAGTGCTCTGTGCCACTCTGCTCAGCACAGTGCAAAAAAACGGGCAGGATGATTATTAAAGAAGAATAAATGTGAATTTCCCACAACCTACGCTGTTCCTGGACATCAGTGGTGTCAGAGGCTATGGTCGTCTGTCTCTCTTGCTGGGGTTTCCTTTCTCTGTTCTGATAAAAAGAAGATCAAGAAAAGTCTTAAACTTACTCTGACCCAGCCTGTATGCTATTTTCTGACAAATGTTTTCACATCAGCACTGGGGCCTGGCTTTTGACTGCCCAGGTAGGCCCTATAGTTCTTTCTTTCTTTTTTTTTTAAAGGTCTAATTATTCAAACAGTTTATATTTCTTTCTTTAGGATTGTCTTTTTTCATTTCAACTTCTAACCTGGTCCCACTAAGACCAGATGATTTAAGAGGTGAGAACAAGCCCATCTGCATTTATCTCACCACCCCCTACAACTCAGTGCCTGCTATTGTTGGCTGACACAGTACAGAGGTTTCAGAAACCAGGAGGATATTCATGGTACATTGGAGAAATATACGATCTACAGGGTAAACGGCATACTACAGCAGTGTGATCCAGCTACTCTACCAGTTTCTACAGAGTGCTGTGGTTGCTGAGGAGGACATTAGCAGAATGGGTGGCTATTGTCAAGGAAGATTTCACAGGGAAAGTGACATGAACGTGGGCTTTGATAGATGAGCGGAATTTTGCTATAATGCAGAATGAGGACCTGGTCAGTGAGAGCAGGGTATTCTAGACAGGGACATGGCAGGAAGGGCACAATACCATTAAAGAGTAAATATGATCAACATGGCCAGAGCTGAGTGTGGCAGGAATATGACTATGGCAGTAGAAGCCAGCATAATACAATGCAATATTAATATTTCTCCATGTGCTACTGCTTGCTACAAATCCCCTGGAAGAGGAAATCCTACAGCCTGGTTCAAGGCCCTCAATTCCCTGTAAATACCCTTGTCATCAGAAACATGGCACATGTACTTGCGCTGGGACTCTCTGCCAGCTGGCCACTGTCCTTAGCCAGCAGGGCCCCAAGGCCCCGCTGCCCAGCTGTGCTGCCAGTGGAGAATCCTGTAGTGGAATGGGCTGCAGGAGGCAGACAGATGGTGGGCTCTGAGGAAAGTGAAGACCGGACCTCATCCCAAGCACTAGCTTCAGGTTAGAACAGCAGGTCTTTCTGAGGTGAGCTTTTTCATGAACCTGTCAGATTCTAGTCCACAGAGGTGGCCCCTAAGTCATATTCCTAAAAAAAGTGAAAGAGAACCCTGGGGAGGAAAGAGACCACTCTGCTTTTCCAAACAGAGCAGAGACTACATTTAAAGGGTCCAGCTCTGGTTTCTGGCTTGAGGGGATGGTTTTTACAACTTTAATTAAACTATGCTTTCAGGCTTAAATTCTGCTCTACAGGATAACCAGTAAAGGGGCATCTATTTGGATTGGTAGAGGCCCCAGAAGCAAATGCCCTAGGGCTGAGGTATAGCCTACCCTGGGACCAGGAGTCTACTTTTACAAGATGTGTGGATTCTGTGCTTTCTTGATTTTTTATTATTATTATTATTTTTTGTACTGGGAGTGGAATCCAGGGGTGGAACCCAGGAGCATTTTACCACTGAGTATATCCCCAGACCCTTTTCATTATTTATTTATTTATTTTTTGGTACTGGGATGGAACTGGGAACCTTATGCTTTTGAAGCAGGCAGCAGAACCACTGAACTAAACCCCAGGCCCTTCATTCTTTATTTTGAGACAAGGTCCCCTAAATTGCCTAGGCTGGGTTCGAACTTGCAATTCTCTTGCCTCAGCCTCCTAAGTAGCTAGGATTACTAGGTGTACACCATTATGTCCAGCTCCTGAAATCTTGAGGGAGGTCTTGCTGGCAAAAGTTTCAAGACAGTCACATGTGGTGGCACATGCCTGTAATGCCTGCATTTGGGAGGCTAAGGCAAGAGGACTGCTATGAGTTTGAAGTCAGCCTGAGCTACATAGTGAGTTCAGGTCCAGCTTGAACTACATAGCAAGACCCTGTCTCAAAAAAAAAAAAAAAAGTTTCAAGAAAAGAAAAAGTCTGAATATTGAGGGTACCACTGGGCACATAAAGCAGGGCCTTATATCCTGAAAGTCTATATATGCTGAGCCAGATCTATGTAGAAGTAGTTCAAGCAGAGGGGGAAAAACCACTTTTGAGTAGTCTGTGTCACTTCTGAGCTTTGGTCTTCATCCCCAAATCCCCTACTTTTTATTCTGCCAAAGTCTGGGTCTGTGTATCTGAGACCTGAAGGAGCAAAGGGAAAAGGTCTTCCTTTCCTTCTTCTTTTCCCCAAAGCATAGAGGCTATGAGCTCAACATTGTTCTCTTCTAAGCTTTCCCCATGTGTGTGTTCATGTGTGCAGACATCACAATCCACACTGGCTGTGATACGATACCCTGACTTCTTCCAAAGCAGGGAAAAGTATCGAGCACTGGACCATAGGAGCAAATTCAATTTTTCCAGCTCAAGGGACTTACACTGAGAATCACTGTGATCATTTTAATTTAGGAAAAATCCTCTCCCTGGGAACGGAGTCTACAACAGAGGCTATCTTTGGGCTTGGAGTCAAAATCAATAAACATGTTCTTTTACTTTTTTTTTTTCCTAAATCCTGAATCAGGTTGAAAAGGTAATTATGTTGAATAAGAAGCTGTGGGTACTGCTTTTGAGGGAGATGATGTGTCAAACTAAGAATAGGAAGGTATGAAGGGAAGAGAGGGAGGAAATGTTCCTCTAACAGCAATTATCTTAGTGTATAAAGTATCTTTGTTCTCCAGAGCATCGTGTACTCTTATACTTTCTTATTCCTTCTTCTTACCTTTCTAAACCACAGGAGGCATAGAAGGGGCAACTCTCTGCCTATAATCACCCGGTAGGCTGCTTAGCCATGGCCATCTGCAGCCCTGTCCTCTGCCCCTCCCCAGGGCACAGGTCGAGAGCCACAAAGATGCCCGCTCCTCCCAGAGAGAAGCCAGGTCCACCGTGTGTGCCCTAGCATTCAACATAATGCCTTACCAACAGGAGATAGAAGAATGGTTTAGAAATGAAAATCACTCCATTTCTTTCCTTAAACTATTTTAGGAAAGGGCCGGGGATTTAGCTCAGTGGTGCCACTGGCCTGGCAAGCACAAGGTCCTGAGTTTGATTCCTGGCACCAAAAAAAAAAAAAAAGGACTAGGCTCAAACTTACAATCCTCTTGTCTCAGCCTCTCAGAGTGCTGGAATCAAAGGCATGTGCCACCAGATCCAGCTAAATCTTGAAGGTGGCCTCAAAGATTTTATGATTCAGCCCACTCTGTTGGCTCCAGCAAATTTTTTTTATTTTTATTTTTTTTATGGTACTGGGGATTGAACTTGGGCCTTTGTGCTTGCAAGGCAGGTGGCAGAACCACCAAGCTAAATCCCCAGCCCATGGCTCCAGCAATTTTTTTTTTTTTGGTACTGGGGATTGAACTTGGCCACCGCACCGCTGAGCTAAATCCCCGGCCCATCCAGCAATGTTGTTTAGTGTTGGGTTCTAAGCTGCTTGGTCTGAGCTCTTTTAGCTCCTCTGGGAATCTTTCCCTCATGGCCTCCCTGTGTTCCCTCCCTATCCTGTGCTTCCTTCTGGCCACAAACATAGTGCATTTATTGGTAACTGTCTGCCTGGCCTAATGCTGCTGGTATTTTTAGGGCAGAGTATGATATCCCTGGTAGTTGGCACATAGTGGAAATGGGCTGAATGAATTCAATCAATCATACATTATGGGTCCTGAGAAGGTGAAGGTGAGGTGTTTGTGTCTGGGTAGTTAAGGGCAGAGCTAGTTTGGGGACATAAAGAAAGTGAGATGGCTCTGCCACCTGCTTTGCAAGTGCAAGGTCCCAAGTTTGATCCCCAGTACCCCCAAAAAAAAATGATGTGAGAAAAAAATGAAGGCCCTATAAAGCATATATAATAGCTAACAGTTACATAAAGAGAGGAGGAAATTAAAAAGGACACTGCTTTAGAGGCTGCTATGAAAAATAAGCCTTGAAATGGAGAAGTAGTAGATACACGGAGCTGGGCATGGTGGTATACTCAGGAGATTGAGGCAGGAGGATCTCTGCGAGTTTGAGGCCTTCAGGCTACTTTTTTTTTTTTGGTACCAGTAATCGAACTCAGGGCCTTGTGCTTGGCAGGCAGGTGCAGTGCCACTGCACTACATCCCTGGCCCTAGCGGGGCTACTTAACAAGACCCTATCTCATAAAAAAACAAAACAAAACAAGATGCATGAATATCTAGAGAACAGACTCCATAAATCAAACAAAATCAAATAAGCAGGGACCAATCAATCCATCCTTGCTCTAGAAGGTTTTTCTTACAGATTTCTAGTGCTGACATGTACCTAGCTCATGTTAAAATTAGATGTTCCTAGACTTAGACCCCAGTGTAGATAAAACTAAAGTTTTCTACAGAGGTAGTTTTATACTGTTTTACTTCTATTCAGTAAAGACCTATTTTTTCCTTTTTACTTCAACCGCAGAGTACAAGAAGCAGCTTTTTAAGCTGAGAAAGAAGAAAGGCCCTTTGATAAAAGGATTCATCCATGTATATTATGCAGCCACTTTTGGGACAAGTTGCAGCAGGGGTGGAACAGCTGAACATTGCTCGGCAGATAGTGAAACCTGAGAATGAGTTCAGTCAGTTCAGTCTGCAGTAGGGACCAGAATGCTCAGGTAACAGGAATCCTGACCTGCAACACAGCAGGCCGTCCAACAGCCTCACTCAGCCTTGTTCTGGTGCTTACCCTCCTGGTTTCCATAGGTGGCTTCTTCATGCTGGGTCTTTGGCTGGAAGACCCCATCTTGGCCCTGGGGTGAGGGAAGAAGTCCATGAATGTTACTGGCAGCAGCAACATTATGATATTCCAACAAATGGGGCCCAAATGAATATTTCAGCAGGTTAGTTATTTTTATACCACTCCTGGCTGGCAGAAAAAATTGTGTGGCCAAATTTTCATTAGGTGCTGCTTTAATTTACAATGGAATTCTAATTTGAAGCCGGGCATGGTGGCGCACGCTTGTAATCCTAGCACTCAGGAGGCTGAGGCAGGAGGATCGCTGTGAGTTTGAGACCAGCCTGGGCTACATAGTGAGTTCCAGGTCAGTCTCAACTACATAGTGAGACCCTGCAAGAAAGAAAGGAAAGAAAGAAAGAAAGAAAGAAAGAAAGAAAGAAAGAAAGAAAGAAAGAAAGAAAGAAAGAAAGAAAGAAAGAAAGAAAGAAAGAAAGAAAGAAAGAAAGAAAGAAAGAAAGAAAGAAA
>NW_022900939.1:23734937-23764590 GCF_012274545.1 Fukomys damarensis | reverse complement strand
AAGGAAGGAAGGAAGGAAGGAAGGAAGGAAGGAAGGAAGGAAGGAAGGAAGGAAGGAAGAAAAAAAGAGAAATTATTCTAATTTGAGACACTTAAGGATATGGGATCTGAGAAATGGAAAATATGATTGATAGTTGGTATCCAATTCTAAAATACCAGATTGTGTACAAAACTCAGAAAGGGAAGATCTGAGACTTCATCTTTGTGGAAGATTCAGGTGAATGGAACAGACCAAAGCTTCATACTTCCAACTACCACACATTGCACCCAGTGGGGAAAGGAGCACCTAACTCTTAACCGACATGCACGTCTGGAAGGCACAGGCTCCAGTCTCACTGCCCTGGAGCATCTAGGGGCCCACAAGGTCCCAGGAAAAGAGAAGCTGTCCTCTGTGAACCTGGCCTGGAAGCACCTTGAGCTGGGTAGCAAAACTCATCTCAGATTACCCAGCAGGCCTCTCTGGGATGCTATGAACTGAATGTTCTTACTAATTCATTTTGTCCTTGACAAAGAATCAAAAAAGTATGAGTAGCTGGACTTCATGGCACACACCTGTAATCCTAGCACTTGGGCGGCTGAGGCAGGAGGATCACTGTGAGTTCAAGGCCAGCCTGGACTACATAGTGAGACCCCGTCTTGAAAAAACTGAAAAAGAGCCTAAGTAGCCTCTACAATAGTAACCTCAACATGTTGGGGATGTGATCAACATTCCCCCAAAAGCTGAGGTATTCAACATTCTCTCCAATAATAGATGTGTTCAACATTGTAATAACCACTGTGTTCAGTGAGGTGTGGTGCACACCTGAAATTCCAGCACTCAGGAGGCTTAGGCAAGAGGATTGCCATAAATTAGAGACAAGCCTGGGCTACTTAGTGAGTTCAAGGCCAGCCTAAACCACATGGCAAAAGACCCTGTCTCAAAAACAAACAAACAAAATCAGTGTGTTCAACATTCCCCTTAATAATCAATGTGTACAACATTCCTCTTACTAAATCGATGTGCTCAACACTCTCAACAATTGCTACTTCACCTAATAATCAATACAGTTTTGCAATCATTTATACTTTACCCTGGACCGCTCTTAAGGTTCCAAAAGCTTTCTGCTTACTGGGTAAAATAGAATATTTTATTTGTTCTTATCCTTTCAAGATTTTCCTTCTGTTTTTGTCTAACATTTAAAGACTATGTTTTGTGTCTGCTATAATACTAGCATAGTAAGGATTTATTGAGTTGAATTCACTTCTACACATCTGATTATACTTCCTCTCAGCTTTCAACTCATCTCAATGAACAAATCTCACTTTGCTGAGAAAGGAACTATATTCAAACTGCAACCCAAACATCCACTTGCCAGTCCATTTGCCAGAATAGTCAGACACTACTGATAATGCCCAGAAAAGGCAAGTGACCTGTTCAAGCGTAGAGTCAGCCAGCCCAACAGATGGCAAAATGTGACTAGGATGCAGGACTCAGCCCCTCCCTACACCACTGACCTGGGCTGCCCTGCCCCATCAGGGGAGCGATGCTCTTCGTTGAGTTTTCGTTTCTTCATCACAGCTTCTGCTGCTTTCTTCTCAGCTACAACCTTCAGGGTAAAATCAGACTCTTGTGACCCCTCCTTTTCCAGACTGGCTCACAGTTCAAGCGAGCACAACAAAGAGAACGCCCCATCTTTACCCTGCCACTGGCAACTTTTAACATCAGCTTTGCATCAAGGACAGAAGTTTTGTCCTTTTGGTCTCTGAAATTAGCCAAGGGGAAACACATGGGCTCCTGTTTATGATTTGGATGGATCTGGGCAACTGAGGGGCAAGATCAGAGTGAGACACAAGGGCAGCACTTTGGGGACAACAGGAAGTAATAAAGACAATTTTCATTTTGTTCAGAAAAGGCAAACTTACCACCCCAAGAGGACTGTCATTTATTGGTCTCCCTACAAGAGGAAATTTGAGTGTTATAATGGCTCAAGATTCTGTTTCAGTTGAACTTCTATTTCCCAGAATTGGCTCTAGATACTCCCACCTCATTGTGCCTTCTCCCTTCTGCCTGGTGCCACTTTCCCTAGACGAAGTGTCTTCAAACTCTCATTCCCTCCTTGTCATCTACAAGCTGAAACATGTTTGCCTCACACCGTACTTTAATAACACGCCATTTAAAAAGGGGGTGAGCCTTAATACGAAGAAAAACAGTGGGATTTCAGGCATCAATATAATTCAAGAATGAATTAGAGGGGCCAGGGATTTGGCTCAGTGGTTCTGCCACCTGCCTTGCAAGCACAAGGGCCTGAGTTCAATCCCCAGTACCAAAAAAAGAAAAAAAGAAAAAAGAATGAATTAGATATTTTGATGCAAACCCTTTGTACTCTTTTTGCACTTTTTTTTGGTACTGGGACTCGAACTCAGGTCCTTGCACTTGAGGCAGGCGGTGGAATCACTGAGCTAAATCCCTGGCATTTTGTACTCTTTTTAAAGTCACACTGGCAGGTGCCTACTTGTCCCTCAATGAGTTAAAAGCAGCCAGGTTGTCAGAGATTAAAAACTGAGAGATATCATTAAGAAACCACTACAGTGAAAGAGACTGAGTACTCTAAAATGAAGGACTTGTAAGAGTTATCTTTTAGACAGGTGTGTCACATGCCTGTAATCCCAGCACTCTATGAGACTGAGGCAGGAAGATCTCCGTGATTTCGAGGCCAGCTTGGACCACATAGTGAGTTCAAGGCCATCCTGAACTACATAGTGTGCTCTTCTCTCAATAAAAAAAAAAAGATATAAAATAGAATTTCACAACTGCTTCAGAAAGTGATAAGAATAGTGGAATATATATGTTGAGAGTTAAGGAGAGTATTTTGAGGGAGATTAATGGCAAAGTATCTTTTCTTTTTTTGGTACTGGGGATTGAACTCGGGTCCTTGCATTTGTGAGATAGGTGCCAGAACCACTGAGCTAAATCCCCAGCCCGGCAACATATCTTTTACCATAATATTTTAAAATTTAAATATTCAGTGTATTTTTTGGTCACACCGTGTTTCACAAAGGAGGCACAGAAAGATGATGAGTGCTGTAATTTATCTAAGGTCATGCAGCTACTATGTGGCAGAGCCTTGGGATTTGAATCAGGCTGGAACCGTGTGCTCTTGACCTCCATGTGGTGTGGCTGAAGCCCGATTAATCTGGAAGACTATTTCACTGGCATCCCGGTAACCCATTCTGTCCTCCACCGGCCTCGCTCCCATCGCTACTTACCAAGTGACAAGTTTTCATGAAGCCATTTCATCTCCACATATAGAGTAAAAACAAATGGGTAAGGGATCAAGACGACTTCCTCATGTTTGAATTTCAAGTGGGAAACTCTCTCCCATTTGCTTTTATCTGGGGAATGGTGCTAAGGATTGAGGAAGAATGCCAATACCCCACCCTGAGAACTGTTTTAGGAGTAAGGCTCTGCTCCTTCTCCTAACCTACTCTCCAAACTGTCTTTTTCTTTTTGTACTGGGGAATCAAACTTAGGAAGTTTCACTTGTGAGGCAGGTGAGGTGCCACTGAGCTAAATCCCCAGTCTCCTTTTTTTTCCAGCCACAGAATTCAACCCAGGACTTCAGGTCTCTTTGGTAAGGGCTCTACCACTGAGCTACACCCCTAGTTCTTATTTTATTTTGAGACAGTATCTCACTAAATTCCTAGGCAGGATTCAAACTTGTGATCGTCCTGCCTCAGCCTCTTGAGTAGCTAGGATTACAGGCATAGTCACCATGCCTTGCTACTGTCTGCAGTTTTGCTCTTTCCATTTGAATGTACAGTGTGAGCTGTAGCTCAATAACTAGGAAAGAAAGGATACAGGGAAATACAATGAAGTGTTCAGTAACAAACGGCTGCAGGTTGTCCAAGTTTCCCAAGACTGCACGGATAGAATCCTGAAAAAGATATATTTGAAATGATTTTAATAATGTCTCAAATCAGCCAATCTTTCCATTTTATATCATTATATTTTTCACATATCCTACATTCTTTTTTCGGTACCGGGGATTGAACTCAGGTCCTTGCGCTTGCAAAGCAGGCCACTGAACTGCTGAGCTAAATCCCCACCCCTTTCTTTTCTTTTTTCCTACATTCTTTTTGGAAGGCAGGGGGAGGGACAGGCTCTTAACTATGCAGCTCAGGCTAGCCTCAAACTCACAGAGATTCTCCTGCCTCAGCCTCCCAAGTGCTGAGATTACAGGTGTGCATCGCCACACCTGTCTCACATACCCTACATTCTAAGAAAACCAAGTTATTTGTTGTTCCTTGAATGTGCTTTCTGCTTATCAACTGTTGTAATTTTGCTGTTTCCTTTGCCTGAAATGCACTCTTTACCCATCAGCACCTTTCTAAATCTTACCTATCCTATAAGTATAGTCCAATGGCATCTCATCCAGCAGTTTTCCTGGCTCCCCTAAATTTTTAAAATATTAACTGAATAAAAAATTTTAATAATAAAATAAATATTGATTGGGCTGGGGATTTAGCTCAGTGGTTCCGCCATCTGCCTCACAAGCTCAAGGTTCCGAGTTTGATCCTGGTACCCCACCCCCCAAAATATATTTATTTAGAATTTTAAAAGACAAAATATTTATTGGTACATTTTAAACATATATAATGACAACACACATTGTAGGGAATTTGCACCTGTACATGATACATCCCACCTCTTTTTTTCCCTATTTCCCCTTACCCTCAACCCCCTTCCCCTACTTATGCACAAAAACTGTTTCCATTTTTTCTGTTTTCACTTTTTTCTTGTCTCTTCCTTCCTTTCTCCCTCCCTTCCCCTTTGTTCCTCTTCCCATTTGAACATATTCCTCCCATTTCCTATTTCCCAATATCTATTATACATTTTAGTCCTTATATCTTCTTTTAGTTTCTCACACCAGAGAAACAATGAGGTATTTATTTATTTGTTTGCTTGTTTGTTTGTTTTTTGAGACAGGGTCTCACTATGTAGTTGAGACTGACCTGGAACTCACTATGTAGCCCAGGCTGGTCTCGAACTCACAGTGATCCTCCTGCCTCAGCCTCCCAAGTGCTGGGATTACAGGAGTGAGCTACCATACCCGGCAACAATGAGGTATTTAAAAATGTGCAACCTCTTGGTTCTGCTTAAATGCTGTTATTGTTTTTGGGTTTTTTTGTTTTGTTTTGTTTTTTGTTTTTTTGAGACAGGGACTCACTATGTAGTTGAGACTGACCTGGAACTCACTATGTAGCCCAGGCTGGTCTCAAACTCACAGTGATCCTCTTGCCCCAGCCTCCCAAATGCTGGGATTACAGGCGTGAGCCACCACGCCTGGTTTAAATGCTGTTTTTGACAGCTGTGCCAGGAAAGATCAGGACCAACTACAAATTAATGAGCTGTGAACTCCCTACATTCCTGTTCTTCCTGAGGGGAAATTTTTTTTTTCAAATTAAAAAACAAAACAAAACACCAGGCCAGGGATTTAGCTCAGTGCCACCTCACCTGCCTTGCAAACACAAAGTCCTGAGTTCATCCCCTGGTATCAAAACACCCGCCCCTCCCCAAAACCCCAACAAAACAAACATGAGTGTCTAATTTATCTCACTTAAGAGTATGGTCTCAAGGTGTAATTACCTAGAAATGTCTGAAGCACACCCTTCTTTATGGCAGAGTAGCACTCCATTGTATACTTAAAAAAGCACATCTTCATCCTCTCATCAGTTGATGGGCATTTGGGCTGTTTCCAAGGTCTAGCTATCACACACCGTGCTGTTATAAATATGGGTGTGGATATATCACTGTGGTACGATGCTTTTAATTCTTTCAGGAAGATACCAAGAAGACATATAGTGGGTCAAATAGAAACTCTACTTTTAGTTTTTTGAGGAATCTCTACACTGATTTTCACAAAGTTTGCATCAGTCTATACTCCCACCAAAAGTGGAGGATTCCTTTTTTCCCACAGCTCCACCAGCATTTGTTATTGGTCAGTTTCTTGATAACAGCTGTAGTGGGTTGATTAATGGACAACTTGTACTCCCCAACTGGACTGAATCACTGTGGTCTGAGCAGGGAGGATGCACCTGAAGATGGTTACCAATAGCCATAAAAAGGGACTGGGGAGGCAGATCTTGGCCTGTTGATTTTTCTAGGAGAAGCTTGCTGTGGATGGTTTTCTTGATGTGAACTAGGGTGTTCTCATAGGAGGAGGAGCTGGGGATCTCACTGTCACTGGGAATGGCTGCTGCTTTCATCGGGGGAGCTCTGATCTTTATCATGAGTGTCACTTCCTGGTTCCAATGTGGATCTCTCAGCTTGGTGGCACAGATCCTTCATTTCACCAAAATAGATTTTCTAGCCCATGGCATTGGGCCTTTCAGGTAGACATCCTCAATACAGACAGACAAGCATGAGACATTGCCGTGTGCTCTAGGCCACTGCATGGACTTGAGAAAGACATTGCCTTGGACTCCAAGCCTTTAGCTGGACTTGTGTGGGAAACTGCTGGGATCTAGGCCCTCAGTTGAATGTTTTGGGCTTCTAGTGTGTGGTTAATCTCCTGCACTCCTTTGCATTTAACTCTTTGGGTAATTATCATAAAATAATCTTATATGGCTGGGGATTTAGCTCAGTGGTTCCGGTGCCTGCTTCATAAGCTCAGGGTCCCGAGTTTGATCCCCAGACCAACAAAAAAAAAAAAAAAAACAATATAAGTTATGTGTCCCATATTTAAGGTATTCCCTTGCCCAATCCTGATGACTACAACAATAGCCATTTTTTTTTTTTTTTTTTTTTTTTTTTGGGTACCAGAGATGAACTCAGGACCTCGCATTTGTGAGGCAGGCATGGTGCCACTGAGCTAAGTCCCCAGATATAACAGCCATTGTTTTTGGAGTGATATAGAATGTCAGCATTGTTTTAATTTGCATCTCCTGAAAAACCAATGATGTTGAACATTTTTTCATATATTTATTTGCCATTTCTACTTCATCTAAGAAGTGTCTATTCATTTCAGATGCCCATTTTTGGATTGGATCTTTAAGATGGGGCTCTGATTTTTCTGAGTTCTTTATATATTCTATAATTCTTTGTCTGATGAATAGCTGATGGGTTGCCTCTTCACTCTGTTGGTGATTTCTTTTGCAGTGAAAAAGCTATTTTTTTGGGGGGGTTACCAGGGATTGCACTCCAGACCTTGCATTTGCGAGACAGGTGTGGTGCTACTAAATCAAATCCCTGGCCTGAAAAAGCTTTTTTCTTTCGTTTTTGGTACCAGGGATTGAACCTAGGACCTTGCACTTGCAAGGCAGCTGGCGGAAACACTGAGCTATATCCCCGGCCCTGAAAAAGCTTTTTTATTAAGATGAGACCCCAATTGTTGATTCTTTGTGATAGTTCCTGTACAATTGAAGTTTTGTTCATAAAGTTTTTGTTTACACCAATTTTTTTTTAGTTTATTGATACATTTTAGGTATACAGTACAGTTACATTCATCATTGGAATCTTGTACCTTTACATGACAGGTCTTGGTTCTCCTTTTTTCCCCTATCCCTGCCCTCCCTTCGCGCCCTCCTCCCCTCTCCATTTACAAACACTTTATTTCATTTTCTCATATTTTTTTCTTTTCCCTTATTACCTTTCCCCTAACCTTCCCACTTTCCCTACACCTTTAGCCCTTTTCTTCCTATTTCACATTGTCCATTATCTCATTAGGATCTTATGTACTATTATAGTTTTTCACATCAGAGAAGCTATTCGATATTTACACATGTGTGACTTATTTATTTCACTTAGGAGTATATCCTCAATATGTATCCATTTTCCTATGAATGAATCTAATGTCTCATTCTTTATGGCTGAGTAGTATTCCATTTTATAGAAAAACTACATCTTCTTTATCCAGTTTTCCACTGATGGGCAAATGGGCTGTTTCCAAGTTTTAGCTATTACAAACTGTGCCGCTATAAACATAGGTACGCATATATCACTGTGATAGGATTCTTTTAATTCTTTTGGAAAGATAGCCAGCAGAGGGATAGCTGGGTCAAATGGAACCTCTAGTCCCAGCTCTTTGAGGTATCTCCATATTGATTTCCATAGTGGTTGCACCAGACTGCACTCCCACCAACAATGGAGAAGGGTTCCTTTCTCCCCACAACCCCACCAACATTTGTTATTGTTTGATTTCTTGATAGCAGCCATTCTTTGTGGGGTGAGGCGGAATCTCAGTGTTGTTTTCATCTGCATCTCTCGAATGACCAGTGATGTGGAACATTCTTTCATTACACCAATGTTTTTGAGAGTCCTACCTATTCTACCTTCCAGCAGATTTAGTGTTTCTGTGTTTGTTTGTTTTTGAGACAGGGTCTCACTATGTAGTTCAGACTGCTTTGGAACTCACTACGTAGCCCAGGCTGGGCTTGAATTTGCAACGATCCTCCTTCCTCAGCCTCTGGAGTGCTGAGATTACAGGCGTGTGCCACAGTGCCTGGCATCTGTTTGCATGGTGAAAGATATGCCTCATTCTTGAAATTGTAATTAACTCTGTCTCACACTTCACAGTATTTAGTCTGAGACCTTTACTACATTCCACAAGTTTTATTTTCCTTACAGAGATCAAGTTGAAGTAGGATATATATCTGATTGACCTTGACATTCTCCTATAGGGTCTATCATACTGAAAACATATGGATATCCAGTGAATACTGGTATTTACTGACATATAGTTATTTTGTTTTACCTCAAATCAAGCCTTCTTTTCTAATCTCTTCAAATCTTTTTTTCTCTTTAAATCTCAATTGATGCTGGGTATGGTGGCACAGGCCTATAATCCCAGCACTCAGGAGGCTGAGGCATGAGGATCACCATGAGTCTGAGGCCAGCCTGAACTTCTAGTGAGACCCTGTCTCAAAAATACAAAACAGCTGGGCATGGTGGTGCATGCCTGTAATCCCAGCACTCTGGGAGGCTGAGGCAGGAGGATCTCTGTGAGTTCACCAACCTGGGCTACATAGTGAGTTCAAAGTCAGTCTCAATTACATAGTGAGACCCTGTCTCAAAAAAAAATATATTGATCTGTCCATAATTAATCTATGCTTATTAGTCTAATCAATTTATTTTTTATACAGTATAGTTCAGTGGTGGTAGAGCACTTGCCCAGTGGGCCCAAGACTTGGGTTCCATCTCCAGTACTCTTTGACCCTCAAACAAGGAATGGCAGAGCTAAGACCTCAACCTAAACACTAGGGTTTTAGAGCTCACGTTCTTTAGTAATTAGGCTACACTCTCTTCAATTAATGTTTTTGTTTTGAGTCAAGGTTTCACTATATAGTTCAGGCTGGCCTTGAACTCACTATGATCCTCCTGTCTCCACCTCCCTCCCAAGAGCTGGGATTACAGGCATGTGCCACCACACTTAGATTAATTAATGTTTTCTAAAGGAATAACATCTACCCCAGAAGGAATAATAACATTTGCCCCAAAACTAAGAGTAGGAGAACACATAAAAAGAACTTTTCAAACTTTGATAATGCATAAATGTAAGTAAATTCCTTCTAGCTACCATTTATTGTGTGGTAAGCAATGCACACATTTTTTTTCAGGGTTTTGCTATGTATCCCAGGTTACCTTCAAACCTGAAAACCTTCTGCCTCAGCCTCCAAAGTAGCTGGGATTACAGACATGAGCCACCATACCCTGCACGTTGTATTCTAATTCTTTGAAATATGGAAGCATATGTGTTAGTAAATCACTAGTCATACATCATTGTGTCATGAAACTAGAAGAACATAAACTAATTTAAACCTTTCATTTGTAAAATGAGACAGCTGAGACCCAGACTGACAGATGGTTTGCCAAGAGTGATACAGCTCATTAGTGTGGCTGAACCAGTGAGATAGGAGATTAGGGCGTGGCAAAAACTGGCTGGGAAGTAAGCGTGACCTGTTAATTATAATACTCAGGACACGTGCACAGAACAGTTCCCAAAGTCCTGCATGCAGAGTTCTCTTGAAAATTGGAGCAAATTTTTCAATAGGACAGCCTAGACCTGAAGTCAGCCTGAGGTGTGGCATCTCAGCACACTCTCAGGACTCCTATGTAGAAGTTCTCCTGGGATCCCTCGAGATTTAGACAGCATAAAAGGATACATTGAGGCCATGAAGTCTTATCTATCATAACTTTCTATGCTAGTCCACACTGTGTTTCCCAGACGCAGCATGTGCTTTTATTTTCACTCTCACCCTCTTCTATTTACTCAGTCCAAGCTTGTTCTGCAGAGCCAGTTTCTTTTCCACTCTGAATAATTTTTATTTTGGTACCAGGGATCAAACTTGGGTCCTTGCGCTTGCAAGGCAGGAGCCAAATCACTGAACTAAATCCTTGGCCCCATTTTTTTCTTTTTAAAACGAGGTCTTACTATGTAGTTCAGGTTGGGCCCTGGTTTCACTGTATAGTTCAGACTGGGCTTTGAACTCACTATGTAGCCAAGGCTGGCCTTAAACTCACAGTGATCTCCTGTTTCAGCCCCCCAAGTGCTGGGATTACAGGTGTGCACCACCACACTTCGCTCTTCACTCTTCAGTTTTACATTCTTGAATAAACTTTGTCACTGCTTTTTGCTCATTTTGTTCAATTCTTTGTTGGAGGCAAGAAGAACCTGGAATCCAACTCCAGAAGGAGGGGCAAGCCAAATAAAACTCAGTAACATTTAGGTGGCAAGCCACTTTTTAGAAACTTGCTACCTGATAACACCAGGACTGGGCTCCAGGGCCAGCCTATAGAAAGCTGTCTGCCCTCTCAGTCTTCTTTCTGTTGGGTAACCAAAAGCCAAAGTAGCTGGGTAGAAAAGGAACGAAAGTGAAGCGGAAATAAAGCAGCTGCAAGTGTTTCCAATTAAAATGAAGACATAGCAGCCTTGCCTGTGTATTTACAGTTGAGCTTCCTGAACGTCAAGTACCAGGCAGTGGCTGGGTTATAAGGCTTCCCAGGCTTCCGGAAGCCTCCTCTGTGCCTGTTGTCACGAAAGTGGCTGCAGTCTGGAATCTGATGGAAGCAAAATAACTCTCAGCTCCAAAGGTGCTGACACTTCAACTAGAATCAAGAAAGGATGTGGGCTTTACATTTCCCTGGAAAAAGTTTCTTTGCAGAGGAAACCTGGTGGGAAGAAGCCAAGTTATCCAAAGGAAGTTGTGACTCTGTTTGTAGGAACTAATTAAAGTCTGGGTGTGGATACATGCAAAGCATAAGGCATAAAGAGTAAATTTCCCAGAAGTCTCCTTTCCCTACCTCCAGTTCCTGGATGATGACTTCCTTATTTGCTATCTCTTCTCCTCTAGAAGGCAAACAGAGAAAAGACAAGGTAAGGAGGAAAGCTAGAGGAACAACCCTTCTGTCTCTCTTAGAAGCTATTTTTGTCTGAATACCTACCCCCCCATACTGGGAATCGAACTCAGGACCTTGTATTTGCCAGGCAGGTGCAGTGCCACTGAGCTAAATCCCTGGCCCTTTTCTCTCAATAAATTCTTCCTACTCTAAAAAAAGAAAAAAAAAAGGAAAGCTAGAAACACGTCATACATAATAATCATGTATGATGACCCAGTGCTCATGGGGAAGAAATGAGATTACCTCAGTGGTGTGGCCTGAGACTCAGTAATACAAAGTTGTATGAAAATGTCTCATACATTAGCCAGGCCATGGTGGCACATGCCTGTAATCCCAGCACCCAGGAGGCTGAGGCAGGAGAATCCCTGAGAGCTCAAGGCCAGCCTAAGGCCAGTCTGAACTATATAGTAAGACCCTGTCTCAAAACAAGAAAGAAAGAAAAACAAAAGAAAGTCTTCTACATTAACCCCCAAATATCTGAAGTTTCCACTGTGAAATAGGGCTGCTCACACTCAAGGTGTGGTGTGGGATCTTTGGGAATCCTAAAGATCCTTTCAAGGAGTCTTCAAGGGCAAAACTTTTTTGTAGTACTTCTGCGATGTTGTCTTTACACTTTTATTTTTATTTTTATTCTGGTACTGGGGATCAAACTTGGGACCTTGTGCTTGCGAGGCAGGTGGTGTAACCACTGGGCTAAATCCCCAGCCCTGCCTTTACACTTTTTAATTTATAACCTTTAATGCAAAAGCAATGATGGGCAAAATTGCTAGTGTCTAAGCACAGATCTATCCAGTTGCACTAAGCTGTACTCACAGTCATAGTAATCATTAGTGCCACATAAGAAACGAAACTTATTTCACGTAATATTCTTGAGGAAGCAAGGAAGTACATTATATAAATAGGGCGTGGTGTTACATGCTTGTAACCCCAGCTGAGGCAGGAGAGAATTCCCTGCGCTACACAGCAAGACTCTGTCACAAAACAAAATAAAACCCAACTTGCCAGGTGTAGACACTGAGGCAGGAGGTTCACAGGTTATAAAATGGAATTTGGGGATATATAATGAGATCCTGCTCTCCTCAAACTGGATATTGTGGCACATAGCTGTAATCCCAACATTTGGGAGGTTATGGAGGAGTGCAAACTTGAGCCCAGCCTATGCAATTTAACAATTTAGGCAACCCTGTCTCAAAACAAAAAATAAAAAAGTGCTGGGAATGTAGCCCAGTGTGAAGAAGGCTTGTGTTCAATCCCTAATACTAAAACAACAACGAATGAAAGAAGAAAGAAAGAAAAAAGGAAAGGAAAACTGCACTCCTTAAATAATAAGTTTGTGAGAGCATCACAAATTCAACCCCTGCCTGGAGAAGGGCTGGGATGTAGCTCATTGCAAAGGTCCTGGGTTTAATCCCCAGTCCTATTTAAAAAACCCAATAAACTAAATCTCAACTCTTTTTTGTTTGTTTGTTTGTTTTTGTAGTGCTGGACATGAAACCCAGAGCCTCATGCATGCTAGGCAAGTGCTCTATTACCAAACTATGTCCCTAGCCCTAAAACCTCAACTCTTGGCTACCCATAGTTATATTTATTTTGGGTGGCTTTTTTTTTTATATATATAAACAGGGTATCATTATGTAGCTCAGGTTGGTTTTGAGCTCACTATGAGTCTCAGTCACCCACATGCTGGGATCACAGGCATTGGCCACCACACCCCATGTTTTTGTTTGTTTGTTTGTTTTTTGAGACAGCATCTCACTATGTAGCCCAGGTTGGCCTTGAACTCAAGGCAATCCTCCTGCCTCAGTCTTCTGAGTGCTGGAATTACAGGTTTGTTTTTTTTTTTTTTTTTTTTTTTTTTTTTTTTTTTTTACTGGGGATCGAACTCAGGTCCTTGCGCTTGCAAGGCAGGCGCTGGAAACGCTGAGCTAAATCCCGGGCCCCTCGGGTGTTTTTTTAAAGGCAAAAACATTCAAGCTCCTTCCTTTTAGCTTTTTGAAATATACAGTATATAACTATATCTTTTAAAATGTTATGTGATAAACAGGAATTACTTCTGCCAATCCAAATATAATGGTATGATGGTTGTGTTGAGGAGAAGCACTTTGCGTAGCTGTTTAAATTGCAAGGTGAACAAGCTGCTTTTTTCAAAGAATATTTTCCTTGAATGATCAGCTGACAAATAAATATAGCGGTTATTCAGACTTGGAGTTGACAGATATTTTCTCAAAAATGAATAAATTGAACACATCAAGTCAAGGAAAACAACTGACAGATTTGTTGTAAAATGAATTTTAAACTTTCAAGAAAAATTTTGAAGTCTGGAAAACTTATATCCAGCATTGTATGTTTGACAACTTCCAAATACTTAAATTTTAAAACATTTTTGGCCACACTGGGGATTGAACCCAGGGTCTTGTGCATGCTAGGTAAGCACTACGCCTGTGGGCTCTCTTCCCACTTCCTTTTTTTTGAGACAGTGTTTTGCTATGTCCTCCTTGCTGGCCTTGAACTCATTCTGTAGCCCAGGCTGGCCTCCAACTCAGCCACCTGAGTACTGGGATTACAGGCCACCATATCAGGCCTATTTAATCTTTGAGATAGGGTCTTACTAAACTGTAACAGTTGGCTTCCAACTTTCCATCTTCCTGCCTTAGTCCTGAGTAGTTAGGATCCCAAGTGTGCACCACCATATCCAATTCTTAAATACTTTTCTAAGATTGATAGTGATATTAACAAATATTTTTGATATTATATAATGAAATGTGTAAACATTTGGAAAATTTACATAAGTCAATCAAATTTTCCAAATGAACGATAGAATGCATCATGTTACAAAATCAGACTAAGTGTTGGGGGTTTACTCAGTGGCTCTGCACCTGCCTCACAAGCACAATATCCTGAGAGTTTGATCCCCGGTACCAAAACAAACAAACAAACAAACAAAAAAACAGACTAAGTAAAAAATTCATTCAGAAAACAAGACAGACAGACTAATGAACTTTAATGTAACAGAGTTCATAAAGTTCATGGTTATAAATTCAGATTCCATATTGCAGCTAACCTTTAAAAAAACACCTGACTTAAAGAACCAAAACTACCACCTGTTAAAGTTTTTGTTTTGTTTTATGGTTCCAGATATCAAACTCAGGCCCTTGCATGAGACAGGCACGCTCTACTACTGAGCAATATTCCTGGCCCAATAAGATCTGTATAGGGACAAAGAAGAACATCTCTGATGATCTGAGAGGGTTACTAATCTATTCCTACCTTTCTCAACTCAAAATCTATGTAAGCTGGACTTTTAAATTTTATATTATTATAATGTTACTAACATATGTTATGTATATTATTTTAAATTATTTATTTATTTTTGTGCTGGGGATCAAAATTGGGCCCTTGCCCTTGTCCCTTGAGAGGAAGGTGGCATAACCACTGAGCTAAATCCCTCGCCTTGTTTTGTTTTTTGAGACAGAATCTTGCTATATATTTTAGGTTGGACTTGAACTCACTATGTAGCCCAGGCTGACCTGGAACTCACAGTGATCTTCCTGCCTCAGCCTCCTGAGGGCTGGGATTACAGGTGTGCATCACCACACCCAGCTTCTGGACTGTTTAAAGATCAAACAAACAAACAAAAATCACAATAGATTGAATGCAGAAGCAGAGATGGTAATCTAACAGACTTCTATGAAGATAGACACTAATAAAGTATAGAGCCAGGCATGGTGGCTCATGCCTGTAATCCCAGCACTTGGGAGGCTGAGGCAGGAGGATCGCTGTGGGTTCGAGACCAGCCTAGGCTACATAGTGAATTCCAGGTCAGTCTCAACTACATAGTGAGACTCTGTCTCAAAAAACCTAAAAAAAAATTTTTAGAAGAATTATGCCTCCTTTTTTTTTTTTTTTTTTTGTACCAGGAATCAAACTCAGGACCTTACTCTGGCAAGACAGGTGCAGTGCTACTGAGCTAAAATCCCCAGCCCTGCCAATCTTTATTTAGAATAGAATATAACATTAGCCGGGTGTGGTGGTGCACCCCTGTAATCCCAGCACTCAGGAGGCTGAGGCAGGAGGATCGCTGTGGGTTCGAGACCAGCCTGGGATACATAGTGATTTCCAGGTCAGTCTCAACTACACAGTGAGACCCTATCTCCTATATTAAAAATTTTTTAATGTTAACATTTAAGTATAATGGATGCTGGGAAATGGGAAGAAAGTGTTCAAATGTGAAGGGGATGAGGGAGGAGGGAGGGAGAGAGAAGGGACAAGAAAAAAGTGAATATAAAAGGAAAAAAATGGAAACAAAGCTTTTGTATCTAGGGTGGTAGAGGGCTTGAGGGGGGAATGGGAAAAAGTAAAATAAAATTTTAAGAAAAGTTGTGCCAGGGATTTAGCTCAATGGTGCTGCTGCCCGCCCTACAAGTGCAAGGTCCTAGGTTTGATCCCCAATACCTACTCCAAAAAGTGAACATTTAATTGTTAAATGTTTGTTTTTGTTTTTGAGACTGGGTCTCACTATGTAGTTGAGACTGACCTAGAACTCAATATGTAGACCAGGATGGTCTTGAACTCACAGTGATCCTCCTGCCTCAGCCTCCCAGAGTGCTAGGATTACAGGCATGTGCCACCATGCCTGGCTTAATTATTAAATGTTTAATTTAAAAAGCTAACAATATTTATGGATGCATTATTAAATTCTTTTAAAATGGAAGTAAAAGAAGATGACATTCTCAACCTTATTTGTTTGTTTATTTATTTATAGGTGGCTGTCACTATGTTGCCCAGGTTGGTCCTTCTGGATTCAAGCAATTCTCCTGCCTCAGCCTCTGGAGTACCTGAGATCACAGGCACCACAATGCGCTGCTGTCATTTTAGTCATTTTTAAGGGTAAAATTCAGTGGTATTCCATTCATAATGTAAGGTAATCATTGGCACTATCTTTTACCAAAAATTTTTTATCATCCTCGGTCAAAAAGTGTACTCCAGATGGGCATGGTGGGCACAGCCTGTGATACCAGCACTCTGGGAGGCTGAGGAAAGAGAATCACAAGTTCGTGTCCAACCTGGGCAATGTAATAATTTAGAAAGACCCTCTCTCAAAATAAAAAATTTAAAAATGCTGGGGACTGAGCTCTGTATAAAGGCTCATGTTCAATCCCCTAGTAGTAAACAAACAAAAAACTAGCAACTCTAGTTCTTAAATGATACATCTCCATTCTCCCCTTCTCCTAGTCCTTGTCCTCTAATCTGTCTTGTCTCTATTAATTTTCTATTCTATATGTCTCATGTACATGGAAATATACAATATTTGTCCTTTTGTGACTGGCTTTTCTCACTTAGCATAATGCTTTCAAAGAGTATCCATATATATATATATACACACACACACACACACACACACACACACACACATGCACTTCATTCCTTGGCAATTTCTTTTTATGGATGATTAACATTCCTCAGCCAGGCATGGTAATCCCAGCACTTGGGAGGCTGAGGCAAGAGGATCACCATGAGTTCCAGGACAGCTTGGACTATATAGCAAGACCCTGTCTCAAAAAGCAAAACAAAACAAAACAAAGCAAAATTCCACTGCACACATATTCCACATTTTATTTACCTATTCATCAGCATCAGCAGATAAATGCCTGTGTTATTTCTAAATTCAGGCTCCTATGAACAATGTTGCTATGAATACTGTTGTACAAATTATCTGAGTCTGATTCCAATTTGTGTAGGTATACACCTATGAGTGGAATTGCTAGGCAATGAATTAATCTCATTAACTTTTTTTTTTTTTTTTTTTTTTTTTTTTTGGTGGGGTATTGGGAATTAAACTCAGGACCTTGCACTTTTCAGGCAGGCATGGTGACACTGAGCTAAATTCCCGGCCCATTAAACTTTTTGAGGAACTGACAAACTGTTTTTCAAAGCAGCTATACCATGTACCATTTGTTTTGTTTTGTCTTGAGACAGGGTCTCACTATGTAGTTGAGACTGCCCTGGAACTCACTATGTAGCCCAGGCTGGTCTCAAACTCACAGCGATCCTCCTGCCTCAGCCTCCCAAGTGCTGGGATTACAGGCATGTGCTACCACGCCTGGCTCCAGTACCATTTGGACTGAATGCAGGACCTTCCCATTGAACTACATCCTCAGCCTTTTTTTTTTTCTTTTCCTTTTTCAAGTACCAGGGATCCAACTCAGGACCTTGAGCTTGCAAGGCAGGTGCAGTTCCACTGATTTAAATCCCTAGTCCCCTTTCTTCCTTTTTTTAGACAGGGTCTCACTGGGTGGTTTATTTATTTATTTATTGCAAACCATTTATCGGTACATTTTAGATATACCTAATGATAACATTCATCATAGGGAATTTGTACCTGTATATAATATATCTTATTTCTTCACTATGTCATTTAGAATGGCCTTCACCTCATTGTGTAGCTCAAGCTGGCCTCAAAGTGGCAGTGATCCTTCTGCCTCAGCTTCTCTAGTGCTCGGATCACAGGTGTGTGCCACTATGCCCAGACAAAATTTATTTTTATTTGATATATAAAAATATATACATTTTTATGGGGTAACATATGATGTTATATAATGTTTAAATCAAGGCAAACATATCAATATCCTCAAATATTTTTTAAAGGTAGTGAGGTTTTATGTTTATTAAAGATTTTATAGGTAGGAAAAGAAATATGCTGTACAGAGTGAGTGTGGGCCAATTAAAAGAAGTAAAAGAATTACACTCTACAGAGTTCAGAGAAGGCCACTGAAAGAATTTACAATTGCAAAAATGTTAATGGCTTTTATATACCCCCTTATGATGTCAGATTTAGGTTATCCTATCAAAAACTTGATGACTATGCCAGAAGAACTGAAGATAGCATTCTCTGATTGGTCCCAAATGCAGCTTTGGGTACATGTGTCCTGGATCTCTGTGATTGACAATCATGTTCACTTGCCCAGCCAGTTTGCCACATGCTAATCTGCCTCACTACACTGTCTGTCAGGTTAGCCATGTGTGTTAGTTACTTTTCTCTCACTGCTGAGACAAAATACCCGACCCCCAAAGTTGGAGGGGAAGGGATTTACCTGGCTTACAGGTCATACAGGTTTTAGTTGGCTGGCTCCAAGACAAGAATGGCAAATAGACATCACAGAGGAGAAACAATTGGCATGCATAAGGTAGCAAAGGCAACAAGAGGACATCACCTCATCTTTCTGCCTCTTTTGTCCCATTCAGATTACTAGGATTAGGGCAGTGCTGAAACACTCAAATGTAGCGGTTTAATAATCACAAGCCCTTAATCCCAGCATCACACATTTCAAATTCAGCTACCTCTGACCAAATGAGGCTTTGGGGGGACATCCAGACCCAAACCATAACATTCCTCCACTGCCCCCACAAAGACTTGTGTACATTCCTTTATGCAAAAAGGCATTTAGTCCATTTCTAAAGAGTTGCCAAAGTCCAAGTACAAAGTCTCTGAGATTCAAGGCAAACTCTTAGCTGCAAATCCCAGTACAAATGAAAAGAAAATTAAACACTTCCAATATTCCACGGCACAAGTCAGATAGACATTTCCATTCCAAAAGGTACAAGTAGGGGGATACAAAGGAATGGGAACAAAACAAACATTAAATCCCAAAGTTCCACTTCCAGCATCCTCAGCAATCTGTGGCAAGTTGTGAACTCCAAGGGCTTTGGATGAAGCACTTCTGGTGGTTGTAGCTCCCACAGCTTCTCTCTGGGGCTGGCTTTGCTTCCTCCTTGCAGCTTTCCTTAGATGATCCATGCTCCTAGCTTTTCCAAACGTCTAGGGTCTCCACTGCACCTTTGGCTTCACATTGACTGCTTCCTATGCTGTCCTCTCAGAGGCAACTGGCCTTCTTCTGAAATCTGGGTGGAAGCTTCCTGATTCTACAACTCTTGCATTCTGCATGCACCTAAAACCAGCACCAGGTGGATGCTACCAAGGTCTGCTGCCAGCTGTAGCTGTAGCCAGGCTTCCTTCTCTCTTGGCTATAGGGGTCCAGTGCCTATGAACCATATCCTGAGAAACAACTTCCCTAAGCCGCCATTTTGGAGCAACTTGGCTGCCACCATTCAGGAACATGGGGCTTTCTTCTCAAAGCAAACTCTTTCACCTTTACAACTTTGAGACTGCCAAGGGTGGAATTCTGCTGTGTTCTGTGATACACTCTGGCCATCTTTTCTATTCTGCTCCTGCTCAGCAATCAAGATCTCCTCTGCTCTATCTTTGCAGTCCATAGCTTTACTGGTGCTTCCTTTCTGGCCAAACTCAAAACATTTTAAATCACTCTGCTGGGATCTTTGCTCTTGATTCTCAACATAGATCTGGCTAAAAGCGCACAACAATAGCCATGCCACCACTTCAATATTCAACTGCCTTGGAATTTCTTCCGTGAGATTATTTAGTCTTCTGCCCCTAACCTCAGTCCCAGGCAGTCTCTGAACACACACAAAATGCAAACTTTCTGCCAAGCCATAACACACATCGTCTGGAGTCCAGCAGCCAATGCAGTCCTTCTTCCTAGCAGAAACTTCTCAAGCCTGGTCTTTACCAGCTTTCTGGTCTTCTGAGCTCTGACCAGAATCTCCCACACACAGCAGCCTAAGGCGTTCCGCTCTAATTCTATAGACAACATCTGCAAACTTTATTTAAGTCTTCACCATCCCAAAAGTTCCAAGGGCTCTTGTACCACAATGGCCAGGGAATGTCACAGCTGACCTCACTTCTTTGGTATCAAATTTCTGTGTTAGTTACTTTTCTCTCATTGCTGAGACAATATACCCAACACCCAAAGTTGGAGGGGAAGGGATTTATTTGTTTTTGTTTTTTGAGACAGGGTTTTACTATGTAGTTGAGACTGACCTGGAACTCACTGTGTAGCCCAGGCTGGTCTCGAACTCACAGCGATCCTGTTTTGTTGTTTGCTTTCTTTTGAGACAGCCATCTAACTACATACTTCAGGCTGGCCTTGAACTATGTAGCCCAGGCTTGCCTTGAACTCTTGGCAATTCTCCGGCCTCAGCCTCCTGAGTGCTGGAATGACAGGCGTGCATCACCATGCCTACCTTGCAATGAAAAATTTTGAGAGATATGTCCTTAACAGTATGTTGTTCCCAATTTAGAAATTTATATGAATAATAAATGTACTGAACATGAAACATCTGGGAAAGTTCTACAATGAGCTAGAAAAGCCAGTTTCCTGGACTGAATGAAGGCAAAGAAAGGATGAGCTGGTAGCATACACTACCCCATGCCTACACAGGCTTCCCTCTTACTTTTAAAATTACCTGATACTGTCGCCATATCTGATTTTGAACTTATACACACTGGGTCCTGCATGAAGAAACCTCGTCTCTGGAAATGGGTAGGTAAAGGGTTTTAAACTCATTGCTTCTGAATGGTAGCCTAAAGACAGTAGAAATAGTAGAAAATTATTAAAAAACTAAAGATGACTCTTTACATATAGGAAAGGGAACCTGTACAATCTGTATCATCTTTTTGTTTTGTTTTGTTTTTTGAGACAGGATCTCACTATGTTGTTCAGGCTAACTTTGAACTATGTAGCCAGGCTGGCCTTGGAATCATGGTGATCCTCCTGCCTCAACTTCCCTAGTGCTGGCATTACAGACGTATGCCACCACACCCCACTATACCATCTTTTCACAAGTAAAATACCCAATACTTAGCACCACTGCCCATGTACCAGTTCAGCTCTGCTATTCATCACTTGGATCATTCTCCCCACTGCATGGAGCAGGATCACGGTTTGGGGGACCTCTATGTTTGAAAGCAAATAACTAGAATTTAAGTTTTATTGTTTATTTTAAATTTTTTTTCTGGTACAGGGAATTGAACCCAGGACCTGTGAATTGGGTACATCCCCAGCCTTTTAAAAATTTTTATTGTTTGTTTATTTATCCATTTTTTGAGATAGGGTCTCCCTATATAGCCCAGGCTGGCCCCTAACTCATAGAAATCCTCTTGCCTCAGCCTCCTGAATGCTGAGGTTACAGGTATGCAGCACGATGCCTAGCTTTTTTTTTTTTTTTGGTAGTGGGAATCAACTCTGGTCCTTGTGCTTTCGAGGCAGGCGGCAGAACCACTGAGCTAAATCCCTGGCATATATATGTATTTTTTAAAATTGTGAGACATGGTCTCCCTAAATTGCTAAGTGTCTAGGTTGGGCTCAAGTTTGTGATCCTCCTGCCTCAGCCTCCCAGAATGCTGGGATAACATATATTTGCCACCACACCTAGCTTCCCAAATACTTCTAGAATCTATTATCCTTCCCCATTTTACTTTCCCTGAAACCTAGGTGGATGTGAGGAGGGCTTGAATTAAATAATGAGACATTACAAAGGATGTGCAAATAAGAGGCACAGTTAGGAGGATCTCTCCCATCATTAATACCAGACAAAATGAAAGGAGGAGCACAGCCACTGCATACAATCAATGCACCAAACAAGGTTGAACACTATTCCCAGAGGTGCCAAGGAATTCCTTATTTTACCTATTTCTCAATTACTCTTCCTCTCCACCAACTGTGAGGCTTCCTTGAGCCCCAAGAGTGACTGCTACACCCCTAGCACTTAGTATCAATAGTCATATTTTTTGAATTTCAGAATTTTAGGTCCTTTCCATGGGGCACTCAGTAAAAGAGAATGCTCGGGGAAATGGTCAGCATGATTCCCCTTCTGAGATGGCATTTGGCATGTTAGAATCAAGCACACTGTGATTTTTTTTGTCACTGGGGCTTTTTTGTACCTCTCTTTATTTGCAGAAGTAATGAGCCTTGTGCTCCTTTTGCATCTCCTATGGCACCTCAAATAACGAAGAGGTCCAGAGCTCCTAAGGATCACTTACAGCAAGCAACACAAGATATTGATTTTAGAGGCAGCTAAGAGGTAGTAAATACAAGCACAAAGTAAGAAGAATATGGATTTGAATCTCATCTCAGGTGTCCCTACTTAATTTCTCTGAAACTTGGTTTTCTTATGGAATACACTTTTTTTTTTTTGGTACCAGGGATCGAACTGGGGTCCTTGTGTTTGCAAGACAGGCGGCGGAACCACTGAACTAAATCCCTGGCTGGAATACAATTTTTTTATGCCCTATTCTAAGTGTATACTTATATATACATATGTAATATATACATATGTATATATTACCTCGCTTAATCCTCACACCAAGCCTGTGAGATAAAGAGTCTAAATTTGATAGACAAGAAACAGGTACTGAGAGTTGAAGTAAACTGCTCACAGTTATCAATGTTTGAATTTGGATTGTAACTGAAGTAGTATAGATCCATTAACCCTGCTTCCACTGTAATTTCTTTTTTTTTTTTTTGAGATAGGATCTCACTATATAGTTGAGACTGACCTGGAACTCACTATGCAGCTCAGGATGGTCTCGAACTCACAGCAATCCTCCTGCCTCAGCCTCTCGAGTGCTGGGATTACAGGCATGCGCCACCACGTCTGACCATCCACTGTAAATTTTGGGGCTATAAGGAAAGAAAAGAACAAGATAATAAACATAAACCAGGTGTTGGCACATACCTGAGAAGCTGAGGCAGGGTGATTGCATTTTAAACACAGCCTGGACAACCTAGTAACTTGGAAAGACTTCCTCAATAATAAAAAAGAGCTGAGGACATAGTTCAGTATGAAGGCCCTAGGTTCAATCCCTAGTATCACACATAAACACACATAAATGATAATAAATAAATTTTTTTGTGTGTATATGTGGTACTGGGGATCAAACTCAGGACCTTGGGCTTGCCAGGCAGGTGTTATGCTGCTGAGCTGGCCATGTTGTTGTTTTTTTTTTTTGAGAGAGAGGGTCTTGCTATGTAGACCAGGCTGGCCTGGAACTCCTGGCATTCCTCCTGTATCAGCCTCCCAAGTGCTGGGCTACAAGTGTGTGCTACCATGCCCAATAAACATAATTTTGTAAGTGGTAAAATTTCGCACACACATAAAGGACTATTTCATCATTCTTTCCTCCACATTATCTTAACACCATTTCTACTCATCAGGGAAAAGTTGTACAATAGAGTCAGAAGATTCATGTGCCAAAAATGAAATTTCTCATAATTTCCAAAGTTCAATTCTGGGGCTGCCAGTGAAAAGATTCCCCAGTATCTGATCTTGACTGCTTGGGATTAGAATGACAGGAGGTTGGAGCCAGAGCCTATTCTTTCCTCCACATTATCTTAACACCATTTCTACTCATCAGGGAAAAGTTGTACAATAGAGTCAGAAGATTCATGTGCCAAAAATGAAATTTCTCATAATTTAAAAAGTTCAATTCTGGGGCTGCCAGTGAAAAGATTCCCCAGTATCTGATCTTGACTGCTTGGGATTAGAATGACAGGAGGTTGGAGCCAGAGCCTATGGGACTATTTAGACTAGAATTGTAGTCAAAAGTTAAAAAAAAAAAAAAAAAGTTGGTGCCAACTGCAAAGTCATCAAAGAGGAAATACTGTTCATATCCTGAAAAAAATCTTCCTGATACCCCTTGTTCAAGACATGGCAGGAACCCACGCTAGATCTGTGAATGATTTGGTTGGTGCCGGATGACTTAATTCTAAGTGGGCAGAAAGCCCACCTGGTAAGACTTAGGTTGTTGACACAGAAATTTAGCTGTGTTATTCCAAGATGCAGACTCTTGCTAACAGACTGGGCATCAGAGGAAAAGAGATAAAGGATATTTTCTGGAAGTGACAACCTAGAGAGGAGACTTCATGTGCTATGTCACAGCTAGCCATCTGAAAGAAGGCAAAAAACAAACCTTTTCTAGCTGGGGCCTGTTTGTGTTAATTACTGGCTGCCTGCCTCAGAAACAAACATCACACACTAATTATTTCATTTGAAAATAAAGATTAGACAGCATAATTCAAAACAATCACATAGCATTAGGGGCTCAAAGATTTCACAGGGTTATTTTCTAATATTGACTACTGTAGTCATGGTGACACTATGTCCTAGTAACTATTAGTAAGTTGATGAGACCTTGCAGAAAAGGTCAGATTCTCGACCCATTTTTAGGTGACCACAAATCATGATGGTTTTCCTTACTTATTTTTTTGGTACCAGGAATCAAACTCAAGACCTTGTGTCTGCCAGGAGGGTGCAGCACCACTGAGCTGAATTCCAGGAAAAAGATTGGAAACTGGATTGACTAAGGCTTGAGTTCTACTTCTCCCTCATAGCAGTTATCAGACCCCATGAAAATCATTTAGCCTCTTCATATCTTAGTTTCCACATCTACATTTCTTTTCTTTCTTTCTTTTTTTTCTTGGTACTGGGGATTGAACTCAGGACCTTGCACTTGTGAGGCAGGCATGGGGCCACTGAGCTAAATCCCAGGCAACTACAATGGGAATTCCACCTATCTGTAATTGTTGTGAGAAGCAAGTGAGATAATGCTGTAAGCAGACACTTCATAAACTCCAGAGTATTATATAAACATCAGCTGTTATGATAGATGTCCAATTTCTTTCTCAAATCCAAGTGAGCAAAACTGATCAGCTTTAATCTCAATGCAAAATCTGCCAAATCTCAGCCAAGAATTTTTTTCTAAATTCTCAAGTAGCAGGGCCTAGTAGCATATACTTGTAATTTCAGCACTTGGGAAGCTGAGGCAGGATAATCGCTGCGAGTTTGAGGTTAGGCTGGGCTACATAGTGAGTTCAAGGGCAGCCTGAACTACACAGTGAGACCCTGTCTCAAAAGAAAAAAAAAAAAAGTAAACTAAAAAGCATCTGAGTCAGTATACAACCTGAGGCAGAAGTAAATTCTATACAAAGATAATGGTATGACTATTGTGATGGGAAGAAATGATGATAAAAAAATACAGTCACTAAACCTACCTGGTAATATTTGGTGGAGAAATCCTCTCACAACATTGAAGAATAAAAGAGCTTCCTAAGCATCTTTTCAAAATACACTTACTGGGAAATTATCACAAAAGTTTTGAGACTACTAAGACCACTGAGTATGGTCATCAAAATATGGAACTCATCTATGGCCGCACCACCTTGTACCTGCCTGATCTCATCCAAAATAGAGAATTCCCACTTATGCTGTGAATCCAACAGCCATGGTTTTTTTTGTTTTGTTTTGTTTTTTGGGTTTTTTTTCCCCTTTTCTTTGAGATAGGGCCTCACTATGTAGTTCAGCCTGGCCTCCAATTTGCAGCCATCCTCCTGTCTCAGCCTCCCAAGTGCTAGGATTAGTCATGAGCCACCATGCCCATCTCAAACCCTATTTTATAACTCTATTTTCAAAAAGAATTATTCTCTTTTCTCACCTTACAGGGTGAAAGGATGATTAATGAAATACATATATAAATGTTTGCTATAGTACTGTTTATGGGTTACCCAATAAAGAAGTATTCTTTTCTTTATAGCAAAGTGTTACTATATAGGAAAAAAAGAGACTGATGACCTAAGACTACTCAGGGTATGTCCCTGTTTATGGATGCCATTCTGTTTTTTGTTTTTTTGTTTTTTTGAGACAGGGTCTCACTATGTGGTTGGACTGACCTGGAACTCATTATGTAGCCCAGACTGGTCTTGAACTCACAGTGATCCTCCTGCCTCAGCCTCCCAAGTGCTGGGATTACAGGCATGCACCACCATGTCCGGCACCATTCTGTTTTTCCCAAAGTAACTTCCCACTCTTTCTGGTAAGAAATAACCTTTAAGCCGGATGTGGTGTGCACCCCTATAATCTCAGCACTCAAGAGGCTGAGGCAGGAGAATTGCTGTGAGTTGGAGGCCAGCCTGGGCTACTTAGTGAGTTCAAGGCCCCACTGAACTACACATCAAGACCCTATCTCAATCAATCAATCAGTAAATGGAAATAACCTTTAAATGCCATTGACATTGTGTAGGACTGGATTCGCCACTGGAACTGCGTCAGATTTTGTTTTGTCTCATTTGAGAGAGGAGGGTGAGTAACTGAATTTAATCATTAGGAAGATGCCTTGAAATGAAATCCAAAGGTCCTGGTGGACAAATCAGAAAGGAACATAAGTGAACCTCTTAAATTACTTTTTGAACCTAAGTATATCTTCCACTTCCACCTTAAACATCTAAAAGATGAGGAAAAACTACCTTTGGTCAATAATTCCCAATTATGCTCCTTATTCTGGAAAAACAATGTTCCATCTCACCACCCTATCTAGTAGTTATGGCTTGTTGCATGAAGATCAACCTGTTCATTAGCATTCATGTCACACTGCATTCACTGCAGCTATCTTAAAATCTGACCAACTCCAAGAACCCAAAAAGCATTTGAATGTAAAACTGAAGGCAACAAGGGACGTTTTATTTTTTTGTTATACCACTGGGTAAGCTGCCCTGAAGCAGTACATGTAGAGAAGAAAATTTTAAATGCATTAAAAAAGCAGCAATATTAGTAGTTTCAGGAGGGCAAAGTGGTGGGAAAAAAATATCCTCAGTATGTTTTACAAAGTCAAGCTGTAAACTCTAAGTCTCTGATGTACATATCTCAAAGGTCTTAGTGGAAGAAAGATAAAGAAGTCTGAAAAGAAAGCTTCCAAAACATACAGCTTTGTTCTTGGCATGAAACTGCAGCAAATCCTGAGGAAATTAAATTGTAGGAAAATCAAATGACTTTTTATATAAACAGCAAATTTCACTCAGGAATTCTGAAATATTTTACTAACTTTAATCCAGTTCTAGTGGGATATTGGGGAGATAAAAATTACTAGATTGATAAAGATACCTGCCATGAGATTATCTGATCTGGCCAAGGTCACAAAACAATTGCAAAACTAAAATTCAAATATTTTGCTAAAGCAAGGTAGGCCAGGTGAATGAAGGTATCAAGAATGAGGCTACTGCTGGTCATGGAGGTTCATGCTTGTAATCTCAGCACTTGGGAGGCTGAGGTAAGAGGATCTCAGCAAGTTCGAGGCCTGCCTGGGCTACACAGTGAGTTCAAGGTTACACTGGACTGCATAGAAAGACCCTGTCTCCAAAAAAAAAATAAGTTGCTACAGTACTTCAGGAAAAAATAGTGCTTCTATGGATTTGAAGTTTTAGTAGTTAGTGAGTAGCTGGAATTGAGGTATCTCTGATAGAGGGAATCAAGGATGGCTTGTTTATATGGGGAAGGATTTTAAGGAAGAGATTAGGGAAGCAGAATCAGTAGTTCTGTTTTGGTTAAGCCTGAGATGCCTATTAGACATCCAAGGTATGCTGAGGAAGCAATCTCAGGGATGAAAATGAAAATGGAAATATAAATTTGAGTCATCAGTGTTTAGTTGGTATTTGAAGATACTGGAATGGATAAGATCATCTACAGAGAAAGTACAGAGAAGGGAAAGGTGCTTCCGTATAAACCAGATTATGGACTGTGGAGTCTAGCCTAAGAGAAGTAAGAATACACTGAGGAGTATAGTAATTTTTTAAATTACATTACCATACCAGGAGTGGTGGCACACACACTCTGGAGGCTGAGGTAGGAGGATCGCTGTGAGCTCGAGACCAGCCTGGGCTACATAGTGAGTTCCAGGTCAGTCTCAACTACATAGTGAGACCCTGTCTCAAAAAACCAAAAAACAAAACAAGAAATAATTACATTATCAGTAGCTGTGAGTTAAAAAAAATTCCTCTGGATGTGAGAGACAAGAAAAGATGAAAAGGGACCAGCTAGGAGACTCCTGCATGGTTTCCAGGCAGACGCTGAACATAGTGGAGATGTAGAAAATGGGTTGATTTGGAAGATGCTGGTGACTTGATGGAATGATTTCCAGTCACTTGAGCAACTAATTGAAGAGATGCAAGTGTGCCATTCTGAAGAGATAAACCTTGGAAAGTACATTTTGTTTGTTTGTTTGTTTTGTACTGGGGATTAAACTTAGGACCTTGTGCTTGTGAGGCAGGTGGCAGAACCAATATTTAAATTCCTAGCCTGGAAAGTACATTTTAGTGATCAGATAAGATCGGGTGCGTTCAAGGTGGTATGGCCATAGATGGAAAGTACACTTTTGAAAGATGCTAAGCCTACTTTTGGATATGCTCAACTCTGTAGTGCCAATGAGATTATCATATATTGTTGGAATTGTGGTAGGTTTATTACCTGCACGTGTGCAAAGGAGCAAATTAGAGTTCAGAAAAGTCAAGGATATCCAGCACATATACCTGCTCACATCTTTCTGTCCATTTTCCTAGATACCAAGATTCAAGAAGAATTAGCTTGGGCTGGGAATTTAGCTCAGTGGCTCTGCTGCCTGCCGCATAGCTGGGAGTACCCCCGCCCCATGCCAGCACTCGGGAGGCTGAGGCGGGAGAATCGCAGTGAGTTCAAGGCCGGCCTGGGCTACATATCTCAAAAGAAACAAAACCAGGGCCAGTATTGTAGCTCATCAGCACAGCGCCTGTCTGGCAAGCACAAGGCCCTGAGTTTGATTCCTGATACAAAAAACAAAACAAACACCACCCCCCCAACCAAAATAAAAAAGTAAATAACAAGAAGCACTGAGTGCCATTACTCAACTATTCACTTCCAAGGTGCAACCATGTATTTGAAAGCCAGAAATTCATTCAAATTTTTAAGACACGATGTGACAGGAAATGTTGCGATGGAAGAAGTCTTGTTTTCATGGCAACTGCTAAGCTTGGGTGAGCGGGTGGCTAAGGACCCAGATGAGCACTTTTGTACAGGTAACATTCCCTGCAGGGCGGGCTGAGTGGGGTGGGGAGCCGGCATGAATGCCACGTGAGGGGTAAGGGCAGGACGCGGTGTCTCAGCGTCTGGGCTGGTCACTGCCGGGCCGGAGTCCGGACCGCCAGCCGCAGCCCTCTCCTCCCTTGTGCCCTGCCGCTACCCGTGACACAGACCGGCCCCCGGCAGTGCGGGGCTGAAGAGGTGACCTGAGGAGCACGGGGACATTGCAGCTGCCAGAGGAAAGAAACGCAAAGCCGACGTGGCGGGAGCCCCAGCCGCCGCCCGGTGCAGTTACCTCAGCCCCATGGAGCTCTGGCAGGCTCTGTCTCACACACTGACGGGGTTTTTTGCGCCTCAGAAAGGCTAAGACCTGCCCGCTAAGAACTGCTCCCTCAAAAGGGCGGGCGCCAACCTCAAACTAAAGCGGGAGAGAGACGCGCGCATCCTCACCGGAAGACCGCTGCCTCAAGAGAGCTTGCCGCGCAACGGCCCGCCGGGTCTTCTGCGCACGCGCAGCTCTGCGCCCTGGCCTAGCGCCGGGGTC
>NW_022900939.1:23726271-23734908 GCF_012274545.1 Fukomys damarensis | reverse complement strand
GCCTCCCCGCGGCGTCTCGAATACCCAGGCTCCTTTGGGTCGCTGCCAGGTTCATACTGCATGTGTTAATCTAGCCGCTGCTACTGTCTGCTGTCGTCCGTCAGGAACAGGTGACTGTAGGGCCCCTACTCTTTGTCAGGAATTGTGCGAGGCCGCCCCAAGCACACTCTCATTTACTTCTCACTGTCAAGCTGTAAGGCTGGTCTACATGGCCCTGGTTTTGGGGTTTTGGTTGTTTGATTTTTGTTTTTGGCGTTTGCCAGCGGGCAGAGTTTCACTTATGTAGTTCACGTTGGCCTTGAACTCACTGTATAGCCCACACTGGCCTCGTACTTGTGTTGATCCTCCTGCCTCAGCCTCCCAAATGCTGGGATTATAGATGTACTCCACCATGCCAAGCCATTGCTGAGTTGTAAGGAGCTCCTAAAAGGAGTACTGATTTTATAGAGTTGGAAGAAATTGAACGTGGGTCTGGGTGATTCCAAAGGCTGAGCACACTCCCTTCAGCTTTTTGGGGGTCAAGTTCTGCATTGTGAATTGTTAGGTAATTTGGCCACATTTTTGCAGGTTAGAGCTGGGTAAGATGATGGATTTGCCCACTTGGAAGATACTCATGGCCTTAATCCTCATGCAATCACCCGCCTGGCTTCCCTGCTCATGCTGGAGTTCCCTCTGTGAACTGCCTCCCTCATCTCCTCAAAAACCCTATTCCACACACCCAGCGAGTAAATTCAAAGGCTGAGTCTTGTTCATCTTTTCTTAGTCAGGGTAACTAAGCAACTCTTAGTTGTCTCAAAGGTAGCAGTGATGGTGAACCTTTGAGAGATTTCAATAATACAAACAGCCCACTGTGGCACAAAGGTCTGGGAAAGTTAAGCAGGAAAAGAAACTATGTTGTGGTAGGGAGAGGCAAGTGGATCTCAGGAGGGCAATGTCCAGTCCGCAGAGGGCGTCTGTCACCCCATCTCCCGCTGAAGAGAGGCCTGTGGGAAAGGCCACTTCATTATGATAGATGAATTTTTCAAGAACATCTGAAAACTTAATTTTCATGGAGAATCTCCCATTTGAAAAATGTTGGCGACTCATTGGAAAGTGCGTACACTGGGAAGGCTAAAATCAGCACAGTGAGGGGCCGGTGTAGCTCTTGGGCCTGACCTTACCTGGTACACAGTAAAAGTTGACAAATCGGCAGGACTTGGTCACGGTGCAGGGCAGTCTTCTGGCTGCTGTTGGTTGCTCATTGCTTGTACTCTTTCTACTTCTGAACTGAGAGAAGGACCCTTTGGTGGGAGTGGGATGATGCAGGGTGAGGAAACCAGGCTTCTGATGAAGTTGGAGAAAACAGCTTGCCTATGTCTTATTTATTTATTTATAAGAGGAAAATTTATTGGAGAATAGGAATGAGGAATAAGAATAGCTCCTGGGAGACAGGAGAGTCCCAAATGGGTTGCCACGGAGCCCACTTTTCAAAGAAAGTTTTATAGAGCAAAGTCACTGCGGGTGGGTACATAATCAACTAATAAGATTAGGTAACACTGACCCAGTAGTAACAAGGGTATATGGATCACATCATTAACCTTGCTCAATAATCTGTAGTATTAGTCTTAAATATTCTTAGTCTCAGTGGAAGAGGATGGCCCACCCCCAATGAGATAAATCTCAAACTTCTGTTTATCCTTTAGGGAAGTAAGCAAATCTGGCCATTGTGACTTTAATCTTCTTCACTATATGTTTATTTATAATCCCCCTACCTGGATTGTGCTTAGATTGTGGTTTTAAAAAAAGGTTATAAGGGCTAGGGATTTAGCTCAGTGGTTCCGCCACTTGCCTCACAAGCAGAAGGACCTGAGTTCAATCCCAGTACCACACACACACAAAAAAAAACCAACTTCAAAAAAAGGTCATGAGTAGCAGGTGTGGTGGCGCACGCCTGTAATCCCAGCACTCGTGAGGCTGAGGCAGGAGGATTGCTGTGAGTTTGAGATCAGCCTGGGCTACATAGTGAGTTCCAGGTCAGCCTCAATTTACATAGTGAGACCCTGTCTCAAAAGAAAAAAAAAAAGTCATGAGATTTAAATCGCCACCTGTGTCATGTTGCATGGCCTCTCTGGAGGGCCCTAAGCAAGGTGTGAAGGACAGGAAATGACCACTGCTCCACTCCAAATAGCCTTCACTTTCCACAAGTCTGGAAGGAAGTAAGCAGACTTGGGATTCCAACTGGAAGGCATTAATCACAACCCCAAAGGACTGAACATCTCACTTCCTGTCATCTACAACCCTAGAGTCTAAAGTGAGATGAAAGGAGGTGGAATCAAAGTGCCTGCTACCCAACACATACATATTGTAGTGCAGGATTTGAAGCTGCTCCTGTGAGTCCCAGATGGCTTCTCAGTTCATGCAGCCCACTGCCACTTCTGTCATGGAGGGATCTAGCCTGGGCTGAGTGACCATTTCTTCACGTGTGGGTGATAAGGCCGGAGCTGCTTCACTGGAGCTGTGGCTGAGGAGAGTCACAGTGTGCACCTAGAAGGAGGAATGCTCACCAGAGACAACAAGATAACCTTAGGCGAGAAAGGAGTCCAGCCAACAGCACAGCAGGAATGTAAGTGAGATTATTAGCCAAAGGGAGCTGAGATATTTAAGAGTGGATTCTGGAGTTTGGAGCCAGTGAGATAAAGAGATAACAAATATTTACTCAACAAATATTTATCAGGTAACTATTTGCCAAGCACTGTTCTAGGCAGGCACTGTGGAGCTCCATGGTGAACCAGACAAAACCAACTGCCATCTGGGTCCAGCTAAATGGGTAGATTGTTTGGTGGTTTGTCCCATTCTGTGACATCACCTGGGGTGTCAGCCAGACTGAGCCCCCACAAAAGGCAGTTGAGTTGGTTGAAACTGCTTAAGAGCTAGGGATGGGACAGACTTGGAAGTGGTCACTTTCTGTAGACTGGTGGCAAGTTCAAGGTCCAGAGTTTGATCCCCAGTACCAAAAAAGAAAAAAGAATATACCACCATTTGGTTATCCATTTGCCCATTCATTAACATGTGGGTTGTTTCCAGTTTGTTTGCTTGTTTATTTGTTTATTTTTTGGTACCGGGGATTGAACTTGGAACCTCGCTCTTGTGAGGCAGGCGGCAGAACCACTGAGCCAAATCTCCAGCCCTATTTTGTCTTTTTCAGACAGGGTCTCACCATGTAGTTCAGACCAGCCTTGAATTAACGATGTAGCCCAGACTGGCCTTGAACTTGAGGTGATCCTCCTGCATCAGCCTCCCAACTTCTGGGATTAGAAATGTGTGCCACCATACCTGGCTCAGTTTTGGGCAATTTCCAGTGGAGTTTCTATCAGTATTCACTTACAGATCATTGTGTGAACTTGCATTCTGATATTCCTAGCATAAATACTTAGAAAAGGGGTTGCTGGGTTGTATGGTAAGTACATGTTTAACTTTATAAGAAACTACCAAGCTGTTTTGAGAGTGGCTGTACTATTCTTCATTCCCCCAGAAGATTGTGAAAGTTTCCCTTGCTCTACGTGCTTGCCAGCCCTTGGTATGTTCATTTCAAAACTTCTGCAACTTCTGGAGCACTGTAATTCCTGCCCTTGGGAGGCTAGGGCAGGAGAATCACCAAGAGTCAGAGGACAGCCTGGTTGTATAAAGAGCTCAAGGCCAGCCTGAACTTGCTAGTGAGACCCTGTCTCAAAAAAACAAAAGCAAAAACACACCAAAACGCAAAAACAAAACTTCTAAAAAAAGAACCTGCCATTGGAATAGAAATTTAATGATAGCTAGTAGTAGATTTAATTTGTACTTCCTTAATGACTAATGACATTGAGCACCTTTCTGTGTGCCCTTGGAATCCTGAGAATTAGTAACCCTATACCCCAACTCAGGAGCAGCCTACAACACTGACAAGGCTTATGTGGATTCAGTCTTAACCTGACATACTGGAAGACTTTACCATGCTCAGCAGATGAGAGCTAAATGCAAAACACAAGTACAGACCTGTCACACTAGCAAGCACACACCAACAGACTCCTGGCTGGTGCTCTGCCCTCACTGTTCCAGCAGCTCATGAGGAGAAGAGCATCTGGTACCTTTTTCCCTGTGTGATGGTTAACCCTTCAGACAACATCATTCCTGCTGTCCCCACACCCACTTCCTGTGTAACAGTCCATCTTCCCTTCTCTCCTTTGCTAAATAAATCATGGAAAGCCCATTGTATGCTAGGCTCTGAAAGGGCCCAAGGGATACAAGTGAAAGAAGATACCTTCTCACCAGAATTTCGCATTCTAACAAGGGGATTTCCAAATATGGTGGTGCACGCTTGTGATCTCAGGACTCTGGGAGGCTGAGGCAGGAGGATTACAAGTTTCACTGTAGCCTGGGCACCTTAGTGACTTAGTGAGAACTGCTCTCAAAATAAAAAAGAACTGGGCTTGTTGCTCAGTTCCAAGGTCCTGGGTTCAATCCACAGTAGCCACCACCACCCCAAGAAAACCTAACAAGGAACTAACATAATGCAGATTATGAAATCCAGTGCATTAAGGGCACTAGGCACTTGTGTTCCAGGCCTTCGGGAATCTGGAGGGTGATCCCTAGCCAGCCAGGAGGAGTCAAGAGGGCTCCTTGGAGGAGAAAACCCCTGCACTAGCTTCTGAAGGTGGCTGAGGGTTGAGCTAAGGCAGAAGAGACAGCATGAACAGAGGCTTGGAAGCAAGAAATAGCCTGCTGTGTGTGCGTGCGTGTGTGTGTGCGTGCATGCGTGTGTGTGTGTGTGTGTGTGTGTGTGTGATGAGATACAGAGAGAGAGAGGGAGAGGGAGAGGGAGAGAGAGTAACAGAAATCCAGATCACTTAGATGTAAGAAGGCAGGTACGGAGGGCTGGGGATTTAGCTCAGTGACTCCGCACCTACCTTGAAAGTGCAGGGTCTTGTGTTCTATCCCCAGTACTGGGGGGAAAAACAAGAAGGAATTTGTGGAGTGGCAGGAGATTGGTTTGATGAGGTATATAGGGTTTAGATCATGGTGAAGCTTGTGCTGAGTTACTTGCACTTATATTCAAACAATAAGGTGCTTTTAAAAGTTAGACTTTGGTATCCGAAAAATATTCTTGGAACTCTCCCCTAGGCCCTTCATTTTCTGCCTATCGATTGATTCTTGCTTGTCCTTCAAGGCCCTGCTCAAAGGCCACCCTCCCTGGGAAGCCCTCTTTTTTCCCCCTACCAAGACCAACTCTTTCCAGGGCTGGCTGGACCAGCCGGCCCCTCTGTTTGTCTCTGCCTCCCTCCCCATCTCTCCCCCTCTGTCTGTCTCTCTCCCCATCTGTTTGTGAGTGTGCCTGCTTCGGATCAAACCCAGAGCCTTACACACATCCCCAAGGCTTCCTTCGCCTTGCTGTTCCTTACTGATCAGTCTGCCTGGCAGGTGGGAACTATAATTTGCCCCACTTTGGGCTCTCTGTGGGCTTTGACATGGGTTGGGCAGACAGAAAGTGTTAATAAATGTTTGATGAGGCGGGGATTCAGCTCAGTGGTTTCATTGCCTTACACACATCCCCAAGGCTTCCTTCGCCTTGCTGTTCCTTACTGATCAGTCTGCCTGGCAGGTGGGAACTATAATTTGCCCCACTTTGGGCTCTCTGTGGGCTTTGACATGGGTTGGGCAGACAGAAAGTGTTAATAAATGTTTGATGAGGCGGGGATTCAGCTCAGTGGTTTCATTGCCTGCCTCACAAGCGCAAGGTCCCAAGTTCAATCCCTAGTACCAAAAAAAAAAAAAAAAAAAGTTGAGGAATGTAAATCAATTTTTTTGTTTTATTTTGTTTTTGAGACAGGGTCTCGCTATACAATTCAATCTGGATTTGTACTCAGTATGTAGCTGAGGCTGGCCTCAAACAGCAATCCTCCTGCCTCAGCCTCCCTAGTGCCGGGATTACAGGTGTGCACCACCATACCCAGCTTCTTTTCGTTTTTATTTGAGACAGGGACTTACTAAATTGCCCAGGTTGTGCTTGAACTTGCAATCCTCTTGCCTCAGCCTCCAGAATTGTTTTTGTGCATGGTTCATTCTCAAACTTGAATCCCCTAAAGGTAAGGTGGATTGGTGGGGCCAGTCCCTATATTGCCAATTCAGTAGATCTGGGGTCACTGAGAATTCACCTGTTGAACAAGTAAGTCTCCAGCCTCCTTGCTGTTACTAGGGATACTCAGACAACCTTTGGGTGACTCCTTTCCAATGTGTGGCTGTGGCAGCAGCTCAGGAGGTCCTTAGAGGCGGTGGAGCGGCTGTCCTTGCTACAGTTTATCACTGCGGTCTGACCTCTGACCCTAGAGCACTTCCTTGGTGTTGGTTGGTCCCACCCGCTTGGTGCCAGAGCTAGAGATTCCTTTACACTCTCCTGGTCTCCTTCTCCTAGGGAATCCCAGAGGGCTTCTTAGAGGGACCCTTGTGATACTGGCTTCTCACTCACTGAGCAATTCAGCCTGGGAATCCCAGTGGATAGGAAAAATCCCATCCTCTGAAGAAAATGGACACAAAGCGAGGAGTGACAAGTACGATCTGGGTCTGCCCCTGCTCCAGAGCTTGGTGCTCTGCGGGCCTGTGACCTCCATGAGAAGGGTCAGAACAGACCAGGTCTCCTTTAAGAGCTGCTGTTCTCTAGGCCAGCGCAGCTCCTTGGTCTCCAGGGCTGAGGGAAGAGCCACTTAATCAACAGCTCACTTCCGCAGCACCTGGGGCTCCCCTCCCCCCACCCCCTACCTCCCTTTGGGCTTCCCAGACCAATTACCTGCCAGGCAACAGCAGCCCTCAGCCCAGGGAAGCTGGCAGCCAGAGGCTAGCCTGGAAGGGCCACAGGGAGTGCAGCAGACCCAGCTAGAGAGGTAGCTGGGGAGTGGGCAGTGGCTCTTCTAAGGATGGAGATGTCACTTAGTGGACTGGCTCATCTTCTCCTCCCATTTTGGGTGTCTGGGTCACAGTAAGGGCATGAAACCTGAAGACCACCAAGGTGTGAGCTGCAGGCCTTAGGCAGGAGTGGAGTGGGAGGAGGTCCCTCACAGAGGCCTCTGAATCCTTCTGAGCACAGCCCAGACTTTGGTTTTTTTTGTTTTGTTTTGGTACTGGGGATCGAACTCGGATCCTTGTGCTTGCAAGGCAGGCTACTGAACCGCTGAGCTAAATCCCCGGCCCTCACAGCCCAGACGTTGGAGGCCTTTATACATTGCTGAGTAACAGAAGCTGATTCCTAAAGATGGTGGCCACTGGTGACAGAAGCAGAGGCCTCTAGGAAGGGAAGTGAATTCCCAAGTGGGAGGCAGCCACTGACCCACCTGGGAAGACCTCTTCAGAAGAGGGCTCTTTGGGGAGCTAACTCAGAGGCTGAGTCTGGGGGTTCAGGGATTCCCTAGGATCCTTTATAGAACACGGCCGGCCGGGACCTACCCTGTGAGTCAGATTCAGGAATCTGGGAGGAGGTGCCTGTCATCTGTTATTTGGGGACCTCAGCAGGTGAACATAAGCCCCATATGGATAGAGAAAGGCCTGCAGGTGCTGGGCCAAGCTGTCGGATATTACCAGATCCAGGACTGGCCTCTCTGGGGAGACATCAGCACTCATTGGCTTAGAAAAACGAGGGACCATAGACCTTTGAAAATGGAACGAAAACTGCATGAAAGCACACACAGACACTCACCGTATCCAAGGAGAGGTCTCTTTTCTGCGGGAAGAAGTCTCCCATAGGCACTGACCCACTAATCCAAGAGGAAAGGTCTCCCATTCCTTCCAGTCTCAGAATCTCCATTCACAGTTGCCAGGCTCAACTCTGTCCATGGTTCTGAATGGATGCTGCTTGGGCCAAGCTGTGGGTTGTTTAATTCTTCATAGCCAACATTTACTGAGCATCTGCTATGTGCTAGGGACTGGACAAACTCCTTATATGGAGACCCTTTTTACTGAAATATAGCAGGCAAAACAGAAAAGAGCACAGTCCATAGATGTCTCCGTGAGTTTTGTTTTGTTTTATGGATTTTTGTTTGTTTATTTTTGAGACAGGATCTTGCTATGTAGTTCAGGCTGGCCTTGAAGTTGTGATACTCCTGCCTCAGCCTCTCAAGTGCTGGGATAAGAGACATGCAGCATCATACCTGGTTCAGTGAATTTTTTGTTTGTTTGTTTTTTGCAGTACCAGGGATCGAACTCAGGACCTTGCACACCACTGAGCTAAATCCCCGGCTCCATTAATTTTTATACAGCATATTCATATAACCACTACAAAGATCAAGAAAGAGAACATTGTTAATATTTTAGAGGGCCGCCAGCTGGGACTACTGTCTTGATTTTTAACACCATACATTGTTTTTTTTGTTTTGTTTTGTTTCTGTTTTAAATTCTACGTAAATGGACCATAATAGTTGTCTCCTCTTTTTTTATGTTTGGGCTCTACAGCCCACTATGTTTGTGAGATTTATTCATATTATTCCAGATAGTTAGAATTTCTTCATTCTGATTGTTATGTACCATTGCTTTGTGTAAAATATTCCACAGTTAATGTATTCTATAGTGGATGGGCACGTGGGTTATTTACATTTTTCATTTTTGTTTTGTTTTTGTGGCTTTTTTTTTTTTTTAGGT
>NW_022900939.1:23718168-23726178 GCF_012274545.1 Fukomys damarensis | reverse complement strand
ATTTTTTTTTTTTTTTTGTGGCTTTTTTTTTTTTTTTAGGTAGAGTCCCACTATGTACTCCAGTCTGACCTGGAACTTGCAGCAATCCTCCTGTGCTGGAATTACAGGTGTGTGCCATCATGCCCACCTGTTTTCAGGTTTCTACCTTTATGAATATTACTGACACAAACATTCTTCTTACTGTCTTTTGCTGAACAAATGCTTTTCTATTGTACATATCTGTTATGTATACAATTGTATATATGCATATTTTTATTATTGTGCATGTATAGACATAGGATGAATAATAGGTGAACACCTTTTTTAATCTCCATTTTTTTTGTACCAGGGATCAAACTCGGGACCTTGTGCTTGCAAGGCAGGCAGTGGCAGCACTGAGCTAAAACCCCAGCCCTTAATCTCCAGTTTTTGAGACAAGACAACTATGTCTTGAAGAAGTTGATCCAGGCAACAGCAGAGCTGGAACTTGACCCTAATCCTGCCTGGCACTAAAAGAAACTGTTATTTTCCCATGATGCCCTACTGCTTCCCAGAGCAATGGGCTGTTTATGAGTATTTGTAGTCTTGTCGTTGGAAGAGATAAGGAGATGGCAGAGCACAAGTTGAGGAAGGAATGGGAACAGCACATGGGCCGAGTCTGGGTGTTCAGGGGTGACGAGGGAAGAGGCATCAGGACGAGAGCATTAGAGCCATAAGATGGGAGGCCCTCGTGGAGGCATAGGCCACAAGGCCCTCATAGGCACCTGATCATCTCATTGTCCACCCACCCACGCAATGGTCCTTTCCTGGTCACTCACCAGTTGCTCAGACCTTCAGTCCGGTGTCCTTCTTCTTCCTCGTGCCCATCCCATGAATTCGATCTATAAAGTGCATCCTGCACCTGACTTCTTCCTATCCGTTCCCTGCTTTCACGCTCACCCTGGAACGATTTCATCTTTTGAAAATGTCAGTAACTTTGATCCCTAAGATGTGACAGGTGTCACCTGGCCCTTGGTTATCACTCTCTGACTCCATCTCTCCCAGTCTTCCCTAGCTCGTTCCCTGCAGCCACACCAGCCTCCCGGCTCGGACAGGCTCACTCCCCACGCACTGGCTGCTCTCTCTGCCTGCAGCACAGGTCGGCATCTCCACATAATCTACTCCTTTGCCTCCTTAAAACCTTGGCTCAGATGCCATCTTTCTACCAAGTCCACACTGACTAGCTATTTATTTATTTATTGAATTGTTTTTGAGACAAAGTCTCAGTGTGCAGGTCAGGCTGACCTCAAACTCCAAGTGGTTCTCCTGCCTCGGCTTCTCAGGTGCTGGGATTATAGGTGCGTTCCACCATGCCCTGTAGGACCACTTTATTATAGCCCTCTCCTTCTGATGCCTCTTTACTCATCTAACCCCTTCACTTCTCCCCCATAACCGCACTAAAACAGAAGGCCTATACGACAGGCACTTTGCAGTGTTTTGTTCTCTCCCTTATCCTGTTGGCACAGAGTAGGTAAGTATTGAATATTTTGAAATGTTTTTTTAAAAATCAGAGTAATTGCCCTGCTTGAAATTCTCCAGTGGCTTCACTCATGCAGGAATAATTTCTTGTCCTTTTCACGGCTTGTGTGGGTTTCCGGGCCCGTGGTCCATCTTTCTTTCCCTCCCTGACTGAGCTCTGGACCACATTGGCCTCCTTCCTACTCCTCACAGATGTTGACTTGCTCCAGGCCAAACCCTTTGCACACAGCATGGCCTCTGCCTGGATGTTCTTTGCATGGCTGACACCCCTGGTCGTTCTGGTCTTAGCTGAGAGACCCTGCCCCAGAAACCCCTTCCTGCTTCCCCGAATTCTCTAGAGAAGCAGCTCCCTTACCCAGTGATTTCTTGTCAGCTTTTTTGCCCTTCTTTTGTTCCCTCCCAATACTGAGAATAGAACCTAGGGCCTTGTACATGTGAGGCAGGTACTCTGCCACTGAACAACACCTCCAGCCCCCGTTTCCTCTTTTATCTATTTACCTATTTAATATTTGAATAATAATCAGGATCATTTTCAGTGGTACTGGGGGTTGAACCCAGGCCTTCGTATTGAGCTACAACCCAGTCCCTTTTCATTTTTCTTTATCTCTCTTTTTTTGGTTCTTTTTTGGTTTGGTTTGGTTTTTTTGAGACAGGGTCTCATTATATAGTTCAGGTTGACCTTGAACTCACTACGTATCCCAGGCTGGTCTTGAAATTGAGGTGCCCCTCCTGCCTCAGCCTCCTGGGTGCTGAGATTATAGGTGTGCACCACCAAGCCTGCCTGTCGGCCCAATTTGTTTTATTTGTTTGTTTGTTTAATATTTTGAGCCAAGGTCCCACTAAGTTGCCCAGGCTGGGCACACACTTGTATTCCTCTTGCCTCAGCCTTACAGTGCTGGGGCATGCACCACCACACCTGGCTTTTTATTTTCCTCATAGTAGTGCCATTCTCTGAATCTTGTGTGTGTTTGTGTGTGCATTAGGGACATGGAGCCAGAGGCCTTGTACATGCTAAGCAGGTACTCTGCCACTGAGCTACATTTTGTGGTTTCAACTGACTTCCCTGGTTCAATTATTGGCCCCTTAAGAACAGGGAGAGGGAGGGCCAGGGATTTAGCTCAGTGATACTGCTTCTGCCTCACAAGCACAAGGTCCTCAGTTCAATACCCAGTACAAAAACAAAACAAAACAAAACAAACAACCAGAGGCAGGGAATGATGGACAGCAGAGAAGCAGCCCTTCTGAGATTTGACGTCCACACTGGAACAGAGCACCAAGAGGAAGAGACAAAGGAGGGAAGTGGGTCCTCAGGACACAGCAAGGGTCTGCAGCGAGAACTGAAGCTCGAGGAGAGAGACTTTAACAAAGAGGAGGTGGCAAACAGTGCTTTTTCCCTGAGCCCTGACTCACTGAGTGGGAAGGGAAGCTTGAACCTGCTGGTGCACAGTGACTGCTGGCAACCCCAGAGGCCTCCATGGAGAAATGCACCACATGGAGTAGTGGAGGCAGTGGCTGCAGTGGCTGGTGAATTATTGAGGTTCACACGTCTCCAGGACAGAGGGTTTGGCCGGTAGCCATCCTGAAGAGAGGCCAGCTGAGCTCAGAACTCAGAGCAGCTGAAGGATCCATCAGGGTATGGTAGAACTGAGTTCAAGCCTGCAGGAGGTCAAGGAGCCAAACTCAAGCCAGCAGGAGGCACACAGTGTTTTAGGCTGAAAAAATTGGGTTCCGGCCTCACAGCCAGAAACTAGCCTGAGTTTCGGAACTGAAGGGCAAGCTTGCTGGAATTATCCACTACCCCACTATACATCTACAGCTGGCTTGTTGTGATTAATCAACATAGTTCTGGACTCTGACTGCCCACTTTGTCTACACGTTACAGCAGAGACACATCTTGAAGTGAATTTCTTTTCTTGTTCTTGTTTTTATGTAAGTGTGAACCCTAATTTTAACTTTGTTGTTCTTGTTTTTATTTCTTCCTTCTCTTTCCCTCCAGTCTTCACCAGTTTTTCAAAGTTTGCATAATCTTCCTTTGTCCTCCAGTCTTGCTTCTAAACTCTTCCTCTTCTTCTATTTCTCAATTTTTTTCCCCTAATCCCCTTCAAAATTTCTCCCCTGAAGCCGGGCATGGTGGCGCATGCTTATAACCCCAGCACACGGGAGGCTGAGGCTTGGGGGGATGGGATAAAATTAAATTAAATTTAAAATATTTTTTCTCCCCTGAGAGTAAAAATCACCATATCAAGAGCACATTTATTGTATACAGTTTTCTAGCTTGTTTTAGATTTTTGTTATATAACCACAAATCTAGTTCATATGGTTAAAGGTGACAAATTAATACTTATCACAATTCATCATTTTCTAGGTTGTGTTTAATGCTATTGTTATTGCTGATTGTATGACTTTAGCCAAGGTGACATAATTGTTCTAATCAGTTGTTCTTCCTGGTATGCCAAGGCTGAGACTGCCCAAGGGTCATAAACAGCACTATGGGCAGCAGCGAAGAACCAGGGGCTCAGCCAGACAGGCAGCAACTTCTCATCCCCATATAAATTGAAGAGGGAGGATCTTGCAACAGACTAAAAACCCCAAAGCCAGCTACGTCTGGAAGACATCTCTGAGGAGTAGTCATTTCCTGAGGGTTCTGAATGGTAGCAATAAAGCTACTTGTTGGGAGGGCCTGGTGGTGCATGCCTGTAATACCAGCACTCGGGAGGCTGAGGCAGGAGGATCGCTGCGAGTTTGAGACCAGCATGGGCTACACAGTGAGTTCTAGAGCAGTCTGAACTACATAGTGAGACCCTGTCTCAAAAAAACCAAAAATAAAAAAATAAAGCTACTTGTCATAAGCAATTTATCAGCATCAACCCAGGAATTAAACTAAATATAGATATAGCTATAGCTGTGGATATAGATAATAAGAAGACACTTAAGCAAGATGCAACCCCAAACTTCCAGCTCACCAAAGGCAAACCCAGGGGCAATGAGGTGGAACTATTTGAAACCCACCCACCTGGACTCTCTGAATTGGTAACAACAGAAATAACAAAGCAGATGAATGAGACTCTAGAAAAAATAAAACAAATCAAAAATAGTTTCTTAGGGCTGGGGATTTAGCTCAGTGGTGCCACCACCTGCCTCACAAGGGCAAGGTCTTGAGTTCCATCCCTGGGACCAAAAAAAGAAAAAGAAAAAGAAAACAAAGTTTCTCAGATAAGTACAGAGATGATGACCACAATGAAAGACATACATGTTGACTCTAGAGCAGATACAGAAAAAAAAGCAGAGGCTCTCAGGAAAATGATGGAATCCATGAATGCGCAACATAGAAAAGAAATGGAATCCATGAAACAGATTCAAAGAGGTATCCAGGAGATTAAAAATTCCAGAGGGCCAGGGATTTAGCTCAGTGGTTCCACTTCCTGCCTCCAAGTGCAAGGTCCTGAGTTTGATCCCTGGTACCCCCCCCAAAAAAAAGCACTGAAAGTATCTGCAGCCAATATGAAGACAGAATATCAGATATAGAAGACAGGATAGTAGGGCCATGAAAAAAATCAACCCAAAAGCTACCAGATGATGTAAAGAAGAATAACATAAGATTGCAGTCGATGAAAAATCAGGAGATTGCACAAATGACATAATAAACCTGTTCATAGAAGTAAAGGCAGAAAATTTCCCTAACGGAAAAAAAAATTGACATCCAAATAAGTGAAGCATATAGAACTCCAATTAGTTATGATTTTAAAAAAACTACTTCAAGGCATATAATAGTCAAAATTTCAGAAATTTGACACAAGAACAGAATATTAAAAGCTATTAGAAAAAAGAAACAAATCATCTATAAAGGAAAGCCCATCAGAATCACATCAGACTTCTCAACACAAACTCTCAAGCCAAGGAAAGCTTGGACTGAAATATTTCAAGCCCTAAAATAAAACACCCTCCAACCCAGATTGATATACCTGCAAATTTCTTTTTCTTTCTTTCTTCTTTTTTCTTTTGTACCAAAGATTAAACTGGGAACCTTGTGTTTCTGAGGCAGGCGGCGGCACCCCTGAGCTAAATCCCTGGCAACTGAGTTCCAAAATCAATGGAGAAATAAGATACTCCCACAACAAAGAACACCTGAAGGAATTCAACTCCCACTCCAAAATGTTCTGAAGGACATTTGTAGAAAGAGACAACTAAGACTACAACTCCATGAACCCCAACAGGTGAACTCACCAGGCAAGTAAAACAATTAAACAGAGGGAAAAAGAGGGAATAACAGGAAAATAACATGGCAAGGGTATGTCAATACATACCAGTTATATCCATCAATGTAAATGGTCTCAATTTCCCAATCAAAAGAAATAGACTGGAAGAATGGAACAAGAAGCAAAATGTATGGTGGCACAGGCCTGTAATCTCAGCACTCAGGAGGCTGAGGCAGGAGGATCACTGCAAATTTGAAGCCAGCCTCAGCTACAAAGTGGGTCAAGGCCAGCCTGAACTGCATGAGATCCTATCTCAAAAAACCAAAAACCAGGCCCAGGGATTTGGCTCAGTGGTTCCACCTCCTGCCTCACAAGTGCAAGGGCCCAAGTTTGATCCCCAGCACCAAAAAAAAAAAAAACACAAACACCAAACCAAAACAAGATCCAACAATATGCTGCATACAAAAAACACATTTGATTCAAAAACAAATTCATAAGCCGGGTGTGGTGCACCACCATGCCTGTAATCCCAGCACTTGGGAGGCTGAGGCAGGAGGATCACTGTGATTTCAAGACCAGCCTGGGCTATACAGTGAGTTCCAAGTCAGTCTCACTACCTGTCTCAAAACAACAACAACAACAATAACAACAACAACAACAACAAAACCCAAATTCGTAGACTGAAAGTCAAAGGATGGAAAACAATACTCCATGTAACAAGAAACCAGAAAAAAGCAGCAGTAGCTATTCTGTTTGCAAACAAAGTAGATTACAAACCAACACTGATTAAGAGGGATAAGGAAGGTCAGTGCATTCTTATAAATGAAACAATTCAAGAGGAAGAGATAGCAGTCACAGATATATATGCATGAAATAGTAGTGCACCGGACTATATAAAACAAATATTAACAGACATGGAAAATCATATAAGCATTAAAACATTTATAATGGGGAACCTCAATGCCCCAATGTCATAAATAGATCAATTAGTAAAAAAAACAAAAACCAAAAAACAATAAAATATTAGAACCAAGCCAAACTTTTGAACAAATGGACCTAGCAGATATCTACAGAGTGTCCCACCCCACAATATCAGAATACACATCTCAGCTGTATCTGGGACGTTCTCCAAAATAGATTACATACTAGCTCATAGAACATGCTTAAGTAAATACAAAAGAATTGAAATTATCCCATGCACAGTATTAGACCACAGTGCACTGAAATTAGAAATCTTAAAAAAAAAATGACAAGAACTTCATAAATATATGGAAATAGCTGGGTGTGGTGGCTCATGCCTGTAATCCCAGCACTTGGGAGGCTGAGGCAGGAGGATCGCTGTTAGTTCGAGACCAGCCTGGGCTACATAGTGAGTTCCAGGGCAGTCTCAACTACATAGTGAGACCTTGTCTCAAAAAAGCAAAACAAAACAAAAAAAACCAAAACATAAATATATGGAAATTAAATAACTCTCCTGAACAATCAGTGGGTCACAGCTGAAATTAAAGAAGAAATCAGCGGGCCGGGGATTTAGCTCAGTGGTTCAGTGGCCTGCCTTGCAAGTGCAAGGACCCGAGTTCAATCCCTGGTACCAAAAAAATAAATAAAATAAAATAAAATAAAGAAGAAATCAGAGAGGTTCTACAATTAACAGTAACGCCAATACAACATACTGGAGCTTACGGAATGCAATGAAAGCAGTTCTATGAGGGAAATTTATAGTGGTGAATACCCATATCAGGAAAACAGAGTGGGCTCAAATATACAGCCCAATGTTGAACCTCAAACTTCTCAAAAAAGAAGAGCAAGTCAAGCCAAAAGCTCATACAAGGGAGGAAATTATAAAGATCAGAGCAGAAATTAATGCAATGAAGACTAAAAAAAAAACAGTACAGAGAATCAATGAATCAAAGAGTTGGTTCTAGCCGGGTGTGGTGGTGCATGCCTGTAATGCCAGCACATGGGAGGCTGAGGCAGGAGGATTGCTGTGAGTTCGAGACCAGTCTGGGCTACATAATGAGTTCCAGGTCAGTCTCAACTACATAGTGAGACCTTGTCTCAAAAAACAAACAAAACAAAGCAAGAGTTGGTTCTTTGAAAGATTAAATTAAAAAAGGAAAGACTCAAATCCATGCAATTAGTAATGAAAAAGGTGAAATCACAACAGATCCTGCAGAAATCCAGAAGATCATCAATACCTACATCAATACCCGGAATCTGTATTCTGGGCCAGGGATTTAGCTCAGTGGTTCCGCTACCTGCCTCGCAAGCACAAGGACCCCAGTTCTATCCCCAGTACCAAAAAAAAAAAAAAAAA
>NW_022900939.1:23715773-23717117 GCF_012274545.1 Fukomys damarensis | reverse complement strand
TTTTTGAGACAGGGCCTCTATATGTAGTTGAGATTGACCTGGAACTATGTAGCCCAGGCTGGTCTCAAACTCACAGCGATCTTCCTGCCTCAGCCTCCCGAGTGCTGGGATTACAAGCATGCACCACCACGCCCAGCTTTTAAATTTATTTTTTATTTTTTGGTACTGGGGATTGAACTCCAGACCTTGTGCTTGTAAGGCAGGGAGCAGAACCCCTGAGCTGAATCCCTGGCATTGATATCTTCCCAAAAGAATTAAAAGCATCATACCACAGTGATATATGCACACCCACGTTTATAGCAGCACAGTTTGCAATAGCGAAATCTTGGAAACAGCCCAGATGCCCATCAGCTGAGGAGTGGATAAAGGAGATGTGGGGGTTTTATACCATGCAGTACTACTCTGCCATAAAGAAGGATAAGCTTGAGACATTTCTAGCTAAATGGATGGACCTTGAGATCACACTCTTAAGTGAGATACATTGAACGCACTCGTTCGATTACATTGTTTCCTCTGGTGTTAGAAACCAAAAGTAGAAGTAAGGACCAAAATGTGTAATAGATATTGAGAAATGGGAAGAAACTGTTCAAAGGAGAAGGGAACAAGGGAGGAGGGAGGGGAAAGGAAAGAAGGGACAAGAAAAAAAGAGAATAGAAGTAAACAATGGAAACAATGCTTTTGTAAATAAGGAGGGGAAGAAGGGTGGAGGGAGGGGGAGGGAAGGAGAAAAAAAAAGAAACACAATATTGAAAGAAAGCTGCGCCTGCCGAAGATCACTCCACACACCGACAGAGCTCCTGTGAGCGATTTACTGTAGAGCCGCTGGGACACAGGGGCCCGCTCTGCGGAGGAAGAGAGAGCTGGGTGGAAGGGGCTTGGTTACTAGTGGGTGGCTGGTGTAAGCGGGTCGGGGAGTTGCATCAGCTGCGCGGGCAGCCACTCAGGGGTCATTATTTGTGATCCATCCCCTATATGGACAAGCCGGCTCGCGCCTCGGTTTCGCTTATGGACGATGACGCGTGATGTAGGAAGTGGAAATTTAAGGTATAAAATGGCGGTTGCTAACCAAAATGGCGACAGCTGTATCAAGGCAGTTACCTAATAGATATATCATGTATAGATACAAATTCCCTATGATGAATGTTATCATTATGTATATCTAAAATGTACCAATAAATGTTTTGCTTTAAAAAGAAAAAAAAGGACAGGGATAGCCTGTGATGATGTGTACCTGTAATGCCAGCCCTTGGGAGGCCAAGGCAGGAGGGTCACCATGAGTTTGAGGCCAGCCTGAGCTACATAGTGAGACCCTGTCTCAAAAAAAAAAAAAAAAAAAAAAAAAAA
>NW_022900939.1:23711021-23712601 GCF_012274545.1 Fukomys damarensis | reverse complement strand
TACACATAATGAGTTCCAGGTCAGTCTCAACTACATAGTGAGACCTTGTCTCAAAAAACAAACAAAACAAAGCAAGAGTTGGTTCTTTGAAAGATTAAATTAAAAAAGGAAAGACTCAAATCCATGCAATTAGTTGAAAAAGGTTTAGAGAATGTGTATTCTAATAAAATGGAAAACACAGAAGAAATGGACAAAGTCCTAGATATATATGAATTACTGAAGCTGAGTCAAGAAGATATAAAAATTCTAAATAAACCAATATCAGTCAATGAAAAATTAAAGACAATTAAAAACCTCAAAAAAAAAAAAAAAAAGAAGAAGAAGAATCTGTATTCTAATAAAATGGAAAACACAGAAGAAATGGACAAAGTCCTAGATATATATGAATTACTGAAGCTGAGTCAAGAAGATATAAAAATTCTAAATAAACCAATATCAGTCAATGAAAAATTAAAGACATAATTAAAAACCTACCAGGGCCAGGGATTTAGCTCAGTGGTGCTGCCATCTGCCTCACAAACTCAAGGACCTGAGTTCAATCCCCAGTACAAAACAAAAAACAAGAAAGAAAGAAAGCACAAGGTCCTGAGTTTGATTTCCATTACCAAAACAAACAAACAAACACAAACACAAAAATCTACCAACAAAGAAAAGCCCAGACCCTGATGGATTCACTGCTAAATCCTACAAGAAACTTAGAGAAGACCTAATGCCACTACCCCTAAATCAAAATGGATCAAATATCCAAATATTAAAACAAACAATAAATCTGCTGTACGATAGAATAGGTAAACGCTTGCTGGATGGGGATTTAGCTCAGTAAATTCGATCCCCAGTGCGGGGGCGGGGGTGGGGAGTGGCAAATGCTTGAGGACGTAAGAGGAGGCAAAAACTTCATAAACAAAACCCTGACCACATGGGAAATACTACAAAGAATCAACTGGAATCTCATCTTTTTTAAATCTCATCTTATTAAAAAGTTTTTGTACAGCAAAAAAAAGCACCAACAGAGTGAAGAGACAACCCACAGTGTGGGAAAAAATTTTGCCAGCTGTTCCAAGGACTAATATCTAGAATATATAAAGAGCTAAAAAAATTAGGGCCAGGGATTTAGCTCAGTGGTTCCGGCGCCTGCCTAGCAAGCACAAGGGCCTGAGTTCGATCCCAGATACAAAAAAAAAAAACCTAAAAAAATTAGGCTCCCCAAATTTAAGGACCCGATCCAAAAGTGGGAATCTGAAATGAATAGACACTTCTCAGATGAAGAAGTAGAAATGAAAAAAAAAAAGAAAGAGAAGAACTGTTCAACATCACTGGTCATTCAGGAAATACAAATCAAAACAATGCTGAGATTCCATCTCGTCCAAAAGAATGGCTGTTATCAAGAAATTGACCAATAACAAATGCGGGAGGGCTGTGGGGGGGGAAGGAACTCTTCTCCGCTTCTAGGGGGAGTGTAGCTTGGTGCAACCACTGTGGTAATCAGTGTGGAGATTCCTCAATAAACTAACGCTAGAGGTTCCATTGACCCAGCTCTTCCCCTTCTTGGTATCTTTTAAAATTTTATTATTATTATTATT
>NW_022900939.1:23691139-23710754 GCF_012274545.1 Fukomys damarensis | reverse complement strand
CCTGAGCTGAATCCCTGGCATTGATATCTTCCCAAAAGAATTAAAAGCATCATACCACAGTGATATATGCACACCCACGTTTATAGCAGCACAGTTTGCAATAGCGAAATCTTGGAAACAGCCCAGATGCCCATCAGCTGAGGAGTGGATAAAGGAGATGTGGGGGTTTTATACCATGCAGTACTACTCTGCCATAAAGAAGGATAAGCTTGAGACATTTCTAGCTAAATGGATGGACCTTGAGATCACACTCTTAAGTGAGATACATTGAACGCACTCGTTCGATTACATTGTTTCCTCTGGTGTTAGAAACCAAAAGTAGAAGTAAGGACCAAAATGTGTAATAGATATTGAGAAATGGGAAGAAACTGTTCAAAGGAGAAGGGAACAAGGGAGGAGGGAGGGGAAAGGAAAGAAGGGACAAGAAAAAAAGAGAATAGAAGTAAACAATGGAAACAATGCTTTTGTAAATAAGGAGGGGAAGAAGGGTGGAGGGAGGGGGAGGGAAGGAGAAAAAAAAAGAAACACAATATTGAAAGAAAGCTGCGCCTGCCGAAGATCACTCCACACACCGACAGAGCTCCTGTGAGCGATTTACTGTAGAGCCGCTGGGACACAGGGGCCCGCTCTGCGGAGGAAGAGAGAGCTGGGTGGAAGGGGCTTGGTTACTAGTGGGTGGCTGGTGTAAGCGGGTCGGGGAGTTGCATCAGCTGCGCGGGCAGCCACTCAGGGGTCATTATTTGTGATCCATCCCCTATATGGACAAGCCGGCTCGCGCCTCGGTTTCGCTTATGGACGATGACGCGTGATGTAGGAAGTGGAAATTTAAGGTATAAAATGGCGGTTGCTAACCAAAATGGCGACAGCTGTATCAAGGCAGTTACCTAATAGATATATCATGTATAGATACAAATTCCCTATGATGAATGTTATCATTATGTATATCTAAAATGTACCAATAAATGTTTTGCTTTAAAAAGAAAAAAAAGGACAGGGATAGCCTGTGATGATGTGTACCTGTAATGCCAGCCCTTGGGAGGCCAAGGCAGGAGGGTCACCATGAGTTTGAGGCCAGCCTGAGCTACATAGTGAGACCCTGTCTCAAAAAAAAAAAAAAAAAAAAAAAAAAAAGAATAGGTATATTAGCAATCTTTTCACCAGTGTTTTCCCAGTGCCTGTAACACTGTTTGGTATATACTAGGTGCTCAATAACTATCCTTGGTGTTGGAGGCCAGAGTCTTAAATCAAGGGGTTGACAGGGCTGGGTCACTTCCAAAGGCCTTAAAGGAGACCTTTCTTGCCTCATGCAGCTTCCTGTGCCTGGAGGTGTTCCCTGGGACTGCATCACCCTAGTCCCTGCCTCCGTCTTCAGAGAGCCTCCTCTTCCGTGGCTCCTTCTCCTCTATGGCTGACCTCCTCTGGTGGGTTTAGGGTCTACCAGAAAATCCAGGCTAAATTTAGCTCAAAATCCTCATGACATCTACAAAGGCCCTGTTTCCAAATAAGTCCCCTTCACAGGTCCTAGATAGATATATCTTGTTCGGTTTTGTTTTGAGGCAGGGTCTTATGTAGTTCACACTGGCCTTGAAATCACCAGGTAGCCCAGTCCAGGCTGGCCTTGAACTCATGGTGATCCTCCTGCCTCAGCCTCCTGAACGCTGGAATTGCAGGAATGCACCACCACACCCAGCAACATATCTTTTAAGGAGCCACCATTTGACCAGAATGAGGTCCATAGCAGAAAAAGAAATAGCTAAGAATTTAAATTGAGTTTCAACTTCAGTCCTCTGATGTGTGATGGCCTTTCAAAGCATAGAAAACCCATTTCTATGCATATAACTGTGTGGAACTTAAAGCCAGGAACATATTCTGAGAAATACATAGTTAGGCCACTTTGTCATTGTGTGAACATCACAGAATGCATTTAGCAAAGTAAAATGATTATGATGTCACTACGTGATAAAATCTTATCTGGCCACTGTCTGTATGCGATCAGTTGTTGACTGAACTGTCATTCTGAAGCACACGGCAGAGCCAAAAGAATTTAAATCAGGGTTGCAAAGAGATACTGCACTCCCGTGTCTTTGCAGCACTCATTACAACAGCCAAGATATGGGACAACCCAAACCCCCATTGTCAGATGAATGGACAGAGAAAATCTGTGTACATTCAACGCAATACCCTTCTACCCTGAAAAAGGGGATCCCGAACTAAAATCAAACTGAGTCAAAGATCTAAATATTAAAACAGCTGGAAGAGAGGTTAGGTAGAACTCTTGAAAACACTGGTGTAGGAAAAGATTTCACGAACAAAACCTCCGTAGTATGTGAACTAGCACAAAGAATCAACACTGGGGCTCTCAGCTTATAAAAAAGCTTCAGCACAGCAAGAACCACCAACAGCATGAAGAGACAACCCACAATGTGGGAAAGAATTTTACAAGCTGTTCCTCAGACAAAGGTCTACTATCTAGAATATATAAAGAACTTTGAAAAATCAGACCTCCCAAATTTAAGGACCCAATGCAAAAATGGGCATCTGAAGTGAACAGACATTTCTCAGACAAAGAAGTAGAAACAGCAAATAAACATATGAAAAAAACGGTCCACATCACTGGTCATTCGAGAGATGCAGATGAAAACACTGAGATTTCACCTCACTCCAGGAAGAATGGCTGCTATCATGAAATCAACCAATATAACAAATGCTGGTGGGGCTGTGGGGAGAAAGGAGCCCCCTCAGTTGTTGGTGGGAGTACAGACTGGTGCAACTACTGTGGAAATCAATATGGAGATACCTCAAAGAGCTGGGACTAGAGCTTCCATTTGCCCCAACTATTCCCCTGCTGGGTATCTTCCCAAAGAATTAAAAGAATCACACCACAGTGAAATATGTGTACCCATGTTCATAGCGGCACAGCTTGTAATAGCTAAAACTTGGAAACAGCCCAATTGCCCATCAACTGGAGACTGGATAAAGATATGGGTTTTTAAAAAATATAAAATGGCCATAAAGAATGAGAAACTAGAGACATTTATAGCTAAATGGATGCATATTGCCGGGCTTGGTGGTGCACACCTGTAATCTCAGCACTCAGGAGGCTGAGGCAGGAGGATCGCTGTGAGTTTGAGACCAGCCTGGGCTACATAGTGAGTTCCAGGTCAGTCTCAAATACATAGTGAGACCCTGTCTCAAAAAAACAATAAATAAATAAAAAAAATAAATGGATGCACATTGAGGACATATTCCTAAGTGAAATAAATAGGATACCCTTGTGTAAATACTGAATAGTTTCTCTGGTGTGAGAAACTGAAAGTGAAAATAAGGATCAAAATGTATAATAGACATTGTGAAACAGGAAGAAAAGGTCCAAAGGGGAAGTAGGAGGGGTGGGAGAAAGGAAAGAAGGGAAAGGAAAAAATATGAGAAATGGAAACAAAGTCTTTGTAAATAAGGAAGGGTGGAGGGGGTGAAGGGAGGGCAGGGGAATGGGGAAAAACAAGAACGAAGATACATCATGTAAAGGTACAAGATCCCAATGATGACTATAACTGTACTGTATGCCTACAATGTACCAATAAAAGAATAAACTCAATAAGAATAAATAAATAAATAAATTTGAAATGCAAATAAAATAAAATGTACCAATACATTTAATGAAAAAAAAGTAGGAAGAAAAGGTCCAAAGTGGAAGGGGAAGTAGGAGGGGTATTTGAAAGGAAAGAAGGAAAAGGAATAAATATGAGAAAAAGGGAAACAAAGTCTTTGTAAATAGGGAGGGGTGGAGGGGTTGAAGGGAGGGCAGGGGTATGGGGAAAAAAGTAAGAACCGAGATACATCATGTAAAAGTACAAATGCCCAATGATGAAGGTCAACTGTATACCTAAAATGTACCAGTAAACTTAATGAAGAAGAGGAAGAAAAAGAGGAGGAGGAGGAAGAGGAAGAAGGAGGAGGCGGAGGAGGAGGAGGCGGAGGAGGAGAGGAAGATCCTGCCATTTGCAACAACAACATGGTAACATCTGCTACAAGACTGAACCAGTCACAGATGAGCAGACATCAGCCGAGCATGGTGGTGCACACCTATAATGGGAGGCTGAGCCAGGAGGACAGAAATTTTGAGCCCAGCCCGGGTAACTTAGCAACTTGGTGAGACTCTGTCACAAGCAAAGGGAGAGGATGGGCCGGGATTTAGCTCAGTGGCATGGCACCTGCCTGGTAAGCACAAGGTCCTGAGTTTCAGCCATGGTACAGAAAGAAAGAAAAAGAGAGAGAGAGAGAGAGAGAGAGAGAAAGAGAGAGAGAGAGAGAAGGGAGAGGAGATGTAGCTCAGTGTGAACGTCCTGGGTTCAATCCCCAGCATCAAAACACAAAACAAAAAGCCAGATGAGGTGGCGCACACCTGTATCCCAGCTCTGGGCAACTGAGTAAGTCGGGGGCATCGATGCACTGAGAGGCCAGCCTGGGCCATGCAGAGAGGTCCAGGCCACATACAGTAGCTAAAATAGTGCAACTCCTAGAGGCATAGAACACAGAAGTGGTTTCCACAGGCTTGAGCAAGAAGAAAGAGGGAGTTGTTCGATGAATATAAAGTTTCAGTTATGCAAGATGAGTAATTCTAGAGATCCGCTGTACGACACAGCCCTGTAGTTAACAATACAGCATCGCCCATTTCAACATTCAAGACATAAAGTGTTTTTACCACACATGAAAGGGCACAGCAGATACAGTAGATGCTGGACACGTCTGTTACCCTGATGGTGGTGACAGCGTCGTGGCCGTTTCACGTGTCTGAGCTAATCAGATGGGACACATTAAATGTGTGTGTTTCTTTATATATCAATTACCCCCCGGTGACGATCTTTAGCCTACAAGTATTTGTAATTTTAGAGCTGACCGTCTACACATCATTTCAAGGGGCATTCTGAGGTGGGGACATCGGCATTGTGCTTCCTGTAAGGCTAATTTGAGACTCTGCCTCTCTGGCTGGGGTTCTTGCTACAGCCTCAAACCCACCAGCTCTCCCTTGGTCATCGCTTGGGGCCTTATGCTGATTGCAAATGACCCAAACTGTTTCCTTCTGAGAAATGATATCTCCAAAGCAAGTCAATTACTAGAGGTGGTGAGAAGGCATCCAAGAGAGTGAGTGCTATTTCTTACCCAGCATGGGAGGTGGCTCCAGGACAGCCCCATGCAACCCGTCCTGGCTTCTCCCCACTGTCTGATAAAATCCCCTCCCCTTGACTGTGGACTGAACTGTGCAACTTACCTCTAATGAACAGACAGTGGCAAAAGTGACAAGATGCCATTTCTGAAATTAGATTATAAAAAGACCACCCTTGGGCGGGAGCTGTTGCTCACTGATAGAACATTTGCCTAACGGCCATGAGGTCCTGGGTTTGATCCTAGCACCTCAAAAAAATACATAAAAGCTGGACATGGTTGTACTCACCTGTAATTCCAACACTCCAGGAGGCTGAGGCAGGAGGATAAGTTCGAACCAAGCTTGGATAACTTAGTGACTCAGAGAGAACTTGTGTCAAAAAATTTAAAAGTGGGAGGCCCTGTCTTAAAAGGGGGGGGTGGTTAGAGGGCCAGGGATTTAGCTCAGTGGTGTCATGTGTGCCTCGAGGGCTCAAGGTCCCGAGTTCAATCCCCGGTCCTGGGAGAAGAAAGAAAAAGAGGGGGCTTGGGGGACAGTTGGGATATATTCAACCTTATGGAAGGCTTATGCTATGGTGCTGTTTACAAATTTGGGCATTCACAGATATTGTACTTATTGCTCTCAAAAATCTACATTTCCTCCCACTCATTTTTTTTCTGCTTATGTTTTGAGCAAACATAATAGCAAACTGTAGTGACAGCTCTATTTCTGTATTCTATCTTTTCCTGCGTTGCATGTAGGAAGCATTTTCTCATCTCATTAAATCATTTTCAAAGCTTGCTTCATTCCTAGCGGGGCCTCAGCAGTCCATCAGAAGAGCACGCCGACACGAATGTAATTTAAACTGCCCCCTCTCTTACTTGTTTTGGGATTTTGGCTGAGTTTTGCTGTCTTTTGTCAGGTCTACCAGGATAAGCTGACCCTCCATGCTGGGTTTGCAATAAGAATACAGAGGCTTTCCTGGACGCCAGTAATGAGCTGGCTGAGAAAGAAATCAGGAAAACCTCCATTTGCAACACCCTATGAAAGTCCTAGCAGTCAACCTAACCAAGAGGGTAAAAGACGTCTACAAAGAAAATTATATGACCCCGAAGAAAGAAAAGGAAGCAGGTACTAGAAGATACAAAGACCTCTCGTGTTCATGGATCAGCAGGATTAATACTGTTAAATGGCCATATCATCCAAAGTGATGACAGAGTCAGTGCAGCATCCCTTACAGAACTAGGGTAAAGAAATCCTAAAATGCACGTGGAATCACAGAAGTCCCAGAACAGCCAAAGCAACCGAGCAAAAAGAGAAGGTTGGAGGGCTGGGGATGCAGCTCCGTGGCACCGTGCCTGCCTCACATACACAAGGTCCCAAGTTCAATATCTGGTACCAAAAACAAACAAACAAAAAACCCAAAAAGGGAGTGTTAGAGGTATTGCAATTCCCAATTTCAAAATATACTACAAAGCCATTGTGACAAAACAGTATGTAAAGGCATAAAAATAGACATATAGACCAATGGGATAGCATAGAGGACACAGAAATGGACCCATGTAACAACAGCCAGCTGGTTCTGTACAACGGGACCAAAAATATACTGGGGAAATTATGGTCTCATTAACAAATAGTTCTGGGAAAATTGGCTATCCACTTGTAGAAGACTAACACTAGATCACTGTCTCTCACCCTGCAAAAAAAATCTATTCCTAATAACTGGGTGTAGTAGCACATGCCTTCAATCCCAGCACTCTGAGAGTTGGAGACGGGAGAGTCGAAAATTCAAATCCAGCCAGGTGTGGCGGCGCATGCCTGTAATCCCAGCACTCAGGAGGCTGAGGCAGGAGGATCGCTGTGAGTTCAAGACCAGCCTGGGCTACATAGTGAGTTCCAGGTCAGTCTCAACTACATAGTGAGACTGTCTTTAAAAAAAAAAAAAAAAAGAAAGTTCAAGCCCAGTCTGTACAGTTTGGTGACTTAGTATCATCTTGTCTCAAAATTTAGAAATTTTAAAGGGCTAGAAATGCAATTCAGTGTAAAGGCGTTAGGTTCAGTCCTCAGCACTGAAGCAAAAAAAAAAAAAAAAAAAAAAAAAAAAGAAGAAGAAGAAGAAGAAGAACCAAAGACCTAAGTATAAGACCTTAAACCTTGAAAATTCCAAGAAAAAACAAACCCAAACATAGAGGAGCAGAGTATGTATGGTGGTACACACTGTAATCCCAGTACTCGAGAGGCTGAGACAGGAGAATTGCTGCTAGTTCAAGACCATCAAGACCTGTCCCCCCAAAAAAAAGTTTTTTAAAGCATAAGGGACACACTTTAAGTCACAGGTAGGGGCCGGGGATTTAGCTCAGCGGTTCGGTGGCCTGCCTTGCAAGCACAAGGACCCAAGTTCAATCTAAAAAAAAAAAAAAAAAAAAAAAAAAAAAAAAGTCACAGGTACAGGCAAAGACTTCCTGAATAAGATTTAATGGCACAGGCAATATTGGCAAAATCAACAAATAGAACTACATCAAGTGAAAAAACCACCTGTACAGCAAAAGAAATGATCAACAAGGTGAAGAGACAGCCTACCCACAGACTGAGAGAAAATCCTTGCCAGCTATTCTTGTGATGGAGGATAAACATCTAGAACATATCAAGAACTCAGAGCCAGGTGTGGCAGCACGCACCTGTAATCCCCCCTATTCAGGAGACGGAGGCAGAAGGATCACGATTTCAAGTCCAGCCTGGGTAACGTAGTGAGGTCCTGTCTCAAAATAAAAATAAAGGTCTGAGGATGTCGCTCAGTGATAGAGCACCCCTTCGTTCAATCCTGGTACTGCATAAATAAATAAATACATAAATACAGGGTCAGGGAATTAGCTCAGTGTTTCTGCCTCCTGCTTTGCAAGCACAAGGACCTGAGTTCGATCCCGGGTACCAAAAATAAATACGTACATACATACATGCATACTGAACAGCAACGTAACAGCCCAGTCAACTAATGGGCAAATGGATACAACAGATAATTCTCAGAAGAAGTACAAATGGGGCTGGGGATTTAGCTCAGTGGCACTGCAACTGCCTTACAAGAGCGAGGTCCTGAGTTCAATCCAGTACCCCCTTCCCAAAAAAGAAATACAAATGGCCAGTAAGTATACGAAAGAAAATGGTCAACATCTTTAGCTATTTGGAAAACGCAAATCAAAACCACACCAAGGCGCATGCCTGTAATCCCTGCACTAGGGAGGCTGAGACAGAAGGACCGCTGAGAGTTCAGAGTCAGCCTGGGAGACACAGTGAATTCAAGGGCAGCCTGAACTACATAACTAGACTCTGTCTCAGAAAACCAACAACAAGAAACAACCAAAAAAGAAAAAAAAAAAGAGAGATTCCATCTCACCCCAGTCAGAATGACTATCATAAAAATACATTTTTAAAAAATCCAGGTGGGATGGTGCATACCTGTAATCTCAGAATTTAGGGAGGTTGAGGCAGTACGATAGCAAGTTCCAGGGCCACCTGGGCAACTTAATGTGATCCTCTCTTAAAAAAGAAAATTTTAAACCAGGCGTGATGTTGCACTCCTGTAATCTCAGCACCCAGGAATTTGAGGCAGGAGGATCTCCTCGCGTTCGAAGCCAGCAGCCTGGACTGCACTGCAAGACCCTGTCTCAAAAAACAGAACAAAGAAAGAAACTGGAAAGAAAAAAGGTACAGAGACTCTCAAAAGCAAGCTAAGCCCTGTTGAAGCACAGCTATTCCACTTTCCAGCCGTGTGACTTCGAGCTTGTTATTTAAATGAGGGACCTCAGTTTCCCCTTCTGAACGGCAGGGACAACCACATTTACTTCACAGGGTTCTTAGAGTGTCACTGAGTGACTGTTAGTGATCACAGCTGTCTAGACACCAACTGGACCACGGTGCCTGAGCCCCACTGAGTCCCACTCCAGTCTAGTGCCAGCTCTTGTCCCAGACACCAGGCCACCTCCGATCAACAGTGTCTTGGTCCCTGCTTCCTGTCAGTTTGCTCTCCTTGAACTTGCCTGTGGCTCCAGCTCACAACCTGCCACCTACCTTTGCCCTGTGATCCTAGCGTGGAAATTAATTTTGTGTCATCTTGGCTGAGTCATGGTCCCTAGGCGTGTGCTCCAATGTTATTCTGCATGTTTCTGTGAGCATAGTTTTGGATAAAATCAGCACCACGAGCTGTGGACTTTGACTGGAGCACATTTACTCCACCATGTGAGCGGGCCTCCTCCAATCAGGTGATGGCTTGGATAGAACAAAAGGACTGACCCTCTGCTCAGACCAGAATGAATTCTGCAACAGGTGCCTTCGGGACTTGAACTCCACCATCAGCTTTCTCCTGGGTTTCCTGCTTGCTGCAGAATTTGGACTCGCCAAACTCTAGAACTCCAGGGGCATGTAAGCCAAGACAATTTCTTTTTCTTTCTCTCTATTCTTTTCTTTTTCTTTTTCAGACAGGGTCTCACTATGTAGTTGAGACTGACCTAGAACTCACTGTGTAGCCCAGCCTGGTCTCGAACTCACAGTGATCCTCCTGCCTCAGCCTCCTGAGTGCTGGGATTACAGATGTGTGCCACCACGCCGATCTTTTCTTTCTTTCTTTCTCTTTCTTTCTTTCTTTCTTTCTTTCTTTCTTTCTTTCTTTCTTTCTTTCTTTCTTCTTTCCCAAGGACACTCTGCCACTGGGCTACATCCCTAGCCCTTGTTATCCCTTGTTATTTTATTTACTTTTTTTTGTTTTTGTTTTGTACCAGGGATGGAATTCAGGACCTTGTGTTTGCAACTACTTGTGGTGAAACTACTGAGTTTCTTTCTTTCTTTCTTTCTTTCTTTCTTTCTTTCTTTCTTTCTTTCTTTCTTCTTTCCCAAGGACACTCTGCCACTGGGCTACATCCCTAGCCCTTGTTATCCCTTGTTATTTTATTTACTTTTTTTTGTTTTTGTTTTGTACCAGGGATGGAATTCAGGACCTTGTGTTTGCAACTACTTGTGGTGAAACTACTGAGCTAAATCCCCAGCCCTTGTTTTATTTTTTGAGACAGGGTGTCCATATGTAGTGCAGGCTGACTTTGAACTCACTGTGTAACCTAGGCTGGCCTCAAACTCAGTGGTGGTCCTCTTGCCTCAGCCTCCTGGGTGCCAGGATTACAGGCATGCACCACCACACCTGACAAAATATTTTAAAAATAAAGTTTTGTAATTTATGTACAGTAACCACATTATATATTTTATATGTGATCCAAGACAATTCCTCTTCACTCAGTGGGACCCAGGCAAGCCAAAGTTTAGACATAATTAGACCCTTTCTTTTATTTATTTATTTTTGGAGACAGGGTCTCTTTCAGGAGGCTGAGGCAGAAGGATCACTGCAAGTTTGAGACCAGCCTCAGCTACAGAGTGAGTTCAAGGCCAGCCCAAACTGCATAATAACACCCTGCTGAGAGAGAGAGAGTGAGGGGTGGGGGATAGAGGAGAAAAAGAGACAAGATCTCACTATGTAACCCAGGCTGGCCTCAAATTTACAGTGATCCTCCTGTTTTAGCCTCCCTAATGCTGGGATTACAGGCATGCATGACCACGCCGTGTCTATTTTTGTTTTGTTTTGTTTTCCCCAAAGACTTCTCTATGTAACTGGAGCTTTAAACAACTGGCCAAGCAACAAGGACTGAAAAACACTTTATTTAACATCACATGTGCTGAGCCTTGTGCTCACACCCAGGAGTGTGTTAAACATGGACAGTGTCTCTATTATGTGAATGGGTTCAACCCCAGCCACCTGGGCGCACCTCCTCGGAGTGTCAGTGGGCCCACCCTTGGCAAAGGCATAGGCCCTGCTCCTCCAGCTGCCATCAGCCAGACCCCTGGAGGCTGCCTTGGGGGCCCGAGGATGTTGGGGGCTGCACAGGGCTGCGGTGCCACTGGAGAAGGCTCAGCCCCCGTCTGATGCAGATTCAAGTCCCCGGCTTGCACCTGGCCCACCCCTCATTCCTGCCCCTTGCCTTTGCTTTCAGCGTCCACCACTGGGCCCTGGGGGAGGACCCCGTCCAGTAGTCCCCAGGCAGAGGAGCCTGTGACAGACCTCTGCTGCACAGCCTGGGTCTTGGCCCTGGACACACTGCTGGAAGAAGCAGGAGGCGCTTCTGGGCTTTTGCTTGGACTCTCCCCACCCAGGATTGGACTTTCGATTGTCCCCAGCCAGGACCGGGATCCCAAAGCAGAGCTGAGTCTCCCTGCACCTGGCAACACTGCTCACACTGCGCCTCCCTTCCAGGACTTCGGCCCCTCAGGCTTGCAGACCAGACTCCCGCCAGAGGACAGAGGAGCGAGGGGGTCATGCTTGAGGCCCCATGAAGGCTGTGTGAAAAATAATAATGAAAAGAAAGGCTGCGTGACTGGACATACCACATGGCTTCTCTGAAAAAGCAAAGTTTTAATCGCAATTGTGCAGGGTGACTGTGGGGTTGCAGTAAGATAGTGGCAGTGACAGAGGCTACCACAGCAGGCAGTCAACGGCAGCTTCCTTTCTCCAGTGAAACCGTGGGCCGGTTGGTCTTCAGGAAGGGTGGCAGCAGGGCAGCAGAGGCTGGTGTGTGGTGACTGCTTCCTGAGCCTGAGGTGGGGCAGCCACACTCCGGGCCCAGGTCAGAAGAGGACCCCAGCTGAGGCCAGCAGCGGGAAGGCCTTCAGAGCCTGTTGTCTGGGATCCAAGGCCAACCCGGACCAATCTGCCGCCAACGGACCAGGCTTATGCTCCCTGCTTTGCAGATATTCAGGCCCTAGAGAGGACCCTAGCTCCCCCCTGCCGGGGGACACCTGCCCAAGGGGCTGTGGAGGGGCAGCCTGGGCTGGGGGCTTGGCAAGAGGCCACTGAACTTGGAGGGAGAGCCCAGCTGGCTGGGGGATGTCTGAGCAGGAGGTAGGGTCCCCACAGCAGGGCTGAGAGACAGCAAGGACAGAGGGGTTGGGAGGAAGCCGCAGGGATCCTGAGGCTGTGGATCTGGGTGCGGTTGCTGGACTGGCAGACAGGAGACTGGAGTCTGGAAGAGACCTGGCTGCTCCTGGCAGCTGTGCTGTCCCTGGGGAGCAAGCTGTCCCAAGAGCCACCTGGCCTGACCCCAGCAGTCGGGGGGCTCAGGAGCCAGGCCAGGGGTACAGACCCTGGGGCACAGGTGCTCATGCAGGTGCAGGGTCTGACTCCACTGAGCCAGCTCAGCCTTCAGGCCCTGGATCTCCTTCCGCAGGGCCTGGTTGTGTTTCTCCAGGGACTCGTGCTGCTGGGGGAGAAACGAGGGGTGTCAGGCAGCATCAGGGCCTCATGTAACTACTGCCCCCTCCAGGGTCCTCACTGCAAGGGAAAGATGCTGCTACCTCCGAGTGTCCAGGACAGAGCCCCCTGGCTGCCCTCTGGCCGGCCAGCCCCCTGCTGCCACCCACAAGTTCCCCATCCAACGCGCTGGCAGGGCCAGGATTTAGTTCGGTGGTTCCACTGCCTGCCTCTGAAAGCGCAAGGTCCTGAGTTGGATCCCCAGTGCCAAAAACAAACAAACAAACAAACAATGCCCTGGCAAGGCTCCGCCCTGCCCTGTTCTGTGCCTGCTGCTAGTCCCTTGAGCCAGCACCACCGGTCACTCAGGACTTCCTCTATTCTCCCAAATGGAGTGTACCCAAACCACCCCATTTTCCTGGCCCAGAAAAGCCATTAGCAAATGTGTCATTATAGTAGGGTGAACTTTGTTGCTGTTGTCCTGTGGATGGAACAGGGCTTGCATATACTAGGCAAGTATTCCACCACTGAGTCCCAGCCTTGCTTTCCTTTTTAATTTTATTTTGAGAGGGTATCACTAAATTTCCTAGGCTGTGCTGGAATTCGAGGCTCTCCTGCCTCTGCCTCCTTGAATAGCTGGAATTACAGGTGTGTACCACCACACCCAGCTAAACTCAGACCACTGGCTCCATCTGTCTTTTTGCCCTGGCTTCCCGTCCCTTAGCTGGGATCTACTTCCTCAACACACTTCCAGTCCCTGGACACTGTCCCGCACCCTCCCACCCCCGAGCTAGTCCTGACACAGCTTTCCCATGGCAGCTTCAGTGTTGTTCTGTCTTGGGCACCTTGACTGTGTGTAACGCCCCTGCCAGGGCTTCCCACAATCCACAGACCAAGGCACTGTCAGGGGAAGTCAGGGTATGGTGTTCTCCTGGATATGCCTGAGTCGGCCAGCAGCAAGTCCGGACTGCTCACCACCTGCTTCCAAGAACACCGGACAGCCGTCCACGTGTACCCCTCTAAATCACCATTCCTGATGGCAACAGTGGTGGAAAAAGAAAAAGAAAATCTTATTTCCATATCTCATAAGGCTGAATAACTTGAACAGCTTCCTTCATCCCCTTTCCAGGATGCTAAAAAAAGAGAACTGCGTCAGTGCCATCAGTGGATCCACTTGCAGGCTGCCTTCTGGACAGGAAATGGTTTGTTCTGGTGCCGAGGATTAAACCTAGCATTCTGCACATACTAGGCAAGCTCTGTGCCACTAGGCTGCATCCCCAGCGCTGGCCACGGCCCACCTTTCTCTCTTCTTCATCTCTCTTTCTTTCTTTCTCCTTTCCTTCCTTCCTTCTACCCTTCCTCTTCCTCTTTCTTTCTTCCATCCTTCCTATTTTGTTTAAGTCCAGGTTAGCCCTAAACTCCTGATCCTCCTGCCTCAGCCTACTGAAGGCAGAGACGACAGCCTTGTACCATCACATAGGGCTTTGGAATGAGGATTTTCAATGCATATCCTTGCATCTCTCTTCTCCTAAATCCTGCAAGCCTTCAACTCACCCCCGGAAGTGAGTCACTCACTCATTCATTTTCCATTTTCAGCTCGTGGTCAGACGTCGCTTCTCAGGGAGGGCTCTCCAGATCCACCTATCACATGCCAGCCCACCCTCTCCTCCTCTTACTGGCTTTACTCCCCATGCCACCCAGGACTCATTACCCTCGGATGTACTAAACCCTGGTTTTTGTTTTGTACTGGGAGTCGAACTCAGGGCCTTGAGCTTGCCGGACAGGTGCTGTGCCGATGAGCTACATCGCAGAAAATCCTGAATGCTTGATGGGTCACTTATTCATCTGGTTTCTATGTGAATATGAGCTCTGTTGGGTAGGGGTGAGACTTCGCCTGCTGTCTTCACAGCTGCCCTCCAGTGCTGAGAGCTGAGCCTGTCACGTGAGAGACCCTCAAGGGACATTTCCAGAAGCAATGGGTTAGTGAAAGCTCTTTCCAGGCGCCAGCTCCTTCATGCCCTGCCTGCAGGATGCTGCCCCAAATGTATCTGTGCCAGCACAATTTCATGTGCCCACAATGCATTTTCTTTTCTTTTCTGAAACAGGGTCTCACCACCATGCCTGGCCTCAGTGCATTTTCTTACCTTCATCCCCTTGGAAAACTCCTATTCACTCCTCAAGACCAGTTCAGATTTTATTTCCTCTCTACATCACCTTACATCACACTACATATGTACTAAGGACCGAATCAAATCCCTCCAAGATTCATATGCTAAAGTGGTAACCCTGTGTGTGACTGTATTTAGACACAATTTTTAAGAGGTAATTTTAATTGAAGTCACAAGGGCAGGGCTCTAATTGGACAGGACTGGTGGCTTTTATCAAAAGATGAAAGGACAGCTGGGTGTGGTGGTACACCCCTGTAATCCCAGCACTCAGGAGGCTGAGGCAGGAGGTTCTCTGAGTTTGAGGCCCGTCTGGACTATTTTAGAGACAAAAAAAAAAAAAAAAAAAAAAAAAAAAAAAAAAACGGAAGGGAATAGGATTCCTCTTCTCTCACAGCCAAGAAGGAAAGTTGTGAACACCTAGCAAGAAGGAAGCCACCTACTACATAAACCAGGAAGACAACCCTCAAGGTCAAACCCAGAAACACCTTGACCCTGACCACCCCAGTCCCCAGAATTTGAGAAATAAATGTCCTTTAAGCCTGCCAGTCTACAGATGCATGTGTCCCTTCTACCTAGTTGTGCTCGGGATGCTTTATCCTGTCGTCAACTCCCTGCCAGGCCATCTTCGAGGTGTTGGGGAAATGGCAGGGAATGGGATAGCCTCCTCACCTCGTGGCATTCCTAATCTGGTGAGGAAGGGTGGACTATGGAGTAGAAGTCACTGTTAAGGACGAAGTGACCCACCCGTGGATTCGTGGGTTTGTGAGCTTCGGGGCGGCATGAGGTGCTCTCTCTGGCTCCCCTGCTGCCTCTCCTGTGATGCTCTCGTCTTGCCCTGACTCAGAAGGAAGGCACTGGTCAGGTTCCAGCCAGATGCCAGCACTGTGCTCTTTGGACTTCTCCACTAAATGGAGCACCGTCCTAGGTTATGAATACCCTAGTGTGTGGTATTCAGGTAGAGCAGCAGGAAATGGACGAAGGGGATGTCCCCACCTGGTGCAGGGCATCTGCTCTATCCGTGTGCTTCTGCCGGCTGCGCTGGGCAGCTGCCCGGTTCTTCTGTTTCTTTTTCAGCTGCTTCTGACACTCCTTGGGGTCCTGCTGAACATGGGCAGAGGGCTCAGGGGTCCTATCAGGGGCTTGCACCCTATATAGCCATGTGTAGAGCCGCGTCCCCTGTCCTCCCAGAAGCCCCTCTGGCTCCCTTAGCACCTGCACTCCTGCCCCTGCAGGAACTGCACACCTTGTGATGCCAGTGTCACCCAGAGTCCTGCTCACAGCTCCTGGGGTGGGCAGTGAGGATTTAGACACAGGCAGAACTGACTTCCAACTGCACATCCCCGAGCCATGTCTCTCAGGGCTACTCTCTTCTCCGGGCCCAGCTGCTTCCTTTGTACCATGGAGGCTCCACGGTCTCTCCCTCGTGGGCCCCTGAGAGGCATGGAAGAGGGAAGCCCTTGCAGCAGGTAGCCCAGAGCCGCAGGGTTAATGAAGGGCAGCACTGTCCTTCCCACTGCTGTCACCTCCCCATCACGGTGTTGCTGATTTTCCCAAGAGCTCATGAGGGCAGCAAAAGAGCTGGTTAGGTTCCATATGCCTGTGTCCAGCTGAGGCCCAAAGCTGACATTCAGTTACTTAAATATTCGTTAAGCACCTACTGTGTACTGGGCACTTAGCTAGGAGGACACAGCAGCAAGCAAACAGGCAAGAGTCCCGGCCCTCACACCGCTCACATAGCGATGGGCAGTAGCCCAGAAGGAATGAATGAGAAGTCCTTTCTAAGAGCGGAGTGGGCCCCAAGGTTGGCAGCTGTGAGCTCCCTGAACTCTGGGGACCACAGAACTTAGATGAAATATTTAATCCAGGTGTCCAGAGCTCTGGAAAGTCAAGGCAAAAGGGACTGGTGAAGACCTCATAGCTGACACCCCTATTAATCTTGGGGGAGACTGAGTATCAGGGTCCCAGCGAGGATATTGGCCCTCCTGGTCAAGGACTCTGGATGCTCCTTGGTCATAGGTACAGCTCCCCGCTGGCTAGAGCCTTGAGGGGTTCATGGCCACAGCTGGTGCATTGAAACCCTGGAGGGCCAGGAGACTAGAGGCCGGGCAAGGACCTGGAGAGATGAGGAGGCTATAAAGGGAGACTGTACAGGCGGGGTGGAGGAGGGAGAGCCAGTGGGCGGGGAAGGGCAGGTAGATGGAGTCCAGGTTCTAAACCAAGGCAGGATCTGCAGCACGAGAGCCAGAGAGCCTCATCCCAATCCCCTCCTATCCCAGGGGAGGAAAAGAGAGCCAAAGAGGGGGCGTGTGGAGCCTGCCTAAAGCCACACATCCACAGACACAGAGCTGGGACAGGAGCTCTGGATGGCACCTTTCCCTTCCTGAGCCCTGGGACCCCTGAGTACATTTTCCCATTTTTCTCCCATTTTTTTTTCTTTACTATGCTAAGAATTGGACTCAGGGATTTGCACTGAGCTACATCTCCAACCCCCACCCCACCGTTCTCTTTTAAAATTTTGAGACAGAGTCTCACTAAACTGCCTACACTGGCCTTGAACTTGAACTTGTGATCCTGCTGCCCCAGAGCTCTGGGCGCGGGTCACCACACCTGGCCACATTCCCTCTCTCACCCCCATCCTGGCTTCCCGTACTCACCGTTCCGGCCAGCAGTGCGTCTCCCTGGCAGAGGTGCATGGCTCAAGCGGGAGGAACAGAGAGTCCCGCAGATCCCCAAGGTCCCTCGGCAGCTGTGACCTCCCAGTGCCCTCTGGGAAGCCAAGGAAGTGGTGGCTCTTTAAACCCCAGTGACCACTCCGCCCCCGGCAAGCCCAGTTTCAGTTTCTCCTAAAGCCACCGGCTGCTCCGAATCCCTGGCTCAGGGTGGCTCACGTGGCTGGAACTTCCTAACTGGAACTGGCCTTCCGGTTGGGCCCCTTCTCTGGAAGCAGGACTGTATAAAAGAGGGAGAGGAGGGAAGACAAAGCCAGGTGTGGGGAGGATTCTGGGGAGGAAAGAAGCCAAAAAGAGAAGCCAGGGCAGTCCCAGAGTTCATGTGGGCCATGAGAGAGCCCCTGTGTTCTGTGGGGAACCGAGGTTCACAACTCACATCGGAGCCGAGCAACTTTTAGAAAGTGACTTACCCTCTCTGAGTCCTGGTTATCTCACCTGGAAAGGCTATGGGTGGGGAGGTACAAATTCCCAGGCTCGATGTAGGAATTAAAGGAGATAATACAACCACTCCAAACCCTCTGAGATCAATGTCAAAGCACGTCTTCAGAAATGAGCAATGTTCCTTAAACAGAAGAGATGGAAAAGTACTGCTTTCACACCACGGACCATAAAGTAGTGGAAGGGACAGTCTGGGGTGAGCAGCCCAGCTTCCAAGCTGTGTGACCTTGGTAGGTAATTTCACCTTCCTGTGCTGTTACCTATTTTTTTTTTTTTTTGGTACCGGGGATCGAACTCGGGTCCTTGAGCTTGCGAGGCAGGCAGTGGCACCACTGAGCTAAATCCCCGGCCCCTGCTGTTACCTAATTTGTGAAATGAGGATCAAATAATTTTGTTGTGAAGATATGTGTTAAGGCAAGTGAGACACCCAAGATCATGCCTCATATGGACAGAGTAAGACCTAAATAAACATCTGCAATTATGATGGGGTGGGAGATTGGAAACCAAGTTTATCATCAGGCCAAAAAGTCCAAAACAAGCTGGGTATGGTAGTGTAGGCCTGTAATCCCAGCACTCTTGAGAGGCTGAGACAGGAGGATTGCAAATTCAAGCCCAGCCTGGGGAATTTAGCAATTTACCAAAATCCTATCTCAAAATAAGAAATAAAAAAAGGATGTAGTTCAGTGCAAAGGTTCTAGGTTGAAGGGCCAGGGATTTAGCTGAGTGGTTCCATCGCCTGCCTTGCAAGTGCAAGGTCCCAAGTTTGATCCCCGATACCAAGGGGTGGGGTAAGTGGGGGGAGAACAGAGGTTCTTGGTTGAATCCTCAGTACCAACCAAACACAACAAAGCTGTCCAAAGCGCCTGATTTATATACATAGCAAGCTGCAACGAGATCTGAACATTATGATAAGGTGTCTATAGGGGTTAATAATATGGATGTGTACACAGGTAATAAAGGTATACACCTGGGAATGAGAAACAAAATTCAGAGTATGATGGCAGGAGAGAGAGGGGATGGGCTGAGGGGGACAGACACGGGGACTCTGTTGATCTGTGGTGTTCAAGTGGCTCTGTGGCATTGTTGCCCAAAGACATTTGAAATGGTTCATCACAAGATCTTCTTTTGAAGACCTCAAAAACCCGGAAACTCCTGGCAAACCACAGGGTTATTGTCTGTGAGGGGAGAGTGGGCTCAGATAGGGCATCTGTTAGAAGAGCTAGTACCTCCTATCAGAAGCAGCATGTGGTGTGTAGGAGCCTATGGATTGGCAGCAAGAGCATGTTGAGGTTGTGCCTGAGTTCTGAGGGCTCAGAGCTAAAGATGTGGGCTCATGAGGATGGCAAACATTATAGATATGGTCTTCTGATAGAAGATAATGCCTGGGTGCTGTCTTGAGGAATTTGAAGCTGCCTCTGAGCTTATCAGAAAAGAGGGCTGCAAGTGATTAGCAATGTCTGCCATGCCAGGATTGATTACTGATGTCTGCCATGAGCACAGGTGGGATGCTGCAATCTTCTATTCTCCCTGACCCAAGGTTTAGAACCAGCCTGGGCTTCAGAGTCAGGAGTCTAAGAGGCAGGAATTTAGTTCAGTGGTGCCATGCCTGCCTCAAAAGAGCAAGGTCCTGAGTTCTATCCCATTACCAGAAAAAAAAAAAAAAAACAGTCAGAGTCAGAAGTCTGACCGGGGATTTAGCTCAGTGATGCCACTGCCTGCCAGGGGTGACAGTCTAGATTCTAGGGTCACACTGCAGGCTCATTAGAAATGCCTGATTGGGGCTGGGGATTTAGCTTAGGGGTTCCGCTGCTTGCCTTGCGAGTGCCAAGGCCCAAGTTCAATCCCCCATACCAAA
>NW_022900939.1:23687015-23691083 GCF_012274545.1 Fukomys damarensis | reverse complement strand
TGACTCAAAAAAAAAAAAAAATCCAACAAACCCCAAAAAAAAAAAAAAAAAAAAAAAAAAAAAAGCCTGCGTGGGCAGAAGTGGGAGTACCAGCTGGGCTCTGCCTCTTTCTTTAGAGGAGTCTGGGGGCAGAGGCTGATGTGGGACACCCATGAAGGGAGTCTGCTGCTGTTTCTGGGAATTATTTTTGTTTCTTGCACATCAGGAGGACTGGGGCATCTCACTTATGGCAGGCACCTAAGGAGCTCATTAAGCCAGTCCCCGAGCCCCACAGGGAGCAATCTGGCAGAAGCATGTGCATGATGTAACCCCCAAAACACCCGTGGGTAGGAGGCGAAGTCCCACTTTCCATACAGCCCCCAGCCCCAACCTGGACTTCCAGCCTCAGCCCCCGGCTTCCTGAAGAAGGTACACAGTCTACAGGTATGGCTCCTCCCAGAGGCCACGGCCCTGAAGGAAAGCAAAAGAGATAACATTTATGGCTTGATCTCCCTAAGGAGGCAGCCAGGACAGGGAGTGGCAGGGAGGAAGGGATGCACGGGTGGCTAATGTTTAACCACGAAGCTTCCCCTAGAGGCAGACACCGTTCCACGTTGGCAGGGATACCCAGTTTGACCCCTGCTGTCCTGGTCAGCTCAGGTTGTGTGGTTTAAATAACAGTCATTTATTTCCCACAGCTCTAGGGGCTAGCAGTCCAAGAGCAAGGTGTCAGCATATTTGGCTCCTGGCAAGTGCCTCTGGCTTTTTCTTTCTGTGTTTGTTCTTTGTCTTCCTCTTCCTCCTCTTTTTTTGTCTTTTTGAGACAAGGTCTCACTATATAGTTGAGGCTGGCCTTGAATTCACTATGTTGTCTAAACTGGCCCTGAACCCACAGCAATCCTCCTGCCTCAGCCTCCTATGTGTTGAGATTACATGTTAGCACCACCACACCTAGCCTGTACTTTGTCTTTGAAGGACATTAATCTCATCAGGATCCCAGTCTTTATCAGGATCCAACACTTGTGACTGATCTAAACCTAGTTATCTTCTAAAGGCCCCACTACCAAATGCCATCATACTGAGCACAGGATTGGCACTTGAATGTGTGAGTTTTGGGGGAACATAAACATTGAGTCTGTTACAGAAGAACCTAATACTTTATACTCAGCTTGTCAAGACCTGCCTGTTAGTCCAGCCTCCCCGGCGGGTAGAGGCTCAGAGGCTCTGAAACATCCAAGTTACAAAGAGATCAACTGAGCCAGGCATGGTGGTGCATATCTGTAATCCCAGCACTTGGGAGGCTGAGGTAGGAGGATCACCACAGCTTTGAGGTCAGCCTGGGCTACACAGTGAGTTCAAGGCCAGCCTGAGCTACAAAGTGAGAAGCAGTCTCAAGCAAATAAACAAAAAACAACAAAATGAACACCCGAGCAGCAAGATCTTATGTAACTTCTTTATGCCTCCTCTATAAAATGGAGATAATACTTAAGGATTTGATGAAATAAGAACAGTGCCCAGGGGCCAGGGATTTAGCTCAGCGGTTCCAGAGCCTGCTTTGTAAGCATAAGGACCCGAGTTCAATCCCTAGTACCAAAAAATAAAATAAAATAAAAAAGAACAGTGCCTGGCACATAAACATCCGTTGCGCATTTAGGAAAGACTCAATAGACAGCTGATGAGTTCTTTGTTCACATAACAACAGGCTTATATTTTCTTTCATTATTATTATCTAAGCAAAAAATAAGGGTGCAAGAACAGAAATGAGATCCCCCCCCCAATGAAATAAGTATCTCTTTGATGGTGGAAAAACAAAATCTTCAAAGCTCCCTGGGGCTGGCTACATTCCCAGGCAGGACCCGCTCTCGGTAGTAAGATGACCATGAGAAGCACTGGCTTAGTTTCCTCAGGAGGGGCACCCCCAGCCGCACCCGGCACTTTCCAACAGTTCCAGAGGAGATGCCTGACTTGGTCTCCTGCATATTCCTAACCTCAGTCTCTAGCCAGGGGCTGAGGTGAGACTGGCAAGGTGAGGAGCCAGCCTCTTCCGGAAGCCAGGGTGGGGTCCACCCCTCCTGAACCACAGGTACTTGGGATGAGGAAGGGACAGCTCCCCAGGGCATCAGGGTGCTGCTGTGAAAGATGAGTGAGAAGGGGCTGGGCTGAGGCCCCCACCTCAGGACATTGCTCCCCAAGTCACCTCCACAGTGGGATGGACTTTCATCCCCATGCATCTGTGACACGAAGCCAGGAGCCCTCTTTCTACTCCTTTGTAGCTGCCTGAGTTGAGAGGAAGGTCCCAAAGGTCAGGGACCTCATCAGGAAAGCAAAGTCTGGCTGCGCACACGACTGCAATGAACTGTGCTGGTAAGGAAATAGGGACGGAGACTCCCAGGGAATCACGGGGGAAGGACTGACTTTCACTTGTAGCAGCAGCGCCCTGTGAGCCCTCGATGGAGTCAGGCTGCACACAGGATGGCCTCCCTTGGATTTTATGAAGTCATCACCACTGTCGTCCCTCAGAGGTGGGGAGTGGCAGCCAAGAGGAAGCGGGAGGTGGCTTACATTCGCACCCTGACCCCTGTCCTGCTGACCCTTTGCTGCCTCCAGAGCTCTGTGCTTCTGGTTCTCTGCTGTTCCTGCAACACACACATCTTTCCAGGAAGCCAACTGGAACTTTTGGAAGTGGGTGGGGAGTATAAATAATAAACGGCATTGAGTCACCAGCATCCAGGGCATTGTGGGCTGTGGCAGCTGTGACCACAGCTCTTGGATGTGGCCAGGGGGTCCAGACCCCAGAGAGACCTGAGCTCAAGTCCTTGCGCTGCCACTAACAGCCGTGTGACCTTGGTTCTCTGGGATTCGGTCTGTATGACAATGCCCCTGCTTTGCCAGGACTGTCACAGTGAGTGAAGCCACACATGGAAAGTTGTCACAGTGACTCAGAAAAGCAAGTCCCCCTCACTCTTATCCCAGGGACATCGAGAGACAGGAAGGCCTCCCAGGCAGGCAGATGTGGGGGAGTGGCCAACTGGGGTACTGGAGCAAGGCCCAGAGGCTGGGCTAGGCTGGAGCAGGGCAGGGAAGAAAGTGCAGCCCAGCCAGCCCAAGACTCACAAGGCCACAGACGCAACAGCGCTGCCCTGGGGGTCCCCTGCACCAATACTGGGTCAGGCCGGTGGGCAGTTAGTCACAGCCAGAGGACTCTGGAGATGGTTCGTTCAGCTTCCTGGTTTTGCAACTGATGACAGGAGGAGGGAGCTTTGCCAAGTTTAAGAGGAAGCAGAGTCAGGAAGAGCAGGTCCTGCCACACCTCAGCCTGCTCTTCCCACCTTGGTCCTTGGAAAGCCAGCAAACGTCTTAGGGCCCTGGAGTGGCAACGGTGGGATCACAGGGCACCCTCAGAAGAAGAGCAGAAGAGCAGGGAGTATTTGTAGCTGCTGGAGGTCAGCAGGGGAAGAACTGAGGGTGCCCTGCTGAGGAAGGGGCCTCTTAGAGGTCCCAAGCAGGGTCCCCAAAGCCAGGTGGGGTTCCCAACAAGAGAAAGGCTGGGCAGGGTCTCAGGAGATGGGGGCTCAATCGCATTCCAGGCCTCACACAGCACCATGCCTTCTCTGGGCCCAGTTGCATTGCAGCATGAAAATGGCACTTTATCAAACAAGGCCCGGCGGGAAACCTGGGCTCCTGTCCTGGAAGTGCCACTACCTGCCTTCTCTCCCAGCTCTCAGTCTTGTCTCTGATACCTGTGGGAACAGGGTCCCAGCTGATGACCTCTCGGGGTGGGGGGGATACTGCAGGAGCTGGACATGGAGGGGTTTCCGAGGGTGAGCCCTGCCTTGGGGGTCAAAGAAACCTGGTGGTGAAGGACAAAGATGATCAAGCCACATATCAGCCACAAAGACTTAACCACACCCTGCCCCAGTCCCTGTCACAACAGAGATTCCTTGAGCATCTACTATGTGGCAAACCCCTGTCCTATGTGCTGGGAGACATCTGTTCTAAAAAGATTTGAGGAGCCGGGCGTGGTGGCTCACGCCTGTAATCCCAGCACTCGGGAGGCTGAGGCAGGAGGATCACTGTGATTGAGGCCAG
>NW_022900939.1:23681182-23686901 GCF_012274545.1 Fukomys damarensis | reverse complement strand
AGTCCCAACTACATAGTGAGACCCTGTCTCAAAAAGTAAAATAAAATAAAATAAAATAAATAAATAAAATAAAAAGATTTGAGGGCCAGGGGGTGTAATTCAGTAAAATGCGTGCATGTGTGAAGTCCTGGGTTCCATCCCTAGCATCACAAAAATAAATAGGTGTCCAAATCCCCATTCTTTGGTTTCCCTTCTAGGGGGTGTGGGGAGATAACAAATTAAGTGAATTTTATAGCCTGGGAGAAGGTCATAAGTGCCATGGAGGAAACAGCTCAGAAAAGGACTTGAGGAATGTGGGGGTGGATGAGTTTCATGTTTAAATATGGAGATCAAGCTAGGCCTCCCCGAGATACTGGTACAAAAAAAGAACAAAAACCAACAACTTTTTTTTTTGGTGGGGGGCACACTGGACATTTAAGCAAAGGCATGAAGAGAGGCGGAGGAGGGTTGGGCTGAGACTCCAGGCCCAGATAGGCTTGGTGAGGTGTTGAGCAGCAAGAAAACAATGGGGCCCTTCAGCAGGCACAGAAGACCTTGGGCTTCTGGGCCGAGAAGAGAGAATCTGACACAGGGCTGGGGGTATAGCTCACTGGCAAACGTTTGCCTAGCACAAGCCAAGTTCTGGGTTCCATCCCAAGCACATAAAAAATGGCTCCCATGCCCAGGGAAGGAAAGGGGAGCAGAGAACTGCTTGGGGGCTGCTGCAGCCATCCAGGTGGCATGGAGACAGCTCACTGGGCAAGGCCTAGCAGAGCCTGGGGACCTGGCAGGTGTCTGCGGTCACTGCACTGTCACTCCCCAGCCCCAGCCTGTGGGACCGGAAGCAGTAGCACAGCCTTCTAGAGAGGTGGACACAGCCGTAGCATGGGAAGTTTCAAGTCCATCCCAACCCGAGTTCTGGCAAAGCCTTGGATGTCATGTGCTCCTGGAGCTAGCACAGGGATGAGTAAGGGCACTTCGTGTCATCCGGAAGGTGGAGAGGAAGCCTCCTCTGGCTCCCACACCTGGCAGCTGGGTTTAGACCTGAATAGAGCTGCTAGGACAGCCTGACTCATCATTTGAGGCATTTGGCTCTGCATTCCCTTCAACAGTCAGTGCCCAGCAAGGGCACGGGGCTGCCCTGGTTACTGAAGACCCTCAGGACGACAAGGCTGGGAGTGCTAGGGCGGGACAGGCACAGCTGTGGTGCGGGTGCAGTTTGCCACCTCTGGGTTCAGGCTGTACATTCAACCATCCAGTTCTTTGTTTACTGCTGAACAGAAACAAACCTCCACTTAGGTGCGTCGCCAACAAGGGTGCTCTTCTCTTGGGTTTTTCCCTTTTAGTTCCAGAAAAAGTTTTTATTATTTTTTTCCCTTATGACTATAAAGGTTACCTATGAAGAATAGCTGATTAAAATGCTAAACCATTTTTATTTATATCTTTTTTGAGAGAGAGGATCTTGCTATGTACTTGAACATTGCAGGTGCTGAATTCACTAACACAGGCCGGGCTCGAATTTATGGTGATCCTCTTGCCTTAGCCTCCCAGGTGCTGGGATTACAGGTGTGCACCAGCATGCTTGGCTCGTTTTTATTTATATGTTTGAGACAGTGTCACAATACTACCCAGGCTGGCCTTGAACTCCTGGGTTCAAGCAGTCTTCCTGCCTCATCCTCCCAGGTAACTAAGACTACAGGCACGGACCATCATGTTCAGTAAAATTAAAACTGTAATGCCAAAAAAAAATTTCTTTTGAGACAGGGTCTCACTATGAAGTGCAGGCTGGCGGTGAATTCGTGGCAATCCTCTTGCCTCAGCATCCTGAGTGTGGGGATTACAGGTGTGCACCACCATACCCGGCTATAATACCACAAGTTTTACACTAGACAAACACATCTTTTTACAATGATCTAGAACTCTATCCTCAAGTTACAATCCACTTAGCCCTAAGAAGTCCTCCTTTCAAAAGCAGGTTTCACAGCTGTCAGGATTGGGATATTTTAATTTCATGATCCTTCTTAGGGGAAGGGAGCAAGATATATATAAAACTGTTATATATAATTATAGCTCTATATATCTTCCCAGTTTTTCCTTAAAGGTATTTCTCAGGGGTTTTGAGAGCTCTCTTTCCTCCTTTCCAGGAGGCAAATAAAAAAGCCTGGCATAGGCTCCTACCCTATGTACTTACTGACTGACTGTGTATGGTGTTGGGGATTGATCCCAGGGCCTCTGCACTAAGCTACATTCCCAGCCCGCCCACCCCCATTTTTGAGACAGGGTCTCACTAAGTCACTCAGTTGCCCAGGCTGATCTTGAGCTTGTGATCCTCTTGCCTCAGCCTTCCAGAGTGCTGGAATTACAGGCTTGTGCCATCACACCCAACATTACCCTCATTTTAAAAAGACCCTTTGCCGGGCATAGTGGTGCATGCTGGTAATCCCAGCACTCGGGAGGCTGAGGCAGGAGGATCGCTGTGAGTTCCAGACCAGCCTGGGCTACATAGTGAGTTCCAAGTCAGTCTCAACTACATAGTGAGACCCTGTCTCAAAAAAATAAAAAAATAAAGAAAAAGCCCCTTCACCCATTGATTTCTTAGCTAAGGGCAATTAGTCAAATGTTAAACCCAGCCGGACGTGGTAGCACACGTCTGTAATCCCAGTACTTGGGAGGCTGACTGAGGCAGCAGGAACATCATGAGTTCAAGGCCGGCCTGGGCTACACAGTGAGTTCAAGGTCACCCTGAACTACATGGCAAGATCCTGTCTCAAAAAACCAAAATGAGAAAAAAAAAAAAAAGTTAATCCAGTTATTTCCCCAGCTCTTCCCTTTCACAGATCTGGGAAGTGGTTTGTTTAGTCACTATTCTTTGAAATCCTACTGTGTGGTTCCTGGGAAGCCACAACAATTTGGACAGTCAGGACTTGAAGGCTGACATTTGAACAACTATTTCAAGGCTGGTGGCAATGAAACAATCTGAAGTGCTTAACATAGTAACTTTAAATTTCCCCCAAACTTACTTCCTGGTGTTAACAGCTAAATTGCAGCCATTTTCAAACATCTATGACTGTGACCTACAGTGAGGCAAATGTGTGACCAAACACTACCTGGATAAGGTAGCAATATTTTCTGGTCTGTTCATGCTATTTAAATTTTGTTAATGTTGAGTTGAACCACATGAAATCAGTGTCTTTATAGACACAGTCGAGTACTAGCAATTCACATGGTTCATCCTATCTGTGACACTGATTTCACAGTCCACTTTGGAACTGCATCTTATACTCTGAAAAACATTTCTTAGTGGGTACACTTACAGTGATTGCTATTTTAAAAACAGATGAGTATTTGTTTTCACTTAAGATGTGGCATGGATACCTGTAAACATGGGTGTTACAACTCCATTTCACCCTCTTGGTTTCTTATTTATTTGGTTTTGGTTTTTTGAGACAGGGGCTCACTTTGTAGTCCAGGCTGACCTTGAACTTACTATGTAGCCCAGACTGGCCTCAAACTCACAGAGATCTTCCTGCCTCAGCCTCCTGTTAGGATCATAGGTATGTGCCGCCACTTCCAGCCATCTCCCCCCCCACGTTTGGACCTGGGACCGAACTTGGGTCCTTGCACTTGCAAGACAGGCGCTGGAACCACTGAGCTAAATCCCTGGCCCGACCTCCCCATTCTTAAAGGCTTCCGGGACTCTACCACCTGCCGAAACCCTAGTCCAGTTAACCAGCTCTCACTGAAGGCATGTGGACTTTCTTGATGTTCCAAACCATGACAGAATGAACTTCCCTGTCACCAGTGTTTAATGCAGGGCTGGAACTCTGTAGCATAGATTCCTAGAGGCAGGATGGCAGGATGACAGGCCCCTAGGGTCTGGGCATTTCCCATTTAGAATACAGCTGTGTTCTGAAATCTCTTGAGAAGGAGTCATGCTCACTTTCTCCCCTAGTATGTTTGGTGGCGGCCACTGGTGTCCACACACAGGACCCACTTTACCTCCCTCTCTGTCCGGTGTCATCTGCCCACCACCTCCCTTTGCACCCTGGGAAACTGGCCCCTTCCTGAGCTCCCCCTCTCTAGGCCGACTCCCCCAAAGCATCTAGAAAGACAGTGCACTTTACCTGAGTCAGAATTTCACTCAGGGTCCTTTAACTCTGTGGGCTTCAAAGTCACATCTACAAAAAACAATGAAGTTGGGTGTGGTGGCACAAGCCTGTGATCCCAGCACTTGGGAGGCTGAGGCAGGAGGACTGCTGTGAATTCGAGACCAGCCTGGGCTACACAGTGAGTTCCAGGTCAGTCTCAACTACATAGTAAGACCCTGTCTCAAAAAACCAACAACAACAACAACAACAAAATAATGAAATCTTTCAGGGTTGCAGGGGGATGGAGAGCATACAGAGTGGGTTGTAAACGTTTGGAGTTGGCCACTATCTTCTGCTGTCCCTCCCCTGGCCAAAAGAGGCCATCAGAGCTGCCTGCTCATAATTACTCTAGCCATCTGGAGGAAGGCCTAAAAATAAGACTAGGCTCTCACTCCTCTAAGTTTACAGTCTGCTTCGTCTCTTGCCTCAGTTTCCTCACTTTCTCTGCACTTCTTGAGCGCTAAAAATACAGAACAAAACTCTTCGGAAAAGTCATTGAACAAGAAATATTTATTGAGCACCTATTACATGCCAGCCATGTGCTAAGCCCCACCTGGGCCTCGCTGCCTCATTTGCAAGAGAAGGAACTGCACATCTCAACCTGAAGCTTTGACATCTTAGACCGGACAATCCTTTGCGCTGGGTCTGTTCCCTGCATTGCAGCGCGCTGAGTTTTCCCAACTACAAGGACTAGTCTGTCACCCGAACAACACAAAGTCGCCCACGCACACTGCGAAACAGCCTCTAGAGGGCATTACCGCCCTTGATTGAGAATCTACGCGAGCCGAGGAAAGGGAAGGCCCGTTTTCTTCTCCTTCACTGGTACATTTAAGTCGATGCCAAAGCCCAAGATGCTCAGGATTTGACCCCAGTTTCCGGGGACTAGCTCGTCAACACCTCTGGATCGGAACCCCTCTGCAGGCAGTCCCCACCCTGCCGAAATGCAACTCAGGGACTTCAGCTTCTCGTTCCCGGCCGAGTCCTCGGAGAACTCGAGTCTTGGGAGGAAGGAACGCGGACTTTGCCTTTGCGCCCCCCACGCCCGGCCCTCGGGAGGCAAAGGGTTAACGCGCGGTAAGCGCAGGAGCCCAGCAACCGCTAGAGGACGCCAGGCTGTAGCTCCGCCGGACGCTCGCGATCACGTGGTGGTGAGGCGGGACCAAAGGAGCGGCCGACCAATCGGGTGTGCGGTCAGTGGGTATTGTGACCAATAAGAACAGGGAGTGGGGTCCCGGGACTAGAGGAAAGGAGGACCGGGACGGGGCTACAGGACCATGGGCCTTTTGACCATCCTGAAGAAGATGAAGCAGAAAGAACGGGAGCTGCGACTGCTCATGCTGTATCCTTCCGGGCGCCGGGGCCGCGACGGTAGCAGCCCCGCCGAGCAGGCAGCGCCAGGCACCTCCTGCCGATACCGACTGCCCACAGTGCGTCATACACGTGGGACCTACCAATCGCTCCGGGGCAGGGGGAGACCGAACCACCGGCTCTGGGCGGGAGAGGGTCTCGGACCCCGAGGCCGAGGGCAAGGGCCTCAGGGCACCGCGCAGGACCGATGTCCCTCATGTAAGGGGGACCCGGCGGGCTCAGGG
>NW_022900939.1:23659414-23680869 GCF_012274545.1 Fukomys damarensis | reverse complement strand
CCGCCTGTCCCTGCTGCCCGGCTGCCACTCGGTGCTGCCTCGGCGGAGGACCCCGCTTGTCCAGCCCTGTTGCCGGCGCTGCACTCTTTAAGAGCTGGGTCCGGCCGCCCGCGCTGGCCTAGGGAGAGAAGACCTTACGTGCGCTTAGTGTCTGTCTTCAAGGAGCTCTGAGAAGAGCCCAGAGAAGCCACTCGTGCCGTAGATATTAGTTGAGCGCCCACTGTGTGCTAGGCAGGCACTGTGCTGGGTACTGGAGTAAAAACAGCGTCACCCTACCTTTGTGGAAATACTGTAACGGAGGGCAGGAGGAAGAAGAGCAAGATAATGAAGCAAATGAGTGGAGTAGAGTGAGAAGAATGTGATTCAGGGTGGTCAAAGAAGGCCACAGTAAGAAAGTGACCATTAGGTAAAGATACGAGGGCTGATCATGTGTAAACCTAGGGACAAGCTGTTTAGAGCAAATACAGTGCAAAGGCCCTAAAGGAGGGGACGCGACTGGCCGTCTTCAAGGCAGTGTAGAGTGTGGCTGGAGGGGGTGGAGAGGAGAGCTGACAGCAAGCCACCTCGCTAGAAGTTTGGGTCCTTGGCATTCCCGTTGAGTGAGAAGAACAGAGGGGAAGCAGTGATTGCGACCAGTTACAGTTGTACCAGTGCAGCTGAGGTAGGGTGGTGGTTTGGACTAGGATGGGAGTGGACACTGATGAGAGTAGGGCCACGGGGAGTTGCTGCCAGATTGGAGGTGAGTGTGGAGGTGCAGAGAAGCCAAGATGACACTTGAGTTTCTGGTCTCAACTGTTAGAAGGACAAGCAGCCACTTGCTATAATGGAGAAGGAGAGAGTAGGGGGAGAGCAGGGGAAGGTGACAGCTTTGAGCTCTGTTTTGGTCATGGGAATGCCGCTAGGGCAGTGACGGTGAACCTTTGAGAGATGAATGCCCAAACCAACGCAAAACCCACTTATCGCAAAATATGTCACTGATATGATTCTTTTAATTTTGGGGGGAAGATACTCAGCAGAGGAATAGCTGGGTCAAATGGGATTTCTAGTCCTAGTTGTTTGAGGTATCTCCATATTGATTTCCACAGCAGTTGCACCAGTCTGCCCTCCCACCAACAATCAAGAAGGGTTCCTTTCTCCCCACAGCCCCACCAGCATTTGTTATTGGTTGATTTCATGATAGTAGCCGTTTTTTCTGGGGTGAGGTGGAGGAATCTCAACGTTGTTTTCATCTGCATCTCTCTAATGACCAATGATGTTGAACATTTTTTATACGTTTATTTGCTGCTTTTACTTCTTTGAGAAATGTCTGTTCATTTCAGATGCCCATTTTTTAATTGTGTCTATATTTGGGGGGATCTGATTTTTTTTAGTTCTTTATATATTCTAGATAGTAAACCTTTGTCTGAAGAACAGCTGGTAAAAATTTTTTCCCACATTGTAGGTTGTCTCTTTACTCTGTTGGTTTCTCTTGCAGTGCAGAAGCTTTTTAATAAGATGAGATCCCGGTTATTGATTCTTTGTGCTAGTTCCTGTGCTACTGAGGATTTGCTGATAAAGTCTTTTCCTGTGCCAGTGTCTTCAAGAGTTCTACCTAACTTGGGCTGGGGATTTAGCTCAGTGGTTCTGGCACCTGCCTCACAAGCGCAAGGACTCAAGTTCGATCCCCAGTAAAAAAAAAAAAAAAAAAAAAAAGAGTTCTACCTAATTTACCTTCCAGCAAGTTTAGTGTTTCTATTTTAATATATAGATCTTTAATCCACTTTGATTTTAGTTTAGTGCATGGTGAGAGATAGGGGTCTAGTTTTAATCTTGGGCAAGTTGAAATCCACTTTTTCCAACACCATTTATTAAAGAGGCTATCTTTCCTCTAGTGAGGATGGCTAGCTCCTTTGTCAAAGATGAGGTAGCTGAGTATATCTGAAGTTGTTTTTGCATCCTCTAATCTAGTCCATGGATCCTTGGGTCTGTTCTTTGCCAGTACCATGCTGTTTTTATCACAGTGGTTTTGTAGTATAGTTTCAAGTTGAGAATTGTGATAGCCCCTGCCATGTCTCTGTTGCCTAGAATTGCTTTTGCTATTCTAGATCTCTTCTGGTTCCAAATGAATTTTTGGATTGTTCTCTCTAGTTCTGTGAAATACACTGCTGGGATTTCAATCTGGGTTGCTTTGAATCTGTATAGCAGTTTTGGAAGTAGAGCAGGGCCTTGTCCTTAACCCACGGGTCCCAGGGGCCTGGACAATGCCGGCAAAACCACCATCCTCAAGAAGTTCAATGGGGAAGACGTGGATACCATCTCACCGACACTGGGGTTCAACATCAAGACCCTGGAGCACCGGGGGTAAGATGGAGTCCTTGCACTGCCTGGGCAGGGTGGGCAGGATGGGCAGGGTGGGAGAGGAGCTTGCTGACCCTGCCTCCCGCCCTGCTCAGGTTCAAACTGAACATCTGGGATGTTGGTGGCCAGAAGTCACTGCGCTCCTACTGGAGGAACTACTTTGAGAGCACGGACGGCCTCATCTGGGTGGTGGACAGTGCTGACCGGCAGCGCTTGCAGGACTGCGCTAGGGAGCTGCAGGGCCTGCTGGTGGAGGAGGTGCGGCCTGGAGGTGGGGCTGCTTCCTGCTTTGGCTCGTCAGCTGCGCCTCCCAGAGGGCCTCAGAGGAACACCAAAGATAGGCTCTTGTTTCTTACCCAGTGAAGTGGCACGTGCCTATAACCGTGCCTGTAATTGTAAGCATGAGGCTGGAGGAGCATTGTGAGTTCGAGGCCAGCCTGGGCTACATAGTGAGAGCCTGTCTTGAGACAAAGTAAAAGACAGGATCCAGGATCCATCCCTTCACTAGACCCATAGTACCACAGGCAGGGCCCGTGCTGTGAAGTGAGCCCCGGTTCATGTCCTCTCCTCCCTTGGGTTTCACTGCTTCACCACCCTGAGTTTGTCTGTCTTGGGATGGAGATGACAAGACTGATAAGGTGATACAGGTAATCCTAGCCACTGGGAGGCGGAGGCAGGAGGATTGTAAGTTTGTACCCAGTCCGGGCAATTTAGCAAGACCCCATCTCAAAATAAAAAATATGAAGGATTAAGGCCATAGCACAGTGCTCCTGGGTTCAATCCCCAGGACTGCAAAACAAAACAGAAAAACAAGAGCAAGGAAAGAGGAGGGGCTAAACCAGGAGCCTTCAGAGAGCTAACTTATGGCCAGTCTGTAAATCTCTGACTCTGCTGGGTGACCTCAAGAAGGCACTTAACCACTCTTAACCATATCTCTGCCATGGGAATTACAGCTGAGCTGATTTTGTAATTTATTGTCTGGGCAAAAATACTTCCCTTTAAGTAAAATTTCGGATTCACAGAAAAGGTACAGTGATTCCCTTTACCCTACTTACCTGATACTAACATCTCACATATCCTTGGGGTACCTGCCAAAACAAAGAAATCAATATTGGCTCATTACTATTATTTTAACTACAGATCTTATTTGGATTTCACCAGTTTTTCCACAGATGTGTATTGTTCCAGGATTTGATTCCGTTTACTGTATCACATTTCACTGAGAGGGAGGGAGCCAGTAGTAGCTCTCGGGGCCGAGGCACCACGGACTGTACCCCTCCTGGGGTGTCGTGAGCCAGGCCTGGCAGGTGGAGACCCTGAGGGCTGCATCACCCCACCCAGCCCAAGGACTCCTGGCTTCAGACACAGACGTGGATGTCATAGGAGCAGAGGCAGAACAGTGAAAGGGCGCCAGGACCTTGGTGCCCCTGTGCATGCCAGGCCATCAGACCTGAGCTGACTCGAACTGCAGAGGCCTCAGACCACCTTGCCCAGTACCCTCCCCTGCTCACAGGAGGGGAAACAGGCATGGAGGAGGGCAGTGCCCACTGGGTGGGGCTGGCCTCACTGGGTGTCCCCACTGCCCACCCTGCGGGGACTCTCCCACCACTCCGGCCTTGCCCTGATCTTCCAGCCTGGTCTTTAGATACCCTGGGCCAGTCACAGGGTCTAGGCTGCCCTCAGAGCCCCATCTTCTCTCCCCAGCGCCTGGCTGGAGCTACCCTCCTCATCTTCGCCAACAAGCAGGACCTTCCCGGAGCGCTGTCCTCTAATGCCATTCAAGAGGTGAGGCCAGGCCCCGGGACAGGCTTGCTGAGGAACCGGGCACGGGATTCTTTATCCACGCACTGCCAGGGCTTTCTTAGTCCTCGCTGTTTTCAGTGGTTGCCAAGGTGTAGGGGTGACCTTGCAGTGGTGGCCTACACCTGGGCCTGCAAACAGATTGTTCCACAGGGTGCCAGGAGCCCAAACACTGTGCTTCCCCATGATGCTGGATGAGCTCGTTTCCTTCTTACCACAGCCTCATGAGGTGCAGGAACAACTATCATTTTACAGATGGTGCAGTGGTCAAGACACAGGTTAGGTGATTTGCCCAAGGGGTCTAGCCAATAGGTAGACATGTCAGGATTTAAACCCATCCACTCTAACCCTGCAGCCTCAGCTTAATTTCTATTCCAATGGGCAAACATTAGAATGAGAAAGAGCAGTTTAGAATGGTGGCTCTGTCACTTCCTGGCAGTGTGACCTGAGGCAGGTCGCTTAACCTCTCTGAGCTTTGGTTTCCCCCTTGGTACAATGGCCAATACAATCCATAGATGGTACAGTAGAGTGGATGAGATGCCATTTGTGGGGTCCTGGCACAATGCCTGGGTCCTGCAGTCACTCGGGAGCCTGTGTTACTTACCAGGGTCACTGGCATGAAATCATGGAAAGCCTGAGTGCCCCGGTGGGTAGGAACCCTCACAAGGGGCTGGCAGAGGCTGCCCGGATGAGATGACCTTAGAGGAGTGGCACTCGCCAGGGCCAGGGAAGGGATGGGCACCCCAGGCAGGAGCCATGGCAGCTGACACTACCACATCTCTGTCCCCAGGCCCTGGAGCTGGACTCTATCCACAGCCACCACTGGTGCATCCAGGGCTGCAGTGCCGTCACCGGGGAGAACCTGCTGCTAGGCATTGACTGGCTGCTGGATGACATCTCCAGTCGCATCTTCACAGCTGACTGAGCCACTCCGGATATCCCTGCCTCAAGGCCCAGGCCCCAGCCCTTACCCACACCACCCAGAGAGCATGGGCGCCAGCCAGTGGACTGACATGCCACTCCCTGCCCCCAGAACCTGCTGCTGCTGCTGCCCGGTGCCCTCCCAGGGCCAAGGAGGAAAGCACTGGGGCTGGGAGGGGACACCGCTGCTGCTGTTGAGGCCCGCCCTGTCCTGTAGTCAGTGAGAATAAAGCACTCCTTACCTGGCTTGTCTGTGACTCTACCATTCAGAGACCACCTGGGAACCCAGAGTCTGGCAGGGGACGGGAAGGACAGAGCTGACTGCTCTGGGGTCAGAGGGATGTGCAGAGGCTGCAGAAGCTCAGGACAGGGCTGCAACTAGCAACTTGTGGAAAAGCCAGGTGGCCTGCCTGGGGAGGTGATGCTAAGTCCCTGAGAGAAGGAAGCGTGAAGTTGTCTGGGTAGAAGATTAGAGGGCAGTTCATGGAGGCGACTGTAACCCTCCCCTCACTGGTGGGAATTAAAGGGATAAGGGATGCAGTCCCAGAACAGAGCTTGGAGATTGTTGAACAGAACTACACTGAGAGTCCGCTCCCAACTTGCCTTTGTAGCCAGGCCCCTTGTGCAGTGGACAACCTTCCCAGCTATATGAGGCATCACAGTACAAGCAGAGGCATGAAGAGCAAGGGCTCCTGGGAAATGTGGAGGGGCACCACCTTGTGTACAGGAGTGAGGGGCAGGGTCTACATCAGGCAGGGGTAGCTAGGCCTTTCCTGAAGGCTACAGGGCACTCTGAAGCAGAGCCACCCTCAGGTCTCTTTCCAAGCAGCAAGAGTGATGGGCGTCTTTCATCACCCGCGTCACTGCAGGGGCCAGGGCTCTGTGCTAAGCACCCCCACAGGCCAGGACGGAGGCGAGAGATCACAAGTTCTAGATCAAAGGGCTCGGGGTTGAGAACTTTCCTAGCATTCATGAAGCCCTGGGATCCATCCCCAGCTTCGGGGGATGGGGTGGGGGGAACTGAGCCTATACAGTGGGTTGGCTGCATCCCCTTCCCATTCAGAGGATGCTGGCCCTCCAGGAGGGTGAGCAGCTTGCTCCAAGCCACCAGGCTAGAATGGGAGCTGAGCTCAGACCCCACCGTACCCGGCCCCTGCACAGTGCTGCCTCCCCTGAAAGCAAAGTCGGGCTATCTCTGCTTGAAATCCAAATGGCAGGGTTGGGGCCTCCTGGTGGGCACCTGCCACCCAACATGCCCAGTGCACTCTGCCCGAGGGCAGAAGAGAAAGTAAAAGTGAGGAAGAGGCACTGGGATCTCCTCCCCCAGCGTCCTCCTTGGTGCCCCCAGGGAAAAGACCCATTGCAGGGCCTCCAGAGGCCCACAGTACAGAGCCCCTCCCAGACTGCACAAAAGCTAGCTCTCGTCAGGGCAGGGGGGAAAGGACGTGGGGTGCACATGAGCAGAACCTTGATGGGTAAGCTGGGTTATGTGGTCAGGGACTGGCAAAGAGCAAGGTTTTGCTCATGGAGGTCTGGGGTGGAGTCCGGGCTGGGCGGGCGGTCTCCACGGTGAGGTCAGGCAGTTTCTTCTCTTCCTCTTGTGCCAGCTGGGCTTGTTCCTCCTGGGGATGGGGCAGGTGCAGCGGGAGACCTGGCTAAGGCAAGGGGCTAAATTGATACAGACGGTGATAGAGAAAACTTTTATAAATAGCAAAACCTACGAGATGTCACAATGTAAAATGACTTCTGCCATCCCTAACAGCAGTTTGCTTTGTTTAGTTCAAAATCAACAGACACCAGAGGCATCTAGTCTCATCCTGAGATAATGGCACAGCAAGACCCCTAGCTCAAAAGTTTTGTAAAGATGAAAAGAACCATCCTTAACTTTGTTTTCCTGACCAGGAATGCCCCTTCTCCTGGGCTAGAATATATAGCCAGAGGAATCTTAAAGGTAAACTCCCCTAACAAGAAAGTGCTACATCTGGGCAGTAGCTAGACTAATCTCAAAGGTAAACTCCCCTAAGAACATAGAAGTGCTACAGCTGGGTTGAAATTCAACTGTCTCGCCACCATGATTTGTACATCAACAATGTGGATTGTGAGAATGAAACATGACCGCCTGAATGAGATCAAGGCTGTAAAACCCTATAGAAGAGGGAGTTGTAACCCAGTATGCGGTCTGTCAGGGCACTGCTTTTGAGTGTGATCGACTCAGCCTGCTGAGCAGGTTCTTTTCTTTTCTTTTCTTTTTTTTGGGGGGGTATCAAGGATTAACCTCAGGACCTTGTGTTTGCAAGGCACACTCAGCACCACTGAGCTAAATCCCCATTTCCCCAGCAGATTCTTGATTCACATAATGGAAAATAGGAAGAAGAACTTCAGGCCTCATCAGGCAGGTTTATCATGCAGAATTAGCCAACGGAGACTAGGAAAGGCTCCAGCTAGACGTGCCAGCGCAGCTCACTGACTCAGGGGTTCAGCCCGGTCACTCACAAAAAGCAGGGGCCAGCTCCGGGGTTAGCTGAGGTGGGCCAGGAGTGTGGGTCACTAACTCGGCCCTCCCTGCTGTGCACAGCTGGGGAAGAATCCCACAGCCTGCGGGCTATTTGGCCCCCATAGACTGTTTCTGCCTGGGGTGGTCTCAGCCTTATGAGACTCTGCTGGAACCCAAGGTGACTCTGTGTTTGGGGCAGTGGGGCTTCAGGGCACAGCTAACTGGCTCTGTAGATCCCTTGGTGTCCTCACTTAGTGAAGGGAGTTGACATGGGCTAGGCAGATTTAGGGCCAATAAATCTTGTTTTGCATGATTCATATACTTATATCCAGAGCTTCAAGGTAATAAGGATACAAAACGAAGGTTTCTGTAAGACCTAGGGCCTTACTTCCACTCTGAGGAGATTGAACAGCCAGAGGGCCTCCAAGATGCTGGGCCTCTAGCCCAGCGATTGCTCCAGGAGCTTGACGAGCAGCGAGAATCACCCAGGAAGGAACACACCGGACTCGTTGGAAAACAGATCTTTATTAGTCTGGCCAGACGGCACTCCCGGAGCCAAGCAGCTCAGAGAGGCATCAGCTCAGGGGCTTAGGCTGTTTTTATAAGGGGTTATGGGGGGAGTTAACACTCAAAACTTACAGGAAGGGGACAAAGGCAAGTGGTCATCAATCCTGTACTCGGCCGATACGTACTGATGGTCAGCAGATCGATTGCCCATTGTTTCACAGATTGTGGTGTTCGGAACATTCAGTTACGGGCAAACAAGGAGTGGAGTGATTTACTTCGGGTCTCTATGTTTGTTACAGTTAATCACAGTTGGGGCTAATTTAAGATTACAATGCAGTCCCACAGTTCTACTTCTAGTTACCTATAGTACCCTACCTGTAAGCCCATGAAAACTCATGGATGCTTTTGTTTTGGTTCATTTTTGGTTTTTGAGACAAGGTCTGGCTGTATAGTTCAGGTTGGCTTTGAACTCGCAGCAATCCTCCTGCCTCAGCCTCCCCAGTGCTGGGATTATAGGTGTGTGCCACCAGATCCAGCAAGAGTCATAGTTTTTAGGAAAACCCCTTTGAAGTTCCTGTGGATCCTTTTTTCCTCTTTTATTTTATTTAAAAAAAATTTTTTTGGCAATCCTCCTGCATCAGTCTGAGTGGAGTGCTGGGATTACAGGCATGTGCCATCATACCCACCCCCTGTCTTTCACAAAAGAAAAATCATGATTTAAATGAGTAAGGGGTTAAGGGCCCAGGAGATTGTTGGTCTTCCATCCATCCCTATGTGGCCTCTGTCACTTTTTTTTTTTTAATGAGTTGCTTCATTTCCAACATTTTTTTTTTTTTTTTGGAGACAGACAGGATCTCCTTATGTAATTCAGGTTGGCCTTGAACTCACTATGTAGCTGAGGCTGGCCTTGCCTCAGCCTCCTCTGTCACCTTTTTATGAGTGACTTTCCTTCCCTTAAACCAAGATACTGGATCACTTGCTCTAGCATGTTGTCCACACTACAACCAGAACCTGTTACAGTTGCTATTGTACCAGGGTGGTGGCAGATTCCTAGCGTAGGCACTGACTTCCCCAACCGTTCTGTGATTCCTCTCTGCAGGGTGGCTCAGCGGAATCCAGCCAGTTAACGCCAACAATCAGCTGTTGCACAGCCTTACTCACTTTCTCATTGCTGGGGCAAAATACCAACACTTGCAATTTACAGGAAGAGAGTTTTATTTTAGCTCATGTTTCAGTCCATGGTCACTGGCTCCAAGGCAGAAACAGGATGGCAAGGGGGCATCCTGGAAAAAAAGGCGCGGGAAACCAGGAAGCAGAGAAGCAGAGAGAGACTGGCAGGGGGCGCTGGAGATGAGAATGCGCTCTCCCGGGTCACGCCTCCTAACAGCACCCTCTGCTAATGCACTCACAGGGCTGCATTGTGCCTCCATGACCCAGTCACCTTGCAAATGCGAGACTTTGGGGGAAACTGGAACATACCCATCGCCCATTCTTGGCGATACCAGCTTCAAATTCATCAACACAAAGAGCAACTATCAGGACATGGAAGTCAGCCCTAGAGGTGCCTGTACTCAGGGCTACAAAGTCTGCATCCTGGGGCGTCAATAATAGTTACGTATTTGTTGTTCTCATTTGTTCACAGAAAGCTGGGGGTGGTAGCACATGTATGTAATCCCAGAACTCAGGAGGCCGAGGCAGGAGGATTGCCACAAGTTCAAGGCTAGCCTGGGATACATAGTAAGACCCTATCTCAAAAAAACAACAACACAAAAATTTTTTTTCACAGAGACATATCAGTGACCATACCGGCCAGGCTCACATCTGGCTTCCAGGTTATCCAAGACCCAAGCACAGTTGAAGGAGACCTTTTCCATCTCAGAAGCCTTAAACTTTTCAGTGGTTCTTTTCTTTTCTTTCTTTTTTTTTAAGATAGTCTAGCTAGATAGTCCAGTAGTCCAGGCTGGCCTCAAATATGTTATAGACAGCACACGAGTCCACTTGTCAAAAAAACAGCTTTTTTTGTTGCTGTTGTTGTTGTTTGAGACAGGGTCTCACTATGTAGTTGAGACTGACCTGGAATTCACTATGTAACCCAGGCTGGTCTTGAACTCACAGTGATCCTCCTGCCTCAGCCTTCCGAGTGCTGTGATTACAGACATGCCCTGCAAAAAACAGCTGTTGAAAGAGAAGTTTATGCCAGTGAACAGGCACTAAAATCAGGAGATTCTAGCAGCTAGCTGAGAAAGATTTTATCTGTGGGTGGGTGGATGGGCTAACACTAAGAGATATTAGCAACTAACTGAGAAAGGAATTGGGCTGATACAGATATTGAAGGCGCTAAGGATCAGTGGTGAAATGTTTCTGACTTGGAGCTCAAGGATGGTCTGCTCAGGTGTGTAGACAAGCACTGGACGTCTCTGCACCAGGGCCTTACATACTTCCTCTTGAGTCCATTTGCTCTATTTACTGAGAAGCTGCTGTTATTTGCTGAGAGCAGCCCGTTTGCTTTGTCCTGTTTGTTTGGGAAAGACTCATTTAAGTCAGGCCTGACAACTACAAGTTCAGGGATGACTATGTAGATCGGTCTCTTCCTTTCACATTGTGGTTTTGATGTATGGTGGTTTTCACTATGCCGGGGTTCTGGCAGCAAACCCAGTAGGACAAAGCTTCATCCCCTATGGTGAATGTGTTCATTAGATATGGGAAATGTGCACCAACAAAGAAAAGAAAAAGAAAAAGATTTGCTGCCCCAGATTTTATTGTCCCCAGTTCCTTGAGGGTTCTTTTGCTTGATTCAGATAGAAATCATGAATGGGCAAAGTGCAGTCCTGCTTGATGCTATTGGTCAACATGGGTCAGTGTGGGATGCCAACAGTCAATACTGCCAGGGGCTGCTCTCTGCCTCTGCCAGCCACCGTTTGATGCCAGCTTGTGCTACAAGCTATCAGTCAACTTTGCTGGTTGCTACATTGTTGCTGATCTTTGTTGGCTGCTAATCTCTAAAACTCTTCAGGGCTCAAAGCCTCTACTTCTTATTCCTCATTTTTTTTTTTTTCCGTACCAGGGATCGAACTCATGACCGTGAGCTTGCAAAGCAGGCTGCAGAGCCACTCTTCCTTTAAAGCAACCATTCTAGAAAAAAATAAAAATAAGATAAACTAACTCTTAAACAAAACAAAACAAGCCGGGTGTGGTGATGCATGCCTGTAATCACAGCACTCCGGAGGCTGAGGCAGGAGGATCGCTGTGAGTTCCAGACCAGCCTGGGCTACATAGTGAATTCCAGGTCAGTCTCAAGTACATAGTGAGACCCTCTCTCAAAAAACAAAAACAAACAAACAAAACAAAACAAAGCAACCATTCTGTCGCACTACTCAGGATAGGTCTACAGGCTCTTCGGATCCCACACTACCTGAGAAATAAATCCCATGCAGATTGTGGGACCACCCAAATAAGAGTTTATTTTGAAGGACCTGTGCAGTAGCACGGGGGTCAGTACAGCAGAAGAGGCCCTCTAAGGAGAATGAGGTAGTGCTTATATAGTAGCTGCAGGCCCGTGATTGGTACAAGGGAACGCAGGGTGGCTGGGCGAGCTGCGGCTGTCAAGGCAGCAGTTCAAGAGAATGTAGGGGTGACAAGTACTGTTTGATTGACAGCTGTCACATCTCCACAAACAAATGGCAGATCAAAAGGAATTTTCAAGAGGGCTAGCTGTGTTCAGCACCGTTTACTGAGGGTTAGGGAGGCTGGGTATATTAATAGTAGGCCTGGATCCCTTTCTCCCTGGTTTTGGCCATGTCAGGGTGCCCTCCCCGCAAAAGAGGGATGTCAGCCTCTGAAGCGGCAGGAGTGGGAGAGGGGTACTGTGGCTGACGGCCAAACTGCACCTCCTGTCGGAGTGTCTGGAAGGAGAGCGGCTGCTGAATGACTGCAGAAGATACTGCGGCAAGTTATCCCAGTCCATTTTAGGGGCAAGAGGAGGCTCAAGTAAGTGGGTGGGGCGTGGCAGCTGTAGGCCAAACCACACCCGCTTCCTGCTGCCAGGAAAAGGGGAGAGACAGACACGTCCACTCTTTTCTGTATTACAAATATCCCATTCTTCTGAGGAGAAATCGAGGCGCATGTAGTTAAAAGGAAACTCGGAGAGTCAATAAGAGTTGTGACTTCAGAGCCCCTGACACCATCCTGCTTCTCTAACATCCTTTTTGCTTCCCCAGTGCTTCCAGAAAACATGAATTAGAGAACCTTGTGGAGGCAGATGTGGAAATAATTTGGCTATGTATGGGACATATTGAACACCAAAAAAGTTTGGCATAGTGACACGTGCCTGTAATTCCACCTACTTAGGAGGCTGAGGCAGGAGGGTCCCTTGAGCCCAGGCGTTCAAGATCAATTTGGGCAACATCGCAAAATTCCAGTTCAAAAAATAAAATAAAATAAATTTAAATAAAATAAATAAAAGCTGGGTGGATGGATGGAAGAAACAAAGTAGGGGAGAAGTCATTTGAAGGTGTGTGAGGAGGGTTTACCCTGGAATAGGATGGGTCCCTTGGCCCGCAAAGTGTAGCCAGAACCTCCCCGATACTCTCAAATTGCCTAGATTTTCGTTTTACCAACAACAGGGAACTTTTCAGACGCTCCCTTGGCCGTGCGTCCGAACAGAAGACGGCATTATCTTTTGAGTCCATCTCCCTGGGCCAGCAGAAGCAGGGCGCAGGCCCTCGGAGGCAGAACCAGAGGGGCGAGGGCGGCGTCCCGGGGTCAGCGCTGCTCCCCTACGCCGTCATGTCTCGCCAGGCGAAGGATGATTTCCTGCGGCGCTACACAGTCTGCAACCCCAGGACCCACCCCAAGGGCTACACGGAGTACAAAGTCACCGCGCAGGTGAGGTGGGGCCCAGAGGGGACCTTGGCCTTTTAAGAAAACGGCCCAGTGTTTTACTTTGAGGCTGGGCACCGCAGAAAGCTCCCTTTTTGGACGACAGAAATGCATTTCCCCTTTAAGGGGATCGTGAGGGAGGAGCGTTCCTTTCTGATTCGCCATTGTGGGTGGGGCCACGGTATGGCTTTGCACTTTTTAAACGCGCGTGGCCGGCAGGTGTGGGCGCTCCCCACCGAGCTGGTGTGTGACGTCTGTGCGTGGGTCTATGAATTTACTACGCTCGACATAAAAACTGTCGCTTAATTCAAATATTAGCTTTTCTGTCTCTTGGAATAAATTTAGTTTTTTGGTTTGTTTAATGGGGAAATAAAAACATTGTAAACAGTTTACCTTTTTTTGGGGGGGGGGTTCTTGAGACAGGGTCTCACTATGTAGTTGAGACTGACCTGGAACTCACTAAGTAGCCCAGGCTGGTCTCGAACTCACAGTGGTCCTCCTGCCTCAGCCTCCCGAGTGCTGGGTTTACAGGCGTGCGCCACCACGCGCGGCAACAGTTTACCTTTGATTAAAAAATAATACCGATTTGTAGCTTTATGTAAAAATTCATACATTTCCGAAAGGACTTACATGAGTCTCCAACTTCATGATTGTTGCAGGAAGTCAGTATGTAAAAGTCAGAATTGATGTTTGGAATAATATTCTAAACTCAATTGGCAACCCTGTGTCAGAAAATAAAAAGAAAAGTATTGCAAGCTCACTGTATATAGAGACATGGAGGAAAACATGGAAAAAATTAAAATTAAAGCAGTATAAAGTTGTATCTGTAGAATGATATTCAGGAACTGGCAACAATAGAGGCCTCCAAGGAGAGGAAAAGGTTGCTGGGGGTGGTTAGCAGATTTTGTTTTGCTTTGTTTTTTGAGACAGGGTCTCACTATGTAGTTCAGGCTGGCCTGGAACTCATGAAGGCAGGTCCTTGTACTTCAGTGGTTTTTAAATATAACTTGTTTCTGGATTTTTGGTAGTTCTGGGGATGAAAACCAGGACTCACACGGAGCTAAGTCCCCAGCCCTTTTATTTCTTTGGACATAATGCCTTGCTTAGTCACTAAGTTGCCTAGGCTGGGCTTGAACTTTCAGTCCTCTTGCTTTGGCCTCACAAAGTGCTGGGGCTACAGCTATGTGACATCCTGATTGGCCAGTTTTGGGGGTTTCTTTACCTGAATATTTTAAGCATGCCTATTGTCAAAAGCCAGGGCTAGGGTTTTTGTTTGTTTTTTGGTATCGGGGATCAAACTCAGGACCTTGTGCTTGCGAGACAGCTGGTGGAACCACTGAGACAAATCCCCAGCAAGACTAGAGTTTTAGCCCCAGCACACTCCCTTCCTTGAGGTATGATCTTGTCTGGTCGCATCCCCACTCTGAGCTGCCACGTTCTTACCTATTAGAGAGCCATAGTCTTCATTTGTGCCTCACTGGGATCTAGGAGAAGGAACACTGTTTTGCAAACCTCCAAGTACTCTGTACTCCAGAACATAATTTAAAGATTATTATGAAAATAACAGTGAAAACCGAGTCTTCTTTCCAGATGGAACCCGAGTCTTCGAGGCTGGCCAACCTCAGTGGTAGATTTTGTATCCAAAGGTGTTTGAGCCCAGGGAAGGGCTGGCTCCTGGCACACAGTCTCATTTCCTTGGGGATGTGGGGTTCTGTGGTTTTAGGAGATTCCAGCACTTAGCCTTTTGAAGAAAGTGGGACCAAAGTTGAGGATAGAGGGCTCTAGACAGGCTTTTATGGCTCCTCCCATGTAACAGATTGAGAAACTGAGGTGCATAGTAGAAAGTTGCTCAAAGTTACACTCAAAGCCTTAAAGCCAGGACATCTGGATGCCAAAGGGCACTGTCCCTTTGGGGGGGACTGGGAGGCCCCTGGGGCTTCATCACCTTTCACAGAGCGAAGGGAGGATCCGAAGTCAGCCTCAGGTCTCACTGGCTCTTGCTTTTTCCTTTTCAGTTCATCTCAAAGAAAAACCCTGAGGATATCAAAGAGGTAAGACTCCTGTGAGGGAGGGGTACTGTATCCCCGATTTCAGGTCTGGAAACAGGACAGGAGCAGCCGGTCTCTGGGAGGATCCCCCTCTTGTGGCACCCTCTTCTCACAGACTGGGCACAAGTGGGTTCAGGAAGGTGCTTCCGCCCTCCAGCCTCGCATCCCCCACAGGTGGTGGTCTGGAAGCGGTACAGTGACTTCCGCAAGCTGCACGGGGACCTGGCCTACACCCACCGCAACCTCTTCCGCCGCCTTGAGGAGTTCCCAGCCTTCCCCCGTGCCCAGGTGTTCGGTGAGTGCCAGAGCTGAGCCCTCAGGCCCAAGGTGAGGGCGAGGCGACCGGCAGGGGCTGGTGAAAGGGGGCCTGGAGCTCCGGGCAAAGCCACGCTGGAGAGCTGGCCGTATTGGACAGATGGGGCACTGAGGCTCTGCGCAGCCTAGCCCGCATTGTGTGTTAGGACCATGAGCATTCCTGGCTTTATTAGCCTCGTTTCTCCCCGGCCCCCAGTACCGGGGATTGAACTCCAGTTCTTGAGCTTACCACAGAACTAAATCCCCGGCTCCTTATTAGCCTCATTTTTAAAATGAGGAAACTGATGTGTATTGAGATAAGGGGCTTTTGCCTGTGTCTTAGTCCATTTTTGGTCCATAATAACACAATACCACAGACTGGGGAATCTAAAGAAAAGAGGTTTACTTTGGCATTGTGGTTCTGGTCCAAGGTCTAGGGGCAGCATCTGGTGATGGCCTCCTTGCAGACCCGAGAGGTGCAGGGTATCACATGACCACCAGAGGCACGGCACACATGAGAAACCTCTCCAAACTGACTCTTATAGTGCACCCACTCTCAAAATAACCCATTAGCCATTAATCCTATAATTACACAAGACCCAGACTCACATGAGGTGGTCTTGAAGCAAGGTGAGTGGTTGCAGCTGGCAGTTGATGCCAGGCCAGAGGGAAGAACAGCAGGCTTCTCACCCTGGCAGCACCAGCGACTGAGGTAGGGTCAGACCTCTCTGCACAGCTCCTAAACTGAGTAGTGAAACTGCCGCTGTCTCTGTGGCCTCAGGCAAGTCACTTCCCCCCTGGGAGTCTTCCTGTCCTGTCCGGTCCTCATCATTATATCAAAGCCAAACGATGTGATTTTCTTCTCTTGTTGATTCTCTGCCTCTCCCTGCCTGTGACTGGAAATGCTTGAGGGTAGAGGTTGTGCTTCCCTCTCGCCCATCCCTGAACCCAGCCCGGAGGTGCTTACTTAAACCTCTGTGGTAAGAGTGAATAAGGGAGGGTCCCTCCGGGAGGAGCCGGGGAAGGCTGCACAGAGAGTCACGTACAGCGTCCCAGGCAGAAGCAGGTCAGGAAGGTTGCTGTGGTCACCGTTGTCTGCCTGCTCACTGTCCTGGACGACTGCAGGCCGGTTCGAGGCCTCAGTGATCGAGGAGCGGCGAAAGGCGGCCGAGGACTTGCTTCGCTTCACTGTGCACATCCCTGCTCTCAACAACAGCCCCCAGCTCAAGGAGTTCTTCCGGGTACGAGTGCCACTCTCCTGTCCTTCCAGCCTGGGAAGCCCGACAGCCACACTGCAGCCCTGATGCCTGGCCTTTCTCTTCTGCAGGGTGGGGAGGTGACGCGGCCCCACGAGGTAGCCAAGGACCTGCACATTCTGCCACCCCCTCTGATCCCCACTCCACCCCCTGATGATCCCCGCCTCCCCCAGCTGCTCCCTGCAGAAAGGAGGGGCTTGGAGGAGTTGGAGGTGCCAGGTACATTGGCGCAGTGCACAGACCCAGGGTGGGCCAAGGAGGTGTCCCAGCGTGGGGTGTCGGGGTCACACTCCCTCCTCGGTGATCTCAGTAAAAAACTCTGGCTCAGCCCTGCCATTCGCCCACTGAAGAACTTTGGATGGGTTCTTTCCCTTCTCTGGGCTTTAGTTTCTTGATCTGTAAAAGCGACACAAATCCTAATAATAGGCTTCTCTACGCCCGTGGTTGCTGATGGACGTAGTGAGAAGGCGGTTCCAGTTTGAAAGCTGGTAAGTGGTAAGTACAGCACTCATGTCCCTGCTGGTCTCTCTTCAGCGGACCCCACACCATCCAGCCCTGCACAGGAGGCCCTGGATCTCCTCTTTAACTGTGGCAGCGTGGAGGAGGCATCAGGCTCCCCTGCCAGGGGTCCCCTCTCCGAGGCCGAGCTTGCCCTTTTTGACCCCTTCTCCAAGGAAGGTAACCAGTGGGTGTACACAGAGCAGAGGCAGGGGAAGGTGCTCCTGGGGCCAGGGAGGGAGGCTGGATCGCAGCTGGGTAGATCAACAATGCCTGCAGGCAATGGGCTGCCTCAGTGAACAGTAGAAGCTCATTCCCAGGTGCCGCAGCCCCATCCCAGGGCTGGGAACGCCCTGGTGGAGGGCCCTTGTTGCTCTGGGAGGTTTGAACTGCAGCCATAGGAAGCCTCTCTCTAGACCTGGAGCCGCTGCTGGCCCAGGGGTCACTAGAGACAGATGAGCTTCCTGTGCAGATGAGGGACCTGAGCACCTTCCCTGTACCTGACAGTCAGAGACACTGGGATGTTTCAGTCTGAAATTCACCAAACTTATGCTCTAACTGCAACCCAGATATTAAAGCAATTGACATCACTTCAGGAAAATCATGAGACAGTTACTTTTTATTATTCTTCAAGAGTGTTTCTAAGCCCTTTTTGTTGCCCCACCAACCTGGGCTTTCCAAAGCCTCACACAGGGATGGAAAATCCTGGCCAGTCCAAATCAGGATGTTAGTTTCCCATCCTACCTGCAGCCTCACTGGCTCAGGCCTGACCAGTGGCCCAGCTCCTGATCCTGGTGACCAGGGTGTGAGGCGCAACCTTTGACCCAGGGGCTTGTACATGCCTGGGAAGCATTCTGTCACTGAGTCATACCCCTAGGCCTCTTTTTTTTTTTTTTGAAACAGTCTCATTAAGTTGCTTGTGCTGACTTCAAACTCATGGGCTCAGGTGATCCTTCTGCTTCAGCCTCCTGAGTGGCTGGGACCACAGGTCCAGCACCACGCCCTGGCTACTTTTCCTTTCTTATTCTTCGTAGTCATTCTCTTCCTCCTCCTCCTCCTCTCTTCCTCCTCTTCTTCCTCTTCCCTTTCTCTGTCCCCTCCTTTTCCCTCTTCATCTTCTTCGTCTGCTGTGCTGGGGATGGAATCCAGGACACGCCTAGGGAAGAGCGCGACTCCTGAGCTACATCCCCAGTCCCTGCTACTTTTCTTGCTCTCCTGCTTTTGTAGCTTCCCACTCCAGGCTGAGGAGGGAAGGAAGAGTTTGACAGTGCTGTCACTGGGGCTGTTGTACCTGCCTGCCAAGTGATAGGTATCCAGCTGAGCCCCCCCCAGGGAAACCGGAGGGAAGTGACTTGTGAGTTTTGTGAGACCCTGCCAGGTAGCGCCCAGGAGTCATTCTTTCTGCTCACGGGAAAACTCCCAGGTCCTTGTCCGCTCTGCTGGAAGCTCCTGTACTCAAGTAGTCAGGGCCCCTCAACATTTGTGCTCACTGCCCGTGCTGGGAGGGAAACATCCTCTTGTCCACCTGCAGGAGGCCCCTGGTCTGATGAAGCTGGAAAGCTGTCCACCCCTTCCCTCTCTGGTATGGGCTGCCATGGTGCTCTCTGCTCCTGTACCTTCCGTCAAAGGCCTTTTCAAAAACTCACCCAATCTCTAAGGGCTCTTGGGAGAGCTGCTGGAAGATGTCTGGCCACCTCTGAGCCAGACCTGGGAATATGATGAGCCCCTCATTTGGTATCTTTAGGTGAAAGTACAAGATCTCAAAAGAGCCCTGAGGAGCTGGGGTGTAACTTGGTGGTAGAGCTGTTTCTTAGCAAGGCCCTAGGTTCCATCCCCAGTCCTGCAAAAAAAGTGCTGAGCTGGGCATAGTGGTGCATGTCTGTAATCCCAGCACTTGGAAGGCTGAGGTGGGAGGATCATCGCATGTTTGAGGCCAGCCTGGGCTACATAGTGAATTTAAGGCCAGCTTGAACTACATGGCAAAACCTTGTTTTTAAAAAAAAAAAAAAAAAAGCTGGGGATTTAGCTCAGTGGTTCCGCTACCTGCCTTGCAAGCACAAGGACCTGAGTTCAGTCCCTGGAACCAAAAAAAAAAAGCTGAAATTACCTGAATTCATTGTTCTATTAGTCCAAGACTTGGAGCATTTCTATCTTTGGCAGTTGTAGCATCCGTAAGTTGAACTTTGAAATGGAAATTCTTGGATGTCTAGGCCAACTGGAGTTAGGAAGGAAATAGGAGCAGTGACCAGAGCTCAAAACTAAAGAAAATTTCTCCCCTAAAGAAAGAATTAGGAAGGTAAGACTGAAAAAAGTAGTTGAACCCCACCGACCAAAGAGGTTGTAGTTAGTTTCTGTACAAAACTGACTTCTGGATTGTCCAAGCTTTGCTCCCTTCTACTAGGGACAGACTGGTACCCCAGTGGGCGAGAGATATCTGGGGGTTAGCAGTGGGCCCAGGGAAACGAAAGGCCAGTCCAGTCTGAGTCCTCCCTGTCTGATTGCAGAAGGTGCAGGCCCCAGTCCCACCCACGTAGGTGAGCTGGCAGCCACGCAGGTAGAGTCCGAAAGGCTGGACCAGGAACCCTGGGAGCCAGGAGGACAGGAAGAAGATGAGGAAAGAGGGCCCACCCCTGCCTATCTGAGTCAGGCCACGGAGCTCATCACCCAAGCCCTTCGGGATGAAAAGGCAGGCGCCTACCCTGCTGCCCTCCAGGCTTATCGAGATGGCGTGCACATCTTGCTTCGGGGAGTGCCCAGTAAGTGGGAAGAGGAGGGCGGACAGGCAGGCCTGGAGCCCTAGATGAAATGGGGAGGTTACAGAGGGGTACAAAGGGTTTACCGAACCAGGAGCCCTTGCTCCAGACTGACCAGCCAGGTAATCTTGCAGGGATCTTTTTTGTAACTTCTTATGGTCTCAGTGGAAGAAAAGACACCAGAATCCAGCGAAGGGGCACCTGGTAATACTCTGAACTGCAAGGGCTCAAGCGGGCATTCTGAAGTAGCTAGGCCATGTTCCTCAGCTAAGCCAGGCTCTCCACAGGTGACCCATCCCCTGCCCGCCGGGAAGGGGTGAAGAAGAAGGCGGCTGAGTACCTGAAGAGAGCAGAGGAGATCTTGCACCTGCATGTGTCCCAGCTGCCACCCTGAGAGGAAGTAACCCTCCCAGGGACTGCAGCTCTTAACACTGCCAGCCTCCCTTCTCCTGTCCCCAGGGCCTGACCCCACCTCGTGGTCTTGTAACCCCAGGGGCCATTTCTGTGTGTAACTGGACCAAGAATGAGGAAAGTAATGACCTCTTGTCTCCCTGCCTGCCTGGCTCCTTGGAATCAAGGATCCACACTTCTGATCCTGTCCCTATCTTGATGTGTCAGCAGCACGTCCAGCCACTAACCTATCAGTTACCAGCTGAGAACTGCAGTCTCCAGGCTGCAGCTTACAGTCAGATATGGCCAACTGCCTTTTTTTTAAAGACCCATGAGCTAGAATGTTTTTTACATTTTTTAATGGTTGGGAAAGAAAAAAAATTCTGTGTCAGGTGAAAGTATGAATAAAAATTTGTCAGAATGCAACTAAGTTTATTCGCTTAATATTGTCTGTGGCTGCATTCTCATTCCAACTAAAGTTGAGTAATTGAGACCTGCAGATTTCAAAACATTTTCAACCTGGCTCTGCAGGAAAAGTTCATTGGCCTCTGATCTAGAAAGAATATCTTCAGGGCGACAGTACAGGATGGTAGGCCAATGAGCCAGTTTTTTGGGGTGACGGATGTGGAGAAACCCAAACCAGGCGTGGTGGTGCACGCCTATAATCCTAGCACTCTGGGAGGCTGAGTTCGGAAGATCACAAATTCAAGCCCATCCTGGGCAATTTGGTGAGACCCTATCTCAACAAAAGAATTGGAGAATATAACAGTGCAAAGGCCTTGGATTCACCAGAAAAAAAAGGAGGAACTGAAACCAGGTGTACAAATTTGGGAGGTCCTAGAGCTTGCTAACGAAAATTAAGCACCTCCGAGAAGGCGTGGCCTGTCGTTGTCCCGCCCTTCGCTTAAGCAATTGGTTGTGGAGAGCACTACAAACCGATACGTCAGGAAGCGTAGCTTCGGTTGAGCTTGCGGAACTACGCCGCTTTGCATCTCGGGAGACTGGCTCATCAGTGCCTGATTAAGAGGGCCACCGGGCGTGAGAGGCCGGGTGAGAAGACGCACCCAGCTAGGCTCTCCCCGGCCCCACGTCTCTCGCGGGCCCGAGGACCCGCTGCGCCTTCGGAAGAACTGGGCGTCCGGCTCCAGGTCGCTGAGCGCCCACCCTCTTCCTGCAGCCCACCATGCCCGGCTTTGAGCTACCCCTGGGCGTCTGCCCGGATATGTGCCCGGCCGCCGAGCGCGCCGAGCGCGAAAAGGAGCGCCGTCTGCACCCTCTG
>NW_022900939.1:23622697-23659040 GCF_012274545.1 Fukomys damarensis | reverse complement strand
ATGGTGCTGGAGTCCGCGCTGGCCACGCTTCTGGCCGTGGTGGCGCGGCTCGGGCCGGAGAGGACGCGCGGGCCAGTGGACACAGTGCTGCTGCAGACCCAAGTGCAGGAGAGCTTTGGATCTCTACGGCGCTGCTACGCCCAGAGCGGAGGGCCGCACCCCCGCCAGGCCACCTTCCAGGGCCTCTTTCTGCTCTATAACTTGGGTGAGTCGGGTCCTTGCAGTGTGGGATGGGGAGCCCACCATGAGGACAGAGGAGGCAGAGGAAGGAAAAAACTTTAAAATCTCATTATTCCCCCGGGTGTGTAGTATACGTCTGTAATTCCACCATTCCAGGAGGCTGAGGCCGGAGGATCTCCTATTCAAGCCCAGCACAGGCAATTTAGTGACTTGGCAAGATCCTGCCTCAAGTAAGGGACTGGGGATGTAGCACAATGTGAAGGCTATGGGTTCAATCCCCAGTACCGAAACAAAACAGAGCCTGGTGATGTTGCTCAGCAACACAACAAAAAGGAAAGAAAAGAAAAATACCATTTGCTCCCCCGCAAGAAAGTTAGTGCCCAAGAGCCAGCAGCTCCCACGTGAGACCTCTGGCCTCCCCTTTCCCAATTCTAGGCTTGTTTTTCTTAATAAAAATGGAGGGGTAAGGTAGGAAAATTGGCCTAAATAGCGATTTCAAACTTTGCTAATTTGTTTGAGACAGGGTCTCACATAGATCAAGCTGGCCCTGAACTTGCTATGTAGCCCGGGCTGGCCTTGAAATCACCACCACATCTAGCTAGTAAATTCTGTTTAATTGTCATGAAATTCTGATTTCACAGTTCACTATTGGATCAAAAGCCGCAGTTTATAAAAGTGGCCCAAGGTTACAGTGATTTCTTGGAAAAGAACCCTAGTCTCTTCCAAGAAGCGGCCTTCCCTAGCAGACAGGGGAAGGTGTGGCAGAGCCAGCTCCCAAACTGGCAGCCAGAGCCGTAGGAAACTCAAGACCCCGGCATCCTCAAGCCAGCTTTCCCACCCTCGCAGGCTCTACAGAAGCCCTGTGTGAGGTCCTACAGCTGCCTGCCGCCCTGCGTGCCTCCCCAGCCCTGCGCTTGGCCCTCGCTGTGGATTCCGCCTTCAGGGAGGGCAACACTGCCCGCCTGTTCCGCCTGCTCCAGACCCTGCCCTACCTGCAGAGCTGCGCAGTGCAGGGCCATGTGGGCCATGCCCGCCGCCTTGCCCTGGCCCGCCTCGCTTGTGCCCTCAGCACTCCTAAGGGGCAGGTGTTGCCTCTGGGCTTCATGGTCCATCTGCTGGCCCTGGATGGTCTCCACGAAGCGCGAGAGCTGTGCCGGGCCCATGGGCTGCCCTTGGAAGGAGAGGAGAGGGTTGTGTTCTTGAGGGGCCGCTATGCTGAGGAAGGGCTGCCACCTGCTGGGACCTGCCATGTGTTAGTGGGGAGCAAGCTCCAAGGGCGCACCTTGGAGGAGGTGGTCATGACTGAGGAGGAAGATGAGGTGGTGCACAGACCAGTGTCCCCCACGTCTGGAGGATGTATCTTGCCCAGAGGACTGGGTCAAAGCAATTAGGGTTCAGTTTTCATGATTCCCAGTCAATAAAACGAACTTGTTTTACAGGGACTGATCAGACTTTATTTAGTTGGGCTGCATAGAGGGGCAAAGGCAGACTTGACAAGGTCCTGTCCACCCTGGGCCTGTTTCCGTGCTGGAGCCTCTGAGGGCTAGACTTGGTGGTCTCTGAGTTGGCATCTAGGGCTAGCATATGCATCCTATCTTACACACCCAGCATCGTGAGCAGTCTTTCCATTCCCCAACACCCATCTGTTTACCCGGCCCACAAAGAGCAAAACTCATCAGGAGCTGGGTTCTCCTCTCAGGTGTCTGCAGCTGGTGCCTCAGAAGCTGAAAGGATCCCATGGTTATGTTCTGGGAAAGCACCCCATGAAAACAAGTGGGTCAGGGTTAGAACAAAAGGGTGGAGTCAGAGGTCATCCACAGGCCTCAGAGTGGCTGCTGCACCCTCCAGGGCTGCTACCACAATGCTGAGCTGCCTGTGCACCTCAGCCCATTCTTCAGATCCATGGTCAGTGTTGTTGGCCTTGGAGCAGGCATTAGCCAGGCCAGGGAATGTGGCAACAGAGCCTCTCCGGGGTGCCCAGAGCACGTGGCTGATGAGAAAAAGGGCAGGATGAGGGTCAGGATGTAGTCAGCCTGGGACTCACTCAGCTGCCATGCCTATCTGCCATGCTGAGGAAGTGCTTTCCACCTGTCTCAGACAGTGGGGCTTACAGCAGTGGTTCTGGGAGGACAGGTAGGCTATTGTTCCAACTGTGACCAGTGTGCCACCCCTCCCTGAGCTTTGCTTTAACTGTCTCAGTAGCTGGATTGGGCTCTAAAGCAGCATATCTGACATCCTCCTCCTCAGGCATGTGGCCATCATCCAGCCCCACCTCAGGAGCTTTGTAACAAGCTCACCTGTAGTAGCGTTCTTCGGGGAAGGCTCGTGGGTTGAGGAATGTCCGTTCCAAAAGCATCAGCTGGTCATTGACCATCCGGACCTGCAGCGGGCTGGGGGAGGCAGGACCTACTAGTCACCCAGCAGCCTGTGGCACGGGGCTGTGCCCTCCCTGACACCTGCCCACTCCTATTGCTTACTCAGGGCTGCCCTTCTGCAGGTCTGATATGCGCTGGCCCAAGGCTGTGGCTGCTGCCTCAAACTTCTCCACTGCAGTCACCAGAGGCCCTGAGAGGAACACCCGCGCACTGGCTTAGCCCTGGGGATTGGGGCTCCCCAGGCCTTTATGTGTATGTGGGGGAGGGGGTCGTACCCAGGCTGATGCCGTGCTGCTCCAGGAGGTCCCTGAGGTCTTGCTGGGCAGCCTGTAGGAAGCCGTGGAGGGTTTCACTGTAGTCACTGACTTTGAGGGGCAGGAAGAAGCTGTCACTGAGCCGAAGAAGCACACTTCCTGCCATCCGGGCTACGGCTTGGTGGCTACTGAAGTCTGCCGGAGGACAAAAAGGCCAGGACTAGGTCTGCGGCCCATCTTCCTTGGGCAGTCTCAGAATGGCCCTTGCCTCCTCCTCACCAGGGTCTACAAACTTCTCCACATATTCGAAGGTGTCAAAGGCTGTGTGGTAGGTGGGGTAGATCCGGGCCGATGTCTTACTCTGAGGGAATAAAGCACAGAGGTGGTAAACTTGGGGCAGGAAGTGGAAGGTGTGCCCACAGTGTATAGACATCGACTCACTGAGTCCTTGGCTCATCCACCGGGGGTTTCTAGAAATCCCTCTTAAAGAGGAGGAAACAGGCTCAGGTTAGCCTGCCAGGTGTCACATAGCTAAGAGGTAGAGCTGGGTTGAGTTCCTTTTCATAGGAAAAAGAAGCTGACATTTTGGAGTCAGGGAGACTTTAATCCCAGCTCCACGACCAAGAAACAGAATGACCACAAGGGGGAGAAGGGGCTTGGGGGAGCATCAAATAGGGTCACCAGCTGGGCACATGATGCCTCATCTCATTACACCCCATTTAGTTCAGTGGTGCCACAGCCTGCCTCGCACGCATAAGTTCCTCAGTTCATTCCCCAGTACCAAAAAAAAAAAAAAGAAAAAAGATCTTAGTGTTTCTTATAGCTGGTATCATCCCACAACTAGTTGGCAGCAGGTTCCCACAGTTCATTCCCCAAAACAAAAAAAAAAAAAAAAGAAAAAAGATCTTAGTGTTTCTTATAGCTGGTATCATCCCACAACTAGTTGGCAGCAGGTGTTTTTCTTCCTAAATAATGCATGACACGCTAATACATGTTACAATCAGTATGTGATAAAGTAACGGAAGAGTGTAAACACATGGTCAGAGAGGTTCAGAAACTTGGCCTAGTTATCACAGCAACTGAGTCGGAAGTAGATCCCAATCAGTACTAGAGCAGCAGGGTTGGAGGGGGCTGAGCGGGGTACTCGAGGTACCCCGACTGCGCACCCGGTCGTAGGTGTAGGCGATGTCCATGGAAGAGATGCCCAGGTAGTGAATGAAGGGCGCGTAGTCGCTGCCAGCACCCAGTGTGCCCATACTGCAGAAAGGAAAGGAAGGGGGCGGTGTTGCAGGGTACAAGGCGGACTGACCTGGCTGGGGGCGGAGAATGTTTGGACCCTGGTTTTACCTGGGTATCCAGCCATATACTGGGCTGCTGCGGTTGGTGTACCGGATCCAGTTGTCATAGATACTGAGACCACTGGGGCCCGGGGACCTGATCTGGCTCAGAAAAGAATCTGATATCTGGGCTGGACCCTCTCCAACCCCAGCGGCAAGTCGAAACCTCCGGGTCTCACCTGGGACTCCAGGCTCCAGACCCTCTACTGTCTGCAGTTCTCGCAAGGCGGCCCGGCCCCGCCCACCAATATGACCCCGCCCACTCACCATCAGCCCCGCCCGCCCATGTAGCCTCGCTCAGCCCCATTGCACCTCTTTGGCTGCAGAGAAAATAACGCTCTGGACAGGGGGCGTCCCCTGCCCCCTAAGGGTAGCACTGGCTGTGGGAGGAACAGAGAAAGAGAAAGACTATGGAACCCCAGCTCCTTCCTTTGCTATCCCCTCAAGGGCTACGCTGCCCGGCATCCGCCCCCTACCGAACACAGAGATGTCCACGTTGATGTAAGCCACCGTGCGCTCCTGCAGCTTGCTGAAGAACTCCTGCGGCCGGGACAGGAACGCCTCAGTTCGGCGCTGCCCTTCCCGGAACCCCCTTTCCACCCCCGACCCTGTGGGACTCACCTCTGTGAATTCGGTGGAGCCAATGAGCCCAAACTCCTCTGCTCCCCAACTGGCTAACACGATCGATCTGCGGGGACGCCAGGTGCCTGGCGCAAAGGCACAAGGGCTTGGAGGGCAGCGTCCTCCCTCCATCCTGAGGTGGTGTAGGGGCAAGGTTGGGGACGTGGGGAGGTGGGGAAAGCTGGGAAGAGTGGAGTAGCGGTGACAGGAGGGCCCGGCACCCCTCATCCAGTCCTTCCTGGAGACTGTCATCTTCCCAGCCGCCTCTCTGGGACAGACACCCCAACACCTGACTACCTGGGTCAGGGGTCCCTTCTGCCATCCCCCGCCCCTGCACGTGGGCACGCACCAGGCATGATTTGGGGAGACTTCCCGACCGTCCGCTCTCCCTGCACACAACCCACACGACTTTGGCTGATGATACACAATGTTCCCCCAAAGCCTATAAGCCCCGATTCAATCCTTGCAATAATATGCTTCTATTTCACAGTTGAAGAAACTGAGCCACAGAGTCTTAGCTGGTAGGCAGCACAGCTGGCACCGTACTGCTCCCCACAGCATCCTGCACCTTGTGCCACCTGCAGTCTCCGTGCCCACACTGCCCTTGCCCTGACTCCCAGGCCCCTCCCCAAGACTGCAGGCGCCTCACTTTCGACTCACCTTTTTGTTATATATGAAAAATTTTTGAAGTATAACATGATATACCTGTTTGCAATTATAGATCCCCACTTTTTTTTTGGCCAAAAATTCAAATCTAATCAGAAAAATGGAGGATCATAAGTCAAAATACCTGGATTGTGAAAGACAAAGAATAGCTAAGGAACTACTGCAGATGAAAGAAGGCAAGTGATCACTGTGTGATCCCCCAGTGGATCTTGGGCCAGAAGATTCTTTTGCTATAAAGGTCATTATTGGGACAAGTGACAAAAATCATCAATTTTCTGATTCTGATCATCTTACTATAGTTATAAAAAAGAAAAATACCTTTGTGTGTGTGTGTGTGTGTGTGTGTGTGTGTGTGTGTGTTACCAGGGATTGAACCCAGGATCTTCATACTGAGCTACATCACCAGCTGTTTTTTGTTTTTTTATTTTGAGGTATGGGCTCACCAAGTTACTCAGGCTGGGCTTGAGCTTTTGATCCTCCTGCCTCACCCTCCCAGAGTACTAGGATTACAGGCCTGCACCACCATGCCCAGCAAGAATGTCCTTGTTAGGAAATATACACCGATGTGATTATGGATAAAAGTTCAACACTTCTACATCTTTTAAATACTTCAGAAAAATATAGATAGCAAACATATTGAAGCTTCAGTCATTGGGAGTGTTGAGATGAAGGGCATACAAAGCTCATTTGTTTGTTTGTTTGTTTGGTACTGGGCTCCTTTGTACTATTTTTGCAGTTAAGTCCAAAGTATTTCAAAATAAAACACCTGAACAAACAAAAAGATAGCCAGATGTGGTGCACACCTGTAATCCCAGCTACTGGAAAGCTGAGACAGGAAGAGCAGAGGCCAGCCTGGGCAACTTAGCAACCCCGGTCTCAAAATAAAACATTTAAAAAGGGGTTGGGATGTAACTCAGTGGCAGAGCACTTGCCTAACCAGCACAAGGCTCTGGGTTCTAACTCCAGTATTACAAAATAATAAAAATAGGGCCAGGCATGGTGGTGCACACCTGTTATCCCAGCATTCTGCAGGCTAAGGCTGGAGGATTGCCATGAGTTCAAGGCCAGCCTGAACTAAAAAGTGAGACCCTGTCTCAAAAAACAAACAAATAATGTAATTCCTGACATCAGTAACAAAGTGGAGGGGACGGAGCTTGCTGGGTGTGAGGTTCTGTGTGCAGCTGAAATTGAATCTGTGCTGCTTTCCATCCAAGGTCAGCCCTTCAGGATGTGTGTTGGGGGGGGCGGTGAAACGGATCTGGAGACAGAGGATGGTGCAGTGGCTGCCCAAATTGTGGGTGTTATTAATGCTGCTGAACTGAACACTTAAAGGTGGAAAGTTGTAAATGTGGTAAATTTTGTTACGTACATTTTGACACGATTTTTAAAACGAGGAAAAGAGATAAACTAGTGAAGAGTGGAATTCTCATCTTCTCTCTAGATCTGCCCTCGAGCCCTGTTTTCCCCAGAGCCTGGCCGAAGCGCCCTGTGCCTGCCTCCCGAGGAGGACGAGGTCCTCAGGCTGGTCCCTATGCACAGACCCTCCCTAGTGGGGCACCTTCCCTCTGCTGCTGTCCCGATTCTAACCATTCCCCAGCTTCCCGCCAGGACCAAACTCCATACTCCCTAGCCGGGTTCTTCCATCACTGGGACCTGGCCCTGCCCACTCGGCCCCCTTGTCCAGTCCTGCCAGCCTCATCCCCAGCTGCTGCCTCTCTGCCTGCCCTCCCTGTGGGGCTCAAGCTAAAGGGAGACCTTCCCCTAGATGGCCTGGCACGTGGCAGGAAGAGCCTGGGCACTGCCCAGTCACAGTGGCACGGGGCCTAGCTCCATCTGGGGACATTGTTGCCTGCATCCATGATCAGTCCTTTCCTCGAGCTACTCTGGACTCCTGGGGCCAGGGTTGGTGGCCCATGCAGCTCTCTGTCCCCAGGATCCTTGGGCCTGACACAGGTGGGTGCTGGAGTTGGGCTGGGATGTCACCAGCTCAGGAAGCAGTGGGCTGATGGGGACCCAGGGCACAGAGCCCCTGGATCAGAGAGGGGGCTATCTCACCCTTCTTCAGCAGGGTCCCCAGGACACGGGATAGCTCCAGGAGGACAGCGGTGCCACTGCTGGGGTCCACGGCCCCGTGTACCCAGCTGTCACGGTGGTTTCCATACACCACATAGCGATCTGGCAGAAGGGACAGAGTCAATAGAAGGAGAGGGGTGGGTGGGGTTGGCCAGGTGGGGGTGTGGCCAGGGAAGGGCCCACTGAGGCAGAAGAGGGAGTGGCCGGGCACTCAGGCTGGCCGGGTCCTCAGGCACAGTGCATGTATAGAGAGCTCACCAGGCTCCACGGCCCCGCGGATGATGCCCAGGACATTTGAGGAGTTTCTTAGCTCCAGGTGGTTGTGGACACTCACTTTCACCTGGCTGGGAAAACGAGAGTCTTCACCTATCCTGTCCTCCTACTCAGAGCAGGAGAAACAGGCCCAGAAGTGCAGGAGACATAGTCACTTTCCCAGAAGACCAAGACAGCAAGGCTGGAGCGTTCACCCACTCAGTCGGTACACAAGAGGCACCGCCCAGAGGCCTGGCTGCTTACGAAACGGCAGTGACTGAGACAGATGGGGACCCGTGGAGCCTCCCTCTCCTAAACCGGGCAGACCACAGGGAGTGAAGGGCCCGGAGGCCAGGGACACTGCAGGTGCGGGGCTGACACCAGGCAGGAGTGGCAGAGGCTGATGGGAGTCACGAGGGAGGGGAAAAGTGGAGCTGAGTGGGCCGGGCAGGTGAAACACTGGGTTTCTTGAGACACTGCTGGTGGGCCATGTAGCCATTTTCTCGGCTTCCCCCAAAGGCGAGAGAGATTCGGGGATGGAGGGTTAGGGAAGAGAAGGAGGGGAGAGGCCAGACCTTGGGGTGGGAAGAGGCAAACACAGGAAGGAGAAAAGTAACAAGGAAGAGGACAGCTGGGGAGAGCGGGGCCTCCTCACCTGTCCTCGGTGAAGTCTCCGCCAGACTTGAAGCCAGGGCCCAGACGGTACTCACAGTGCAGTGCACCCTTCCAGGACGCTGGGGCCGCTGGCCCTTGGAGGTTGCTGCGGGGAAAGAGGCCCTGGGTGAATGCGTGGCTGGCGCGGGTAGGCCGCGCGTGGGCGAGGGCCCTGACAGGCTCACCAGAGCAGGCCTTCGGCGTCCTGGAAGCCGATAGGCTGAGCGGGGATCGGGGGAAACCCGGAGGCGTTGTTGCTGTCCAGGCGAAAGGAAGAGGGGTGTGCTGGAAGGTAGGGAGTCACAGGGTCCCCAAAGTATTCATAGTAGGAGCCCCGCTCCACACCAGAGGGAGGCAGGCCCCACGAGTAAGGGAAGGTCTCGTTGGGGAAGCTGTGGCCATCATTGATGTCACCGGGGTCCGTGTACACCAGCACGCCGACCACCCCATGCTTGGCAGCGTTCACAGCCTGCAGGAGGCAGAAAAGGCTGTGTGTCAGGAGGGACGGGGCCAGGCGTGTCCCGTTTCTTTTCCACCCTCCTCCACTATGGACTGGAGTGGGTCTTGACACTGATGGCTGTGCTACTTGCAACAGCAAAGGACTACTGGACACGGCCAAGTCAATGCCGGCCGACCTGGTCAGATAAACAGGGACTGTCTGGGATGGAGTATTACGCAGCTGTCTAAAAGAACAAGGGATACTGTGCACCCAAGTTCATAGCGGCATTATTCCAATAACCAAAGGCAGAAGCACACCAAGTTTCCATCAAGGAACCGCTGGGTAAGCAAAATAAAGTATATTACATACATTTCCCATGTTAAAGAAACATTATTCCACATTTTAAAAGAATCAAGTTTCGGGCGGAGGCTATAACTCAGTGATAGAGCACATGTCCAGTTTGTGGCAAGCCCCCGGGTGGGGTTTGATCCCTGGCACCAACAGCAAAAATGCAAAACAGTGCCCCAAAAGGCAAAGCCTTCTTTCCTGTTTTTTCCTTCCCTTTCTTCCATCCCTTCCTTTCCTTTCCCAGCTCTGACCCCAGACACTTCTCAAAGAACTTGTGGTAAAAATACAGGAAACGCCCTCAGCCTGGTGAAGGTTCAGCCCCGTGCTGCACACATTCCCACGGCTGTGCCATCACGGCCTCAAGCTCCGGAACCCCTTTCACCTTACAGACCCGAAGGCTTGGACCTATTAAATCTTACTCCTCATTCCACACTTTGTTTTTTTCCAATATGGGAGATAGAACCCATGGCCTCCACACTGACTTACATCCCCAGCCCTTTTATTTTTAATTCTCACTAGGTCATTAAGTTGCCCAGGCCTGGCTTGAACTTGTGGCCCTCCTGCTCGAGCCTCCCAGAGTGCTAGGGTTACAGTCCTGGACTATTCCATCGTCCTATACCTTTTTATATATAAAGGATTTCCAAAGTTTTCTAAGCCATAGATATATAATGCCTAGTCGCAAAAGTGCTTAAAATGAAATGGCAAGGGTTTGGGCATAGCTCAGTGGTAGAGCTCATGCTTAGCATGTGTAAGGCCCCGGATTCCATCCTCAGCACTAAAAATAAGAAAAAATTCTGGGCATGTGTTACATGCCTATGATTCCAGTACTTGGAAGGCCGAGGCAGGAGGATCACCACCAGCCTGGGCTGGTGAATTCAAGGCCAGTCTGAACTACATAGTAGTGAGACACTGTCTAAAAAAAAAAAGGAAAGGAAAGGAAGGAAAAAGAATTGTTTCACAGGAGGGCTTGGACTCCCAGAATAACCAAGCTGAACTTCTGCACCATGCCCTTTCCTGCCTGGGCCTCGGAGGTTGGGGAGGCAGCCAGGCCACACAGCCCATGAGTGCGCAGGGAACACAGTTCACCTCTGCCCTCCCACACAGTGGCCCTGCTCACCTTGGCCCCCCGCCCTGCCACCCCATAGCGAGTCAGGGCGATGGTGCCTTCGAGGTTGATGCCCTGGTTCAGGAGGTACTGGAAGTCGTCTTCTGTGCCGTGGTTGGCATAGATGAGGAGGCCCTGTGCCCAAGAGGAGGGATCCTTAGAACTCAGCCCAGCCAGGGCACGTGGGGAGTGGGGCTGGGAGGCTGGTAGCAGGAGGAAGAGTCTAGGTTCTGTCTCTCCATCTCAACCAGAGATGGACGCAAGGACAGTCACTTTGGTTTCCTCTGTGTCCGATGTCCTATATCAGCCCTGGCTTAGCCTTGAGCAGGGACCACTAGCGTTTTTTGTGTGACTAACACTCACTGAACATGGAGGAGCGGAGGGGGACAGAGTGTGAAGGTGACTGATTTCAGTGGAGGGCCGATGAGCCCCATTTGAGCACTTTTCCTCGGATGCCCTGGGGTTGGGCAAGGAGACGCTGTGCGGGAACTAGGGGCATCCAGGCCATGGTGAGGGGGCTCCAGGCTCACCTGTGGGGTTCCAGAGGGTGCGTAGGCAGCATAGGGTTGCACCACATCAGACCCCCCCTGCTCCCCTGTCACATTCTCCTCTTTCGGGAGGTAGGCGTGGAGAACAGCCCCATTAGGAACCACTGTGGAGAGGCAAAGTCAGGGCCAGCCGGGCAGCTCCCCTCACCCCCCGGATTTCCCACGCCAGGCAAGGCCTCACCAACTTCGACGAGGTTGGGCCGCTCTGGGCTGGGGAAGGACAGCAGCACCTCATACTCCACAGTCCTGGCCTCGTCCAGCCCTGATGCTTGGTCACCCCAGCGCTGAAGCAGCAGCTGCACCAGGGCCTCATCTCTTGGGCTGGAGGCCACATGGGGCTGCCGGGAGAGCTCTCTGCGGGGTGGCAGAGGGAGGGCAGCCGCATCAGCGAAGGGCTGCTGGGCGACAAGAGGAGTGGGCAGACCTGCTGCTCACCGAAGGTTCTCCCGGATCTTGCCAGCGTCCAGCTGTTTCATGACAGCCTCAAGGATCTCCAGGTCCAGGTCCTGGGGGACTGGCCGCTCAACCCCTTTGGGGATGGCAAAGTGGCCCAGGATGATCCCCAGCCCCAAGAGGGCAGCTGCCCCCACCCCTAGCCCTACCACCTTCACCCACGACATGCTGGGGAGCTGGGGCCGGCAGGGAGCCTGTTTGGAGACTCCTTATAGATGGGGTGTTGTGGCCAAGTTAACCATTATCCCTCGGGTGGTGCTGCCCTTTGGCCCCCAGATGGCAGGAAGAGAGTGCCTGAGACAGAGCCAGGAGCTGTCACATGGAACACATTTTCATCTTTCCCCTAGAATGGGGCCCTAGAGGGCACCGAGACAATGTGGGGACCCCAAGGCCCGGAAAAGGAACAGCCTCATCCAGATTCTCCCCATAAAACATACACCAAGCCATATGCCTATTGACTACCACTACTACCTATGCCACCCCGAGTCCCCTCTCACCTTCCTTCCTTCCTTCTTCTACCCATCTCTCTTTTTCTGAGACAGGGCCTCACTATGTAGCTCAGGCTGACCTTGGACTCGTGATGATCCTCCCGCCTTAGTGGTGAGGCCCACGGTTCCTCTATCGCTGCTTGACAAAGTTCCGACAGTGATGGGCCTTGGGTTGAGAGCATCGCTCCGGCTTTTATTTTTGCTTGCACTTTTGATTGGCTTGATTGTAATTACGGGAAATTTGGTTTTAATGCAAAAACCTGTGCAAGCTATTTCTGAGAAATGTGTCAGTTGTGTCCATCACTGAACCCCTAAGCGTGACCCCTGATCCCGGGACTTTCTTTGAAGGGGTTTCCAGTTTTTCAGTAATTGAAGATTTCACTCCGACAAGAGCCCCCAAGTTTTCTTCCGAGCATCCAATTACTTATAAAAATCCCAGAGAGGTGCTCAAAGATTTGTGGTAGAGTGATCTCATGGCCACTAGGCAACCCCCCGTTTCCTACACTGGGGCTTACATAGATGAAGTTAGAATGGTGTGGAAAGGTAAAACATGAGTAAGACATCAAGATTTGCCCTTTGCAGAAAGAGTGAAATGTTCAGGAACAGTGATGACTACGCACTAAAGAACAAGTAAATACTATTGCCAGGCAGCGGAATCGTTATTATAGAAGGGCCTAGTAAGTACAAAATACTTGCTTTCTGACTACGTAAAATAAAAGTTTAGCCAAGAAGTTGAATAACCACAGCAGTTCTTTATCAAAACCTAGTGACCTGCTAAGAGTTGGCCGCAGTCTTTCCACTGTAGCCGAAACAGACGTATGAACTTTGAAAAATGGTGGCAATCTTGGATTGTTCTTTTGATTTTGCTTTCACTAGGAAATTGTTTGATTAATAATAGCTGAGGAGCTGAGGCAATAGATAAAATGTTCCCAGAAATAATACTAAAATAGGTATGTGCTGTAGTTTACTGGAAAAACAATCTTAAAAGTTTTTACCTAGAAATTGTAAACATATGCTAATTTCCGTACGTAACCTTTACTATAATATAAAGAAGTCCTACAAAAAAAAGTCCTCCACCGTTCGGAAGGCACACCACCTCACACCTGCAGAGTGTGTCTCATCCCTTCACAAGCGCCGACTCCAGGCACCTCAGCCTCCTGAGTGCTGGGATTACAGGTGTGTGCCACCACACCCAGCCCCAGTGCCACTTTATCTCCAGCCCAGCCGGCCTTGCCTGGCTGAGCTGGTTTTATATTTGATTATCATTTTGCTTGACATAAAAGCTGTGTGTGACATTGCACAATTCTTCAAGCTTCTCTGAGTCTATTTTCTTAGCTGTAAATGGGGATACTGGGGTTGGGTGTGAGAGCACACACCTGTAATCCCAGCACTCAGGAGGCTGAGACAGGAGGATCGCTGTGAGTTTGAAGCCAGCCTGGGTGATGCAGTGAGTTCAAGGCCAGCCTGAACTACATAGCAAGATGCTGTCTGAAAATTTAAAAAAAATAAATAAAGGCCCGGCGTGATGGCACACCCTGTAATCCTAGCACTCAGGAGGCTGACACAGGAAGATTGCAGTGAGTTCGAGGCCAGCCTGGGCTACATTTTAAAAACGGGGATACTGGACCTCACTCACAAAGCTGTGGTACTATCTTCATGAAACAAGGTGGAATCAGTAGAAATATCTCGTTCAGTAGTATTTGGCCATGGGAGCTCAGTAACTTTTAGTCACTTCTCCCTTCCCTAAAACATAAAGGCTAGATAGAGCCAAACAAAGAGAGTGACCTGGAAGACTTCCCTGTTTATCCTGAAGGGTCCCAGCTTACACGAAGAGGTGAGGCTCTCGGAAAAGGAGGTGGTTCCAGAGCACGTAGCAGGAAGCCCAGACCTCCTTGGCAAGATGACTTCCTTCAACCTCTGGGCCTAGTGGAATCCAACCATGCACCCCTCCGCTCTCCCTCCTTCCCTCCAACTCATCCACGCATCCCTCCCTCCATCGCCATGCAGCCGTCTGCCCATCCACTCACCCTTCCCTCTGTTCATTTACCCACTCCTTACTTACACAGGCCAGCCCCTGGGGAAGCAAAGTCCAGCAGGAGCGACAGACAGGTTTGATGATTATCAGCCTCACAAAATGAGCCCCGACCTTATCAGAAGCCCATCAGCATGAGGAGCACACGCCCTCCTTATCAAGTCCCCACCAGGCAGGCAGCAGGCGGCCAAGGTCAGCCACAAGCTGAGAAACCGTGGCGGCAGCGGCACAAGGCCGCAGCTGCACCTCCTCCTTAGTCAAGACTGAGACCTTGGAACACAGGGAGTCACAGCACCCCTGGACAAGTGTGTGACATCTGGACGGGTGCAGCTGCACTGTGCCTGTCATGTGTCTGAGAATGTGTGTTGTCTATGTGAACACCATGATAAACCAGCGGGGGTTGTTGGAGTCAGCTGGCGTCCACACTGCTGTCAGACACAGACTTGGCCATTTTACTTCTCCGGGTTCAAGGTGGCACCATCCCTTGCTGGGCACTCTGGACCAGGTACTGGTGCAGAGTGCTTCAGGGAGCCGAGGCACAGGGACGCTTTTCCTCCTCCCCTCCCTCCTGCCACCACTGTGGTCCCAGAGCTTTCCAGTCCCCCAGGACCACTGCCATCACTGCTGTCCTTCCTACCTCGGGGAAAGCTGCACTGGTCCCTGAATGTGCCCTCGGTGTCCCGTGACGTCCCGTGAGGTCCGGATCAGGCTCGGGCGGGACCCCTTACTCTCCCACTGCCCTAGGGGACAATTTTACACCCTCTCCTCTCTTCTCAAACCCTGACACCTTCCCTCTCTCCAGCCCACTCAGCCCACCCAAGCTTCCTGTGATGCCGAGAAGAACAGGGCCAGTTGGAGGGCAGCCGCCAGCCTCGCCCACGTCTTTGGCCTTCTCTCCTAGTGCGGTGGTCAAATGGTCTTCACCCTCAGGCCAGCTCTACCCTGACATTGGAGCCCAGCCCCTTCATGACCCCAAACCTGGCCCTGGCTCGTCTCCCAACTTACTCCTATTCCTCCACTTTTTTCTTTAGTAGACCATCTCCACACACCCAGAACATCCATGTATAGCATTTAATGCCACTTTTTAGAAAGTATTTTTGGTTTTTTTTTTTTTTGAGACTGGGTCTCACTATGTACTTGAGGCAGATCTGAAACTATGTAGCCCAGGCTGGTCTCGAACTCATGGTGATTGTCCTGCCTCAGCCTCCTGAGTGCTGGGATTACAGGTGTGTGCCACCACACCTGACATCTTTTTTTTTTTTTTCAAAGTATTTTAAAAGCTTGGTGTGGTGGAGCATGCCTCTAACCCTAACTACTCAGGAGGCTGAGGCAGGAGGATAACAAGTTCAAGACCCTCCTAAGCAACTTAGTGAGATTGTCTCAAAATAAATTTTAAAAATGGCTAGGGCTGGGGATTTAGCTCAGTGATTCTACTGCCTGCCTTGCAAGCGCAAGGTCCCAAGTTCAATCCCTGGTACCAAAAAAAAAAAAGACTGGCTGGCTTTGGTGTCACACGCCTGTAATCCTAGCACTTGGAAGGCTGAGGCAGGAGGATCACTGCAAGCTTGAGGCCAGCCTGGGTAATGTAGTGAGTTCAAGGAGTTAAAGGACAACTGAACTATATAGTGAGATTCTGTCTCCAAAAAACAAACAAATAAATAAGTAAGCAAATAAGGTTGTGTCAGTACTCTGAGAGGGTGCGGGAGTAGGATTCCAAGTTTGATTCCAGCCTGGACAACTTAGCTATATAGTGAGAACTCACAAAATTTGAAAAAAATAATGGTTAGGGTTGTGACTCTGGTTCAATGGTTCCTACCATTATGAGGACCAAGTTTTTAGGTCGAGGTGGGCTCCCTCTGTGCCCCTTGCCCAGAACAGAGCTGCAAAAATTCCATTCTGTATAATTCCATTCTGTATGACAGTCTCCCTGTGTTTCTGTTCCTCTTTTTAGGCAGCTCTGTCTTAGGGCATCTCCATCCTGTTTCTGTTCCTCTTTTTATGATCTAAAGATGGATTCTTCCTGCTTTAATCGATGTTTTTTAAAAAGGAGGGTTGATGAAACTGATTTAGCCAACACTGGTACTAGTCACAGCTTACATAGGCAGCCACTGCTAATATAGGCCTTAGTCATTGCTTACATAGGTAGTCTTTGTTAATTATAGAATCTGTTTAATCAGATGTTCTTTAAAACGAGGAATTGATTCTGTGAATGTAGGTATTATTAATTTTCCAGTAAGTGCCCTCCCGGTGCCCCTCAAATATCCAATGGTAAGCGAGAGCTAAAAATAGGACCTGTAAAAAGGGAGAGTCTCCCTAACCCTATATAAACCCGCTTCAAAGGTGGATCTGGACTCTCGGTCTGAAGCCGCTGTGACGGTGACACCTGAGGGTCCAGGCTCGAGCTTGCAATAAACTCCTCTTGTAACTGTATCGGACCTGACTCCTTGGTGGTCTTTGGGGACTTGGCCACTTGGGCATAACACCATGTAGGAGGCCCTGGCCGAACCTCAGTACTGTGTGGAGGGGGACTCTCTTAATCCCATTGCTCCTCCCGTGACCCCCATCCTCCTGTTCCCTTTTTGTCCTTGGAAGTCTTGGCTGGTCCACAGTTCCTCCTTTCTCATTCTCTGGAAACCTCTCTTATTCAGGCCCTACCCACAGCTCTACTACCCTTGAAAAGGTCAACTCTCTCTATGTTGCTGAATCCAGTGGTCTCCTTGGATGAGCTGGCAAAAACATGTGTCACAGCTGGTCACCTGGACCTCATCAAGCTTCTGGTCTCTTGGTTTCTAGGGCCTCAAAACCATCCACAGGCCCCTCCAGTTTCGTGGTTGGGAATCCTTTATCACCTGGCCTCTTACTGTCACAGTGACCCAGGGCAAAGGCCCTGTCTTCTCTCTTGACACCACATCAGTGGGTTTTAATACTGTGTTGGAGCCAGGCAGAGCACCCAACCAACCCACTTTGGAATTCCTAACCCATGGAAACTGGGAGATAATAAATGCTCACGATTTTAAACCTTCAGGTTTCTCACTGTGTAGCCCAGGCTGGCCTCGAACTCACAGAGATCCTCCTGCCTCAGCTTCCGGAGTGCTGGGATTATAGGCGTGCGCCACCACCCCTGGCGGTTTGGCATTAATTTGTTACACAACAATTGCTAACTAATACAAATGACCAAATATAGACTGAAAACCCACAGATTCATGTTCCCAATATGAAAATGTCCCGTGATCTCCGGTCTTGTCTTTCCATACGCCCACTTGGCATCCACAGCTGGGCAATCAAGAGGCATCTGACTCGTTCCTGATCTGTGTCCACAGCTCCCCACACATGCACGCTCCCTGAGGCTGCCCTCTGATGTATGGGAGCGCCGTCCTTCTAGTCCCTCACAGTGAAAATTGGGAGTTGTTTCATTCCTCTTTCTCCACACCTCCCTTCCAGACTATCAGTAAAATGTGTTACCTTGCATTTACAAGGCAGGCACAGTGCCACTACCTAAATCCCCAGCCCAGTATGATACTTTTTCAACAGATGGTCTTACCCTCACATGGGGGACCCTTGAGGATGTCATAGATTGCAGAAAACCCATGACACTGCCAGCCCTTACAGAAGAAATTGAAAACGCATAAGGAGGGCTAGGGATTTAGTTCGGTGGTTCAACCACCTGCCTCGAAAGCACAAGGTCTCATGTTCGATCTCTGATACCATAAAGAAAAAAAATAGAAAATGCATGTGGAGCAATCTTAGTGACCAAGGTCACCCAAGCAGCAGTTCATTGTACTAATAAATGTCTGGAAGCTCATGGCCATCCTTTTGAGCACCTCTTGTAATTGTAGAGGCCAAAGGTAACATGTTAATCTCATGATACATCAGTCTAGTATTAAAATATTTATACAAGTTTTTATTTTCCTGAAGTGTATGTACCAGACACTGTAGTCAGGGCTGGCCTTGAACTCATGGAGATCCTCCTGCCTCAGCCTCCTGAGCAATGGGATTGCAGGCATGTGTGACCATAACCAGCTCAGATCTTTTCTTGAATGTGGCTTCTCAAGGAGTTCTTCCCCACCACTTTTTTGGAACTGCACTCCTCCCGTCTCTAGGCCTTGCTCTACTCACTGCACAGATCCCCTCTGGCTGGTCCCTATTTCTTGTCTCCTCTTACAATGTCATTCACCCTCAGCAGGGGTCTCTGTTTCCTTCAGTGCTGGAGGATCAGAGCCCAGAACAGTGTGTGACGCACAGGAGGCACTCAGCAAGTATTTGTGGCTCCACCCCAGCTGTCTATCACCCAAGGAGTGTCTGGGACAATCACAGGAGATACAAAAGGTGGACTTGGAGGTTCCACTTGGGGAGGCCCTCAGGGCTGCTGAGCCAGCGTTGGTGGGGCATGTGTACCACAGGGGTACAGGTGCCCTCAGGAGACACGGATCTAACAGACCTCCGGAGCAGTGCTCCTGAGCTGCAGTCTGGCTGTCCTCTTGGGCAGGAAAAGCAGGACCGTTAGGTGGGGCAGAGAACCCCCTGGGAGCGCAAGTATGACAAGCTCAGGTCAGCGCCCGAGTGGACACAATGAATGCTAACAGCTCAGTTACACTCAATTATTCAGCCCTCCCAAGAGCCGCCAAGGTGTGCACTGAAGTCAACCCCAAGTTACAGAGGAAGCCCAGTCACTGGGCCAAGGCCATAAAAGGTCACACAGCTGGCAAGTGGCAGAGTTGTGACTCGAGTGCAGGGGGCAAGGCTTTAGCTCCTGTCCACCTATTCACAAAGCTGTCCCAGGTCTTGGTCACTAGGAGGACTGTGACATCCTGGTCTTTCCCTCCCAGGAGAGATGGTGCCAGAGGGGACAGAGCAGGCCAGGTTACTGATCCAGCCCCAAGACTCAAGGACTGGAAGGCCTGAGACCCGAGCCAACACTGATGCTCTCTTTGACTAGTGATCTGGGTAAAATGTGTGTGAATGAACAGGCCTGGTAAATCCCTGGAGTCCCCGCAACTTGGCTGTGAGACCTGCTCTTGGAGGGGAAGCTTGGCTGGCACTGCTTGACTACATCAACAGCAAAGGCTGCAAGGACCGCACTTGGGACAGCACAAGATGAGGCCCTGGGCTGCAAGGCTGAGCCCAGGATGCACTTGTGTGTTTGGAGCTAACTGGGCAGAGGACTCTGCAATGGACTCAGTTTTGAGCATCCACACAGCCTTGGTGCTTTCCCAGTCCCAGAGGCTTTTAGAGGACACAGGTCAAGGAGCCAAGCTGATGACCAGGAAGCTCTTACTTGGGAAAATGGATTTAACTATTGAGCTATGCGCCCAAATATCGCTTGTCCACTTCAGAATCAAACTGAACTCCTTTCAGGAAAATGGTGAGATGGCTGTCTGTGCTGCAGGGTCACACTGGTCAAGGACTGGCTGGGAAGGGTATGGGTGGAGGGGAGGCCTACGATCTCTGGAGCCATCAGGTAAGGATGATGCAGTGGGGTTGCTAGGTCAGACGTTAGCCCAGCTTGGCTTAGCCAGAAGCTGAGATGTAATCGAACTTCTGTGCACCCAGGGTGACATCAGCTGGCTGACCCCAGGAGTCTGTGCAAACCCAGCTCAGAGAAGGACCCACCAAGCTGAGTTTCCATCCTCCCAGCTGGTGTCTCCATGCAATGGGCACAAAACCCTTCCTGCGTCTCAGTAGAGGATAAACAGGGGCATTCTACTTGGTGGCCTTTTATAAGTGCTTAGGGTCTAGGCTTTGTAAACTTACAGAAAATTGATAAGATGAAGATGATTTCTGCCCAGCAAATAAATAATAGCATAGGGCCGGGGATTTAGCTCAGTGGTTCCTCCGCCTGCCTCACAAGTACAAGAACTTGAGTTTGATCTCCAGTACCAAAAAAAAAAGCATCCTTAAAATTATGGGATTTTTAAAAATTGCCCTGTAGTGCTGGGGGTGTGGCTCAGTGATAGGCTGCTTGCTCCAGGTTTGATCCTCTATACCACAAAAACAAACAAACAAACAAAGAAAAAACAGCATAGGGCCAGGGATTTAGCTCAATGGTTCCACCACCTGCCTTGCAAGAGCAAGGGCCAGACGGAGTTAGATCCCTGGTACCATAAAACAAAAAAAAAGCATAGTGCCACACCTCAGTCATCCCAGCACTGGGGAGGCTGGGGCAGGAGGATCACAGCAAGTTCGAGGCCAGCCTGGGCTACAAAGTGAGTTCAAACCCAGCCTGAACTATAGTGAGATCCTATCTCAAAAATTAAATCAAGTCAAGAATGGTGGCGCAGGCCTATACCCAGCCTGAACTATAGTGAGATCCTATCTCAAAAATTAAATCAAGTCAAGAATGGGCGCGCAGGCCTATAATCCCAGCACTTGGGATGCTGAGGCAGGAGGATCACTGTGAGTTCGAGACCAGCCTGGGCTACATAGTGAGTTCCAGGTCAGTCTCAACTACATAGTGAGGCCTTGTCTCAAACAACAAAACACAAAAACAAAAAATTAAATCAAATTAAAAATAAAAACAAAATTTAAAAAATGCCCTTTAGGTTTTAGTCAATTCCAATTTGTATCTAATTAAACAATTCTTTTCAGGGTTCCTTTATTTTATCCCCTGGATTTATATTCATGTCAACTTCTGAATTCTTTAAACTGGTTTTGTCATCTTGATGTTTCCCTCACTAAGTAGTTAAAAGGAAAAACAACAAAAGCCTTAAGTAGCTTCTTTGTCTAGTTGTGTAAGAATTGTTCTTCAGGTTTCTCAAAATCATGTCTCACCTCTCCACGCATGATCTCTCTTTTCTCTGTCTCCTCCCCTTTAGTAGTGAGGCTCCCCGGGGGCTGAACATGTCTTACTGGTGGCTAAGCAATGGGCACAGCCCTTCTACCTCCTTCCCTGAGTGCCTGAGCCTTGAAGCTTGAGGCCCAGAGGGTGTGACTCAGGCCCTGGGGAGCTCCCACTACCTCTCAGTCTGCACCCTATGACCTACAAAGAGGAAGAGAGGACTTAGCCAAGGTCACAATGGGTAGTGGCTCTTCCCACCCCTCCCCGATATCTTTGTGCACTTTGGAGTCAGAGCAGGCATCTTGGTCCCCCTGGGGAGGGTTGTGGCCGCCCCCTTCCTGCCCCACCTGGGGCTTATCACAGGAACAGAGCTCTGCAGTGAGCCTGAGGCCAAGGCCAAGGGTACAGGAGGCAGATCAGGGTAGCGGGGATGAGGGAGGTAGGGGTCAGGGGGTGGCCCAGACTGAGCTGCCTCAGAGCTGGTGGCTGCCTGCCCTCCACAGGCATCCCAGGCCCACAGACACTCGGTGGCGGCAGGTGAAGCTGCAGCTCAGCTGGGAAGTTTATTGTTAGGCTGATGGTGTGGCTTCCTGAGGAGGTGTCAGGTCTCTGGACTGAGGCCTGGCCAGGGCTGACTGGTTTCCATGTGCTTGGGGAAGATCGGGCAGCAGGAGGAGTGGTGCTGCCCTCTGGGAGTGGGGGCGCTGCAGGAAAAGGTGCAGGAGCTTGATCTTGAGGGGCTGGGTAGGAGGCCCCACATCCTGTCCTTTCCTGCTGCAGCTGCCCCAGTATCTGCCCAGCCAGGGCTTCCTCCTGAGTGTCCTTCACTTCCTCCTGCCAGCCTGCATTTCCTCCTTCAGCTTCTCATACAGGTAGCTGGGCTGGAACAAAGGGGCAGGGAGCTGGGCTGGGAAGCAGGGAGAGGGAGGCCGGGGTGGGCAGCCCAGGGCTGGGGTCTCACCAGGTTTCGCAGCTTCTCTCCCAGGGCCAGATTGTCTGCTTGGGTGTTGCTCAGTGCCTTCCGAAGCCTTAGGTTGAAGGAGACCCCTCTCAGCCCTGGGTGCTCGTCCAGGCCTGCTCTGCCCCTCCACCTGCCATCAGCTTTGTGACCTGGCACAGACACCTGGGACTGTGTTGCACTAAATGCCTAGTTCTTTGACACCACTGTTAGAGAAGAAACTGTCCTCCCTTGTGACTCGAAGCAAGGGCCCAGACCCATGAATCCCGTTTCTCCTCTTCAGCAGGGAAAGGGCAGGCTGCTCCATCACATAGGCCAGCCTACAAACCCGTGGAGGTCCCTTCGGAAAAGGATGCTACAGCCTTTAGGCTGTAGCAGGGCTGTGACAGGATTCTGTGTGGTTCCTGACTGGCGAGAAGGTGAACCCTGGAATCTGCTCTGCCCAAGAGCTTCACCAGGTGAGCTGCATGAATGGAGGCTCCCAACACTCGGGCCTGCCATAGTCCGGAGGAGACCTCTCCTGGTGCTTCCATTGCCAGAGGGGCACGTAGCCATGGACTTGTGCAGACCCAAGCCCCAGAGCCTGGGGTAGAGGATAGGCCCCTCCCCACGGACTCAACCACCTCTCCAGTTCTTGGACAACTAAGGGCAAGGGGTCCCGATGGGCAGCCGCTGGATTGCTGACCAGGCAGGCAATGAGCCAGGCCGCTCAGACCATCTACACAGTAGACTGAAAGGGAAGAGCCACGGCCATGGCTGTGACCCTCACATCTACAGGGCAGGACACTGCTGCTTGTCAGGAGAGGGGCCTGCTGGCAAGGAGGTCACCCAGGGAGGACAGAATAGGAAGGTAAGGGAGATGTCAGGACCTAAGAACCAGGCCTGGCTTGAGTGGCAGACATCCTACCACTCTGCAGGCCCCCGACGGCCCTGCCTCGCTCACCTCACGCAAACATTCTGCAAACGCTTCATCTCCTCTGAGGTCCGCTGTGGGCCCCAATCTTGCTGACTGAGGAACCGGCTCTCCTGGATCTCCAAATCCCCAGGCTGGTGGGTATCGAGGGCTGGACCACCCCCAGCCAGAGGCCCAGGCTCCTCAGTCCTGGCGCAGGTTTGAATGTTCCTGAGGGAAGTAGCGTCCTGCATGTCACAAACACACTCACGTGAACACACACACTCACATGAACACTCACACAAGACCTTACGATTCAGGGTTGCTGGGCTCCGGTGTGCTCAGGAGTGTAAACAGGAACATGAAGGTGGTTTCCGGCTTCGGGTCCGGCTTTTGCTCTGAACAAGGTGACTTTGTGGAAAAGGTGCGGTGGCAACTGAAGGGTCATGAGGCTGCTTGCCCAAGAGCCCAGGTTCCTCACCCTCCTGTCCATGCTGGCCCCCTAACCCCACCTTTTGTGTGTGTGTGTGTGCTACTAGGGATTGGACCTGGGCCTTTGTACTGAGCTACAACCCTAGCCCTTTTTATTTTCAGACAGGATCTTGCTAAGTGACTAAGTGGCCTAGGCTGGGCTCCAAATTGCAACCCCCCTAGCTCAGCCTCACACAGTGCTAGGATTACAAGTGTGTACCCCTACGCTGGCTACGTCTTTCTGCTTTTCAGGGATGGTCCTCGGTGTCCCCCCAGCCTGTAGATGGAAGTGGAGGCAGAAGTTATAAATGAGAGTGGTCCAGGAGACCCTCTAGCTGTGAAACCACCCTCTGCCTTGGCCCAGGAGCTGGCCCAGACTCCCCAGCAGCTAGAGATGCAGCAAGAGGGGCTGCAATGACAGGAGGTGAAGCAGAGCTTCTCCAGCCCCGCCCTGCCCCCACCTTGGGAGGTCCAAGGGTACCCTGTCACCTCCACGTTCAATTTCCTGGAGACTCGAGGTTCTTCGGGCTGCTGCACCTCAACAGGCTGCACCACTGGCTTCAAGGACCACCCACTGTGGGCTCCTTCTTGGCCCCTGGAAGACTGGGGAAGACCCAGGCCTGGTTGGCAGCTACATTTACCATCTCACCTGCCTGTCCTTTGCAGCCTGGTCTGATTTCACTAAGGCAGCATTTGGCTGGGGAAGCAGATCTCTCAAAACTAGATGCTGGGCCAGGCGTGGTGGCGCACACCTGTCATCCCTGCACTTGGCTGAGGCAGGAGAATCACTTTGAGTTTGAGGACAGCCTCAGCAGTTTAGTGAGTTCGAGGCCAGCCTGAACTACATAGTGAGACCCTGTCTCAACAAAACAATGGGAAGGACTATGTGTGCTTGGGATGTGGCTAGGTGCAAAGGCCCAGGGTTCAATTCCCAGTACCACACAAAAAGAAAAATAGGGCCGGGGATTTAGCTCAGTGGTTCTGGCTCCTGCCGCGCAAGCACAAGGGCCCAAGTTAGATCCCCCCTCCCCCGCCAAAAAGAAAAATAAAGTACTTTTTTAGCATAGCCTCTGCAATGTAATTATTCATTATCTGAAATTTGAATTTCACTGTGCATCCTGTTCTGTTTTGGTACCAGGGATCAAACTCCTTGTGCTTCTGAGGCAGGCACTGAAACCACTGAGCTAAATCCCCAGCCCCTGCGTCCTGTATTTTATCTGGCAATTCTTCCAAAGCTACATTTGAACTATGTTTTATAATCTGAATCTCTGCAAATTCAAGTTGTGTGTATATGGGGGGGATGGTGGAGAAGACATTTAAATGAATCCTATAGTTTTTTTGTTTTGTTTTGTTTTAAAGACAGGGTCTCACTATGTAGTTCAGGCTGGCCTTGAACTCACAGTGATCCTCCTGCCTCAGCCTCCCAAGTGCTGAGATTACAGATATGTGCTACCTACCACATGTTCAGCTTATCTTTATTTATTTTTGAGACAGGATCTGATAAACTGCTAAGTTTCTCAGCCTGTACTTGAACTTGTGATCCTTCTGCCTCCCTCCCAGAGTGCTAGGATTACAAGCATATGCCACTGCGCCTGGCAAAATATCTTGTTATAAATAGCTTACATAAATACACTAATGGAAAAAAAGTCTTTAGCCAACAGACGGGAGGGGCTGGGGATGTGGCTCGGTGGTACAGCACTTGCCTAGTGTGTGTAAATTCTAGATTCAATCCTTAGTATCCTCCTGAACCCCCAAAGACAGGATTATCAGTGTTTTACCCCCTCAGATTGTTCACACTCTGCATCTGCTGACCACATGATTAGGGACAATCTTATTGGAGGGCAGCTGGTGACCTTAGATGTGGCAGTTTCTTCACTGCGCTCCACCAGAGAGTGAGATTCGTGCGTGGGTGGCTTCTATATAATTAATGCGCTCTGTGTAGTACAGAGTCTCTGGGTGGCTTAATGCCAAACAGTGCCTGCGCACACACTGGGGACGCCCTAGAGGCCCCATCACCCTCACCCCGGGGACCTGCCAAGCGGTACGGTGTGGCTGCTCAGAAGCAGGCAAGTAAACCAGTGAGATGCCTGCCGCTATGAATTTCCCTTTGCAAACCAGGTCTAAAGAAACACCTCCAAAGACAAAAATTGTGTGGGCTGGGGATATAGCTCAGGGGCAAGAGTTCTTGCCTAGCATGTGCAAGGCCCTGGGTTCAATCCCCAGTACTGTGGGGGGAAAAAAAGAAATCACTCCGAGAGACATCCGCAGTAGCTGACTTACACCACGAAGGAAAACTGAAGTGGGCTAAAGGCCTATCTATAAAAAAAGGTAAAAGATGACACAGTAAGAGGACAGCAGGACAGGTCACAGTTCACTCCTGCACTCACTGACTCCTCAGTAAATGCCGTTGCCCACTCAGTCTGTGGCACAAGCCTTCAGCCAGATCCTGAACACAACAGATGAACAGGACCCAGGTTTTTTGTTTTGTTTTGTTTTTTTGGTACCGGGGATCGAACTTGGGACCTTGTGCTTGCAACGCAGGCAGAACCACTGAGCTAAATCCCCAGCCCAAGGACCCAGTTTTTAAAAATAACTTTATTTTATCTTGCCCATCCCCCCTCAATCCTCCTCCCCATGTACAAGTTTTGTTTCCATTTTCACTTTTTTGTCCCTTCCTCTCCCCCTCCTCCCTTGTTCCCCTTCCCACTCGAGTATTTTCCTCCCATTTCCCGAAATCCATTACACATCTCAGCCCTTATCTCCACTTTCAGTTTCTCACACCAGAGGAACAATGCGGTGTTTAAACACGTGTGTCCGATTTACTCCACTTCGGAGCATGGGCTCAAGGTCCATCCATGTAGCTATAAATGTGTGAAGCTCATCCCTTTATGGCAGAGTAAATCTCCACTGTATAGAAATACGTCTTTATCCGCTCGTCAGTTGATGGGCATCTGGGCTGTTTCCAAGATTTAACGATCACAAACTGTGCCTCTATAAACGTGGGTATGCGCAGATCACTGTGGCATGATGCTTTTAATTCTTCCGGGAATACAGCAAGAGGGAGAGCTGGGTCAAGTGGAACCTCTAGTTTTAGTGCTTTGAGAAATCTCCACACTGATTTCCAGCGTTGCACCAGTCTACACTCCCAACAGTGGAGAAGGGCTCCTTTTCCCCACCTTCTCCAGCATTTGCTATTGTTTATTTATTTTTTATTTTTTTGTACCGGAGATGGAACTAAGAACCTTGTGCTTGTGAGTTAGGTGTAGGCACCACTGAGTTAAATCCCTGGCCCAGTTGATTTCTTGATAGCAGCCACTCTGTACTGGAGTGAGATGGAATCTCAGCATTGTTTTCATTTGCACGTCATGAGTGATCAGCGATGTTGAACATATTTTCATTTTTTGCCATTTTTAATTCATCTATGAAGTGTCTTTTCATTTCAGATCTCCATTTTTGAACAGGGTCTGTAAATGTGGGGGGGTCTGACTTTGAGTTCTTTATATATTCTACATTAGTCCTTTGTCAGATGAACAGCTGGTAAAAAATTTTCTAATTCTGTGGGTGGTCTCTTTACTCAGTGGTTTCTCTTGCTGTGAAAAGCTTTTTTTTTTTGTACTGGGGATTGAACTCAGGACCTTGTGCTTGTGAGGAGGTGGTGGAACCACTGAGCTAAATCCCTGGTCCATAAAAGCTTTTTAATAAGATGAGGTCCCAGTTGTTGTTGACTCTTTTTTTGTTTGTTTGTTTTGGTTTTTTGACACAGTGATCCTCCTGCCTCAGCCTCCCGAGTGCTGGGACTACAGGCGTGCGCTACCACGTCCAGGTGTTGTTGATTCTTTGTAGTATCGCCTGTTTGTGAAGTCTTTGCCTACTCCTATATCCTCAAGCTTTCTACTTATTCTTTCTCCCGGCAGATTTAGTGTTTAATATTTAGATCTTTGATTCATTTCAATTTTAGATTAGCGTGTGGTAAAAGATATGGGTCTAGTTTCAATCTTTGGCAAGTGGAAAGCCAGTTTTTCCAGCACTATTTATTAAAGAGGCTACCTTTCTTCCAGTGAAGCTGTTTGGCTCCTTTTTCAAAGATAAGGTGGCTGAATGTCTGGAGTTGTTTCTGCATCTTTTAATCTGTTCCACTGATCTTCAGGTCTGTTCTTTTGCCAATATTATGCTTTTATCACAGTAGCTTTGTAGTATAGTCATGGATTGTGATACCCCCTGCCTTGCTTTTGCTATTCTAGTCTCTTCTGGTTCCAAATGAATTTTAGGATTGTTTTTTCTAATTCTGTGAGACATGCTATTGGAATTTGATTGGGATTGCACTGAATTTGTATAACAATTTTGGAAGTATGGCCATATATGTACTATATTGGTTCTTCTAATCAAGAACAAGGGCTATCTTTCCATTTTCTGATATCCTCTTCAATCTCCTTTTTCAGAGTACTGTAGCTTTCAACATAGAGGTCCTTTACTTCCTTTGTTGGATTGATTCCTAGGTTTTCAGTTTTTTGGGATGCTATCATGAGAGGGATTGTTTCTCTAATTTCTCTGTGAGTCTGTTATTCTTGTACAGAAAAACCATGATTTTTTGAGTGTTGGCTTTGGATTGAGCTATGCCACTGAATTTGGTTATCAAATCTAGTAGTCTTTTTTTTTTTTTTTTTGTTACCAGGGATTGAACTCGGGACCTTGTGCTTGCAAAGCAGGTGGTGGAATCACTGAGCTAAATCTCCTGCCCAAATCTAGACATCTTTTGGTGTAATTTTTGGGGTCTTCTATGTAGAGTATCATGTCATCTGTAAATAATTTTAACTTCTTTTGCTATCCTTATTCCTTTTATCTCTTTTGTCTAATTACTCTGGCTAGTGTTTCCACAACTATATTGTACAAGATTGGTGAGTAGACATCCTCATCTTGTTCCTGATTTTAGAGTGAAAGCTTTCAGGTTTTATAGGACCCAGTTTAGTAAGAAGCTCCAGTGGATTCCCAGGTTCACAGATGACCACAGTGCAGGTTGTGTTCACAGAGGAGTATACAGAAAGCCCAGCTGCTGGCAGCACAGGCTTATAATCTTGACTACTCAGGAGGATGAGGTAGGCAGGAGGACTCCAAGTTTGAGGTTAGCCTGAGCAATTCAGCAAGACTGTCTTAAAAAATCTTTCAAAAAGCAGAGAATGCTGGGTGCAGCAGTACACACCTATAATCCCAGCACTCGGGAGGCTGAGGCAAGAGGATTGCCATGAGTTCAAAGCCAGCCTGGACTACATGAGTCTGTCTCAAAGTACTAAAAAAAAAAAAAAAAAAAAAAAAAAAAAAAAGGAAAAAGAAAAAAGCTGGGAATATAAATATGGCTCAGTTGTAGAAGATATGCCCAGCATGTATGAGGCCCTGAATGTGATCCCACCCAGAACTGAGAGAAAAGCAAAACAAAACAAAACAGACACCCAGCTCCAAGAAGTTGCCACAAAATCCACCTCAGAGTTCCAAAAAGGCAGCTCCAAACAGGATCTCAGGAGTAGGAAGTCCTGGCCAGAGAAGGACAAAGGACCATCCAGGAGGGTGAGTGTAAGCAGAGGCAGGATGGTGCGGGAGTACGGGGAGTTCTTGCTGGGACACAGGATGAGTGGGCCAACAGCCCCCAGAAGGGCCTAGGCTGTGGCCCACAAGTGACCATGTGATAGAGAACTTCATGTTTGTCTGTGGTGTTGTTTGGGCCATAATTTGGAGTAGACTTGAGGGGCAGAAAACCAAGAGCTCTGGGAGTGAAGGAGAGTGGCAATCCGCAAAGAGAGCACAGAGGCAGGCCTCACTGTGGTCAGCATGTGCTGGGTACCAGCATGCCCAACAGACCTGCCAAATTCAATCCAGGACACCCGGCAAAAAAAAAAATTGCCTATGTAGCCCAGGCTGGTCTTGAACACAACAATCCTCCTGCCTCAGCCTCCAGAGTGCTGGGATTACAGGTGTGCACCACCACATGTACCACCACGCCCGGCCAAGGTACCACTTTTGAGAAGCTGAGCCTTGAGAATAGGTAGCAGCCAACGAGATGCTTGCTAATTAACTTTTATCGTGTGTGTACATACATAGTGGCAGTGAGGATTGAAACCAGGGCTCCACTGAGCTGCATCCTTTTTTTTTTTTTCAACTTTTTTGGTACCAGGGATTGAACCTGGGCCTTTGCGCTTGCAAGGCAGGCAGTGAGTGGAACCACTGAGCCAAATCCCCGGCCCTTTTTTTCAATTTTGAGACAGTCTCATGACATCACCAAATTGACCAGGCTGGGCTTTGATTTGATTTGTAATTCTCCTGTCTCGACCTCCCATCCCAGGGTGCTGGGATTACAGGGCTGTGCCATCATGCCCAGCTTCGATAGTTGGGCACCATTACTCACCATAAAATGAACACAACCCATTTAGGATGGAGAAAACAGGATCTAGAGGACTAGATCAATGCCACAGCAGAAAGGCTGGCTCTGGAGAGGCAGGAAAAGAGGGATGTCGGGGGAGAACATAAGGGCCTTGCTTTCTTTGGAGGACTGGGAGGCACAGACGAGTGCAGATGATGAGATGGACAGGAGGCTGGTCAGTGCTGCCTGCATGAACATCCCTGCACCTTACCTCAGACCACGTTGGGGAGTTTAAAGAAGTCCGAATCTCTGGCCAGCTCCCCAGGGGTTCCTGCAGCACCCACTCCTGTTTAGTGTCTAGCCTGGGCCACTGTTTGAGGGCTGCTGGCTCCTTCAAAGGAGCCTGAAAGGGAAGGGGGTGCAGGGCTGGGCTGCGGAGGGGATGGTCCCAGCAGCTCCCTGGGCACCTGGAGATCTTAGCAGCCCCACCCATACCCATTTCTCCCCTCCTGGCACAGGAAGGCTTCATTCCTGAGGACAGGATGGGTGACAAGACAAGAAACAGACCGAGGGTAAGGGACAAGGATTTACCACAGCACCATTGGAAAGCTAGACTGGTAGCTATAGAGGGACATTCCTGGCGATGTGCCCCAAAGGCTTGGCTTCCCTGGGACTCACACCCTCAGCTTCAACTTTGACCTAATAAAAGCAACAGTGTATGAACAGGCAGAAACCCTTTGATCAGGTTTGTTTATTTGAAAATGAAACCCATTTCCCTACAATGCAGTAGTTCCTTGGGGACAGAAAAAGGTTTAGTGATGAGATCAACTCAGTGGCACCTGGCTCCTCTAGATTCTGCAGGACTAAGACAGTGCCCCAGAGTTCCACCCCCCAGCCAGCAGGGACCAGAGTTCCTCAGGTGTGATCCAGTCAAGGCCAAGTGGGCTTACCGGTGAAGGCGTCCACGTGCAGTGAGTAGAGGCCTTGAACAGACACCGGGCTCCTCCGCCCCACCAGGCCTGCATGGTCCCTTCCAATACGTCAGCAAGGGCTCATCTTCCCCTGCCTTCTGCCATCCACCCACCTCTCCACTCTTCTCAGCCCCTACTTCCATGATCTTGTAAACACCAACAGTGCAATAGCCTGGGCTGGGTGGGAGTTGTGGTGGGTAGGGCAGTGTTTAAACCACACCTTCCACCAGTACCAAGGAAAGGGAAAGGAGGAGAAATGCCCCCCGACCACCACTCCAACTCCCAGCACCCCCTTGGGCAGGTTCCTGAGGGAAAGTATTGTAAAGAAGCTAAATCGGAAAGCTACCAATCCCTGCAGCTTTCTCATCGGCAGGAAAGCTGCCTGCAACATTACAGAACAGGTGCAAAATGTGCCTGGGACTGGGACTGGGACCTTTATTCTTCCAGGGCCAAAGAATGTGCTTCATTTTTTTTTTTTTTTTTTGGTACCAGGGATCGAACTCAGGTCCTTGCACTTGCGAGGCAGGCGGCAGAATGGCTGAGCTAAATCCCCGGCCCTGTGGTTCATTTTTAAAGAAATGGGTATGGGTGACAAGAAGGCTCTCCCTTTGCCCCTGGGCCAGTGGCCAGCAAAGTGACTGACCGGGCACCATGCAATGCATCCTCATTGTCCCAAACAACAACCCAGCAATCACAGTTATCAACACCTCAGCAGCAGAACACAGACATGTAACACACAGCTCCAAACTAGGAAATATTTACAGTCAGGACCCAGTTAAGGCTCCCTCCCTTATTCGACACTTGCACTCCAGCTGAGCAAGGTGGTGCACCCAGCTCTCTGGGAAACTGAGACAGATTGTAAATTTGAGCCCAGCCTGGGCAATTTAGTCAGACGCTGTCTCAAAGTGTAATAAAAATAAAAGAGGGCTTCATAGCCAAGGCAGGTTCAATCCCCAGTATTGCAAAACACAACAAAAACCAAAACTTGAGCCCCACAGGCTGACTGTCCAGCTTCTTCCTTGAGGGCAGCACAGTCCCCTAGCCCGTGAAGCCTCTCCTAGACTGTCCACAGAACCCAGCCCCTCTTTACACTGATGGGTTCGTGACTGGAAAACAGGCCACTAATGGAGGGCAGATCCAGAGGGACAGGTGGAGGCCAGCCAGATTTTACGGCACCTATTTCTCTTGGGGCTGGTTCAGAGCAGCCACAGTCCCCAATCAGAGCAGAAGTGGCCTTTCAACCCAATGCTTTGGGGAGACAGGAAGGCGATAGTAAGGGGCCAGGAGGGCCCTATTTTCTGAAACTTGACACTACCGCCAGGGCTGCCTAAGGCCAGAGAGGTAGACCGGCCTCATATGCAGAGGGACTTCACTGAGTATGCTATGTACAAGGAGAGGAGAGGAGGGTCTGGCCAGGTTGTACCCTCACTCCACCTCATTCAACCAGGAGATCAAACTGCTCAGCAGCTTCAAACTCAGCATTCATGGCCGCGGCCCACTCATCCAGCTCCGACTTCTGGGGAAGAGAAATGGAGCCAGGTGAGCAGGGAGGGGCCACATTGGCAAACCTATCACCCACACCCTGCAGGTGCTGCCTTCCCCCAAAGCCAGAGCTGAGCCATGCGTGACGGCAGGAAAGACTATGCCCCTCCCTCACTCACCAGTATCTCTGGAACCTTTTTCTTCTTTCGCTTCTCTTTCATAACTTGAGGAGAGATTCCCGGGAGATTCGTGTCTGGGGACCAGAGCTTTGCAGGGACCTTGGGGATCTCGGTTAACTTTGAATGCAGCACAGGTGAGACTCCAGACAAATCCTCGGGGTCCTCAAAGCCAAAGCAGGACCGGAGGCCAGGGGTGGAGGTGGAGGCACATCCAAGAGTGTCCAGCCGGCTATAGGAGCGCCTGACTTTCTTAGACATTTCCACGTATCTGGCATCCAACTCTCCTTCCCTGGAGCAGGACTGGCTATTCAGTGGGTACAGCACAGGAGTGGTAGCAGGGGTGGCAGGGACACTGCATGTCTTGAAAAGGTCCACTTTCTTTGGTTCCTGGACAGGATTGTTTTCTTTCCCCAAGAAAAAAGCAATCTGCATAAGGACAGTGAGGAGAACACATTCCTGTTACACAGCTGGACTCCTTACTTCCAAAAAGGACTCAGGAGACTCAGGTTGGAAAAAATGTTCCACAAAACAATTTTTCTTTATGTATTTACTTCAGTACTGGGTATCAAACACAGGGACTCATACATGCTAGGCAAGCACTACCAATGAGCTGTACCCCCAAATACTTTTTTGTGGTACTAGGAATTAAACCTAGGGACTGCACTGGGCTACATCCCCAGCCCATTTTATTTTTTTTGAGACAGGGTCTTGCTAAGTTGCCCAGGCTAGCCTTGAATTTGTTATCCTCTTGCTTCAGCCTAAGTAGCTGGCACTATGGGTGGGTGCCACTGAGCCTAGCTAGATAAACACTTTTATTTTATTTATTTATTTTGAGACAGGGTCTCACTATGTAGTTGAGACTGCCCTGGAACTCACTATGTAGCCCAGGCTGGTAAACTCAGAGATCCTCCTGCCTCAGCCTCCCAGAGTGCTGGGATTACAGGCGTGTGCCACCACGCCCGGCAGATAGTTTTCTTCAGATAGTTTTCTTTTTAAAAGTGTTTATCTAGCCGGGCATGGTGGCGCACACCTGTAATCCCAGCACTCGGGATGCTGAGGCAGGAGGATCGCTGAGAGTTTGAGAGACCAACCTGGGCTACACAGTGAGTTCCAGGGCAGTCTCAACTACATAGTGAGACCCTGTCTCAAAAAACCAAAAACAAAAAAAAAACAAAAAAAAAACAAACTATCCATCGCTGCTTCTGAGTCCACTCTTGTGATACCAGAAAACTAGCTACATCTAGTGCTAGTGCTATCCCTGTTCCAAATGTGACTGTAATCCAGCCACCTCTCCAAACATAAACCCCCATGTCCCATCTAGACCAGCTCAGAAATCTAACCGTTTTGCCTACTTCTAGCCTCACCCTCTACGGTCCATTTACCACACAGCTGCTGAAGATTTTCCCAAAAAGTCTATTCGCTCAGTAAAATCATTGGCCACCTGACTGTGCCAGGCACTGTACCAGGCAGTGGGAGTATAGAAAGAAATAAGAGAAAACCTCTGTCACTATAGTGCTTCCATTCTAGAGGGGAAAATAGACAATAAGGAAGACCATGAATTGTTGTTTGGTTTTTTGCCTGTTTCTTTCAAGTGTTTTGGTACTGGGGATTGAACTCAGAACCTTGCACTTGCCAGGCAGGCATGGTGCCACTGAGCTAAATCTCCAGCCCAGGAAGACCATGGCTTGTGACAGAGGTATTAAGTGCTACAGAAATAAACGGAAGAGGATCAAGTACTGCAGTGGCTGGAACTCACTGGGAAAGTAACATGTGAGCTACAAATGGAAGCTGGTGAGAGACTGGGTTGTGTGGACACCAGAAGGAAGTGTTCCAAGTAGCAGAAACAGAAGGAGCAAAAGCCTTGATGCTAAAGGGCACCAGTCAGGGTCAAGGAACAAGGAGGTCATAAAGGAGATGAAGACAAGGTTTGAAAGGTAATGGGGGTTGGGAGGTAATAGGGTTATAGGCCAAGCTCAGGATTTTGCTGAGACCAAGGGAGCCACAGCAAGGCTGGGGACAGTGAAGACTTAACCTGACACATGCATGCAGAGCTTCCTGTACTGATTGCCTGTAAAACTCTTCTCAGCTCAGGGGCTTCCTTGGGGAGACTGCACCCTGCCATGGGCTCAGGGACAGCCTCTCTCATCTCTGGTAATCTGTCACACTGACCTTTTATTTCCTATAGAGCAACATCACTATGGATATCGGCCTGTGTACTGGTTGACTCAGTCACCCCAACTGGAACTGGAACTTGCTGACCGCAAGAGTCATCGTCTAGCTGACTTCACATTGGGAGTGCTCACTAAGTACTGAACTGATGTACATGAAACTTGGCATTGAGCTTTCTGGAGGCCAAGGCAAGGCTAGAAGTAGAACAAATCAACTACGGTCTAATATCCAGGAAGTAAACTGGTTTATTAAGAGACATTCCCTGGCCACAAGCTCTGGAGAATCTGCCACATGGATTCAGTAAAAGGGATGCTCAACAGAATGGGAACAACCTTGACTCCTTCTTCCTCATCCTTTAAGGCCAAGCAGTCACATAGGCTCTGGCAACTTTAGCCTGATCTCAAGAATCAGTCAAGCTAAGCCATGATGCCTGTTATCCCAGCAGTCAGGAGGCTAAAGCTGGAGGATAGCCTCATTTGAGGCCAGCCTGGGCAACAGTGAATTCAAGGCCAGCTTGAAACTACATAGGGAGACCTTGTTTCAAAACAAACAAACAAGCCGGGCGTGTTAGTGCATGCCTGTAATCCTAGCACTCGGGAGGCTGAGGCAGGAGTATTGCTGTGAGTTTGAGACCAGCCTGGGCTACATAGTGAGTTCCAGGTCAGTCTCAACTACATAGTGAGACCCTGTCTCAAAAAAACAAAAACAAACAATCAATCAACAGAAGTCTCAGCTTGCAAGGTATTTAATTTACAGAAGGAAAGACATCAAACATGTGAGCACATAACCTATCAGATGTTGATAAGGCCTAAGAGAATTACACAGAGAAATGTGAAAGTAATTGGGTAAGAGTACTCAGGGAGACAAGCACAGTAGTGCATGCCTGAAGTCCCACCTACTTGCGAAGCTAAAACAGGAGGATCAGCAGTTCAAGGACATTCCAGCCAACTTAGCAAGATCCTGGCTCAAAATACAAAAAGTAAAATAAAAAGGGCTGGAGATGGAGCTCAGTGCTCCCTAGGTTTAATCCTCAGTACTGGGGGAGGCAGGCAGGGAGATTGGGTAGGGAAGGTCTTTGTGAGGATGTTTCCTCTGAGCCCAGTCCTTGCTCCTGTGCGAAGGAATAGTCATGTTGACAATGGGACGAAAAGGGGCACCCCACCTTAATGAGGTCCTAAGTCCCTTCAGACTCCTGGAGTTCACATCCTCCCACCTGGTCTCAGGGCCCTAGGGCAGCCATTTATCCACACAGCACTCCCATCTCACCCAGGGATCTTTTTATAACACTCGACCTTGATTGGGTCACCATCTTGGTCAAAACTTTACAAAAGTAGTGGCAGAGCACCTACTTAGCAAGGACAATGCCTTGGGTTTGGTCTCCAGCACCACACACAACAAAACATTTCCAAAGGCTGCCCACAGACAAGAAAATGAAGCTGGAGCCTGTGAATGTGGTTTTCATGCCTCATCAGTATCTGCTCTGGCCTTGCAAGCTCCCTCCTCGGATTAGATCTGGTGCATACACACCACCAAACAAAACTGCCGTTTCCCAAACTTCATGATTTTTCTTTGCACTCTAGATCTCTTCCTGGAGCATGGCTTCCTTTGCCCAGAACCCCTACTTGTTTTAAGAGACTTGGTTTAAAGGTCTCTTCTGTGAAATATCCCAAGCCAACTCATCTCAGTTAGGTACTATCATGGCACCTAGCACTTCCTTTCTGTAGTCCTTGGCAATCACTAGGTCATTTGTCTTACTCCATATTTGTTAAGGAGCTTTTAAAAGGTAGCACTTCTCACTCTTTAGGCTTTCAGATTTTCTATTAATAAACTGTTCTTGATAAGAAGTTCTACTAAAACTATAAAAGCACCACAGGGCCGGGGATTTAGCTCAGCGGTTCGGTGGCCTGCCTTGCAAGTGCAAGGACCCGAGTTCAAGCCCCAGTACCAAACAAGCAAACAAAAGCACCACACATAAAAATTATAACAACCGTAAATAAGAACTGAGGACAGCTGGGTGTAGTGGTATATGCCTGAAATCCAAGAAGTCTGGAGGCTGAGGCAGGAGGATCACAAACTTAAAATCAGCGTGGGCCACTTAGCAAGGTCCTGCCTCAAAATAAAGGCTAGAAGCCGAGCATGATGGTGCACACCTGTAATCCCAGCACTCGGGAGGCTGAGGCAGGAAGATCACTGTGAGTTCCAGACCAGCCTGGACTACATAGTGATTTCCAGGTCAGTCTCAACTATATAGTGAGACCCTGTCTCACAAAAA
>NW_022900939.1:23596310-23622561 GCF_012274545.1 Fukomys damarensis | reverse complement strand
AAAAAAAAAAAAAAAAAAAAAAAAAAAAATTGCTAAAGATGTAGCTCAATGAGAAAGTCCTGGTAAAATCTTCAGTACCTTAAAAAAACACAACACACAAACACTGAAGGCAAAATAGCTTGGAAAAGGGACAGGTAATTAGGATATAGCTCAGCTTTTTAAGGAAAATAGTAGAAACATAAAGGGTACAGAGTATGAAGAGTTAAAAATGAAAAATTTAAGAAAAATTAAAAGAAAGAAGAGCTAAAAATAAATTCAGTTTTCAAGGAGTGACCAAGACAGCATTGCTGGGCATGGTGGCTCATGCCTGTAATCCCAGCACTTGGCAGGCTGAGGCAGGAGGATCACAGAGTTTGAGGCCAGCCTGGGATATATAGTAAATTCAAAGCCAGCCTGAATTACAAAGCCCGACTCTGTCTCAACCCCTCCCCCAAAGACTGCCAGTCATGAGGGGGTCCAAAGGCATACTGTTTTCAAATACGGGAACAGAGCTCCTTGGGTAGATGTGAGCAGCCAGTATATCTTCTCCCAGGTCTACAGTGACCTGCATTCCACCCAATTAAACAAATGGAAATGAACTCACCCTAGGGCTCCTGCGAGGAGAGTGGGCAGCTGGGACCTGTGGGGACAAAACCAACTGATCAAATAGCCAGCCCCTACTCTTGACCTCCCACCCAAAATCCCCTCTCTTAGCCCTCACCTCTACAGCCTGAGCCACAATCTTCTTCAAGACAATGGGTTTTCTGACTGGAGCCGCAGGGGACGCCTGAAAAGCACAGGTGACCAGGATGAACTCCACATTCGTTCAGGGGCCTGTACGGTAATAACTAAGAAACTCTGGACTCACCTTCTGGCAGATTTCAGGAAGAACGCTCGGGAAATCAGAGCCTGATTTTCGCAGGGACCTCCGCAGGGACTTAGGAGATGGGGCCCTGGGTTCTGGATGGAGAAAAAAGTTCCAAGGTTCAGAAAGACTCTCGATCCTACTAGAGACAGGCCCTAGAGAGAGCCAGAGAAGATTCTCAAGCCCTTTAGGGATGCCTTAGGAAAGACGAGACTCTTGGTACGGGATGGGCTTGCGTTCCCCAAACGGCTCGGGCCCATCCGTCCCGCGAGCTCTCCGCTTACCAGAGCGCCGAGCGGCCCCCCCGGACTGGGTTCGCCTCCTAGACATATTTAGTTTCGGTCTCAACCGCCTCCACCGCCACAGCAGCGGGCCCGCGCCAACAGCAAGGACCACCGGGAACTCTGAAGATTTTCGAATTACCCGCCCTGCCAAGGAGGAAGCGGAAGTGACGCAAAGAGGGAGAACCGCTACTCCCGGAATCCCCGGCTCTTCACCCGCCTTCAAATCTACGGATTTGAAGCAGGGGCGTGGCCGGGGGCGCGGTGGCGTCATCAGCGCGCGCCGCACCCGGAAGAGACGTGGCACCGGAGGATAATCGGGGCGGCTTGGGCTGAAGCAGGCATAACTACAGCGGGTGAGCGCAATACCTGCCCTGCGCCTCGAATCACTGCTTGCGCTGGTCGGGACCGGCGCCCGGGCCGATCAGTAACACCGATAGTAGGAATCTGTACGGAAGGAGGCGGGGCCAGGAAGGGGTGGGGCTGAGGACGGGTTCTGGGGGCGGGGTCGGTGGTATCCTGGTAGTTGCTGGTAGAGAGGGGCTGGGATTCAGGAGTAGAAAGGGGTCTTCAGAGGCGGGATTTATGTAGGGGGCGTGGCCCGACCGAAACTGGGGAAGTGGGCAAGAATTTGGGGTTGGGGCGCACAAGAATTGTGTCTGGAGGAGTTAGGAGTGGAGATGAACTGGGCTGATGAGAAGTGATGTCCACCGGAACCTGGCTTCCTATCGACTCCATTCCTTTCGCCAGGGTTTGTCATGGGACTTTGCAAGTGCCCCAAGAGGAAGGTGACCAACCTGTTTTGCTTCGAACACCGAGTCAATGTCTGCGAGCACTGCCTGGTAGCCAATCACGCCAAGGTGGGACATTCAGGTCGGCGGCTGAGCAGGGTATTTGGTAGACAGACAGTTTTGGCACTGCCAAATCCCTGAGGGACCCCACGCTAGAATGTTAGCTCCACAAGGGCAAGGGCTTGGTTCTTTTGCTCACTGCTGCATTTCCAGCCCCTAAAATAGAGTCTAACCCTCAATAAGTGTTCAATAAGAATTGTTTCGTTTTGTTTTTTGTTTTGAGACACGGTCTCACTATGTAATTGAGACTGACCGGGAACTCACTATGTAGCCCAGGCTGGTCTTGAATTCACAGGGATCCTCCTGCCTCAGCCTCCCAAGTGCTGGGATTACAAGCGTGCACCACCACACCCAGCAATAAGAATTTATTGATTAAACAAACAAACAAACAAAAACAAGTTTCCTCTGTGATGAGAGAAAAGAGACAGTGGAACCTTGGGGTGGTAGCTGGTGAGTTGGTTGTGACTTCTCTCTCCCACTTCAGTGCATCATACAGTCCTACCTGCAGTGGCTCCAAGACAGTGACTACAACCCCAACTGCCGCCTGTGCAACACATCCTTGGCCAGCCAGGAGACAACTCGCCTTGTCTGCTATGGTGAGGCCTGGGCACCCTGGAGGGATCAGGGCAGCCCCAGGGCCCAGCCTGGTGATTGGTTTCCAGTCCCTCCTGAAGCAGTAGGACAGTGAATTCCGCAAACCAGAGAGGCCAGTGTTGCAGGTTCTAGTTCTGTTAGGTTACTTCGCCAATATGTAAACTCAGGCAAGTCGTTTTCCTTTTCTAGGCCTCATTATCTCCTAAAAGGTAAAGATCCTACTTCCTGCCCTACCAGTCTTGGAGAGTTGAGCAAGAGCCAGTCAAACTTGTGAGGATGGTTGTAGCTGTGGTTGTGGCTGTGGGCAGTAGGTAGCTGCACCAGCGTGGTGCTGTCAGATATTCGGGATCCATTACTGACTGCAAGGTGAAACAGAGGAAGTGTTTCCCACGTTGAAACTGGGTATGGAGAGTCAGAAGTTACAGTGTCATGACAGTGACCTGAATCCAGTGTGTAAGAGTTTCAGCTTCAGTTTCTGAAGGAGGTGGTGAAAATAGGCAGCTCCATGTGTTCATTCGTCCAGGAGACAGTGTGTGTATACTTGCATGAATTCAATGCACCATTGTTTATTGTGGGCGCGAAAATACATATGTGAACACAGGTATGTTTTAGACATACAAGGAGAACACATGGGTGGGTGAGGGTGCTTGAGTGCTATAAACATGTTAGTTTTAGATGTGTTTGTGTAAAAGTTAATGTAGACACAGAGAGTGGCACTCGTGTTTGATTGTGTGCTTATAAGCACATATACATTTGTGCCTATGGATGTATGCAGATATGTGCCTATATGTATATCTAGGAACCTTTGCTGGGTCCTTGTGCTTGTGAGGCAGGTGGCAAAACCACTGAGTTAAATCCCCAGCCCATGAAACTATACTTGATTAGCCATCAGCTCAAGGATTGTGATGAGTGCAGTCCCAGAGAAGATTCCCTGAAAGGGTAGGTGGCATTTTGTTCCCATCCACCCCTTTATGGGCTGACAACTTGGTAACATCTGGTTTGAGTTAGTTGGATGGTGGTATCCAAGAAGCCTGAAATCTCGGAATGTTGATGAAATGCACCTGGGATGAGAAGGCGACGCTCTGGTTATCTATGTATGTGCCCTTTCATCCCTACAGTAGGCTGGGGCCCATTGCTGGGATAGGAGCTCAAAAACTTCTTCCTCATGTCTTTCCTTCCCTGTTCCTATTTCATGGGCCCTAAGATCTCTTCCATTGGGCCTGCCTCAATGAACGTGCTGCCCAGCTCCCCCGAAACACTGCGCCTGCTGGCTATCAGTGCCCCAGCTGCAACGGTCCCATATTCCCTCCAACCAACCTGGCTGGCCCTGTGGCCTCTGCACTGAGAGAGAAGCTGGCCACCGTCAACTGGGCCCGAGCAGGACTGGGGCTCCCTCTGGTGAGAGTCCCTCTGCCTGCCTGCCTGCCTGCCTGCCCTGGGCCTCACCTAAGCCAGGTGAGTGGCACAGCAGGCTGGTAACCCAGACTCCTCCTTCCAGATCGATGAGATGATGAGCCCAGAACCTGAGCCCCTCAATTCCTCCAGCTTTTCTGACTGGTCCAACTTTAATGGTAAGTTTGGCCTCTACCTGCTATCTGGCCCCTTCCCTCCCTGCCCTACTGACAGCTCTTCTCTGCCCACAGCTACTGACTCCCCTGAACAGGAGAAGACAGAAAGTGCTTCTGCTCCCACGGTTTTCTATAGCCAGGCCCCCCGGCCCCCTTCATCTCCCAGCCCACCTGACCAGCACACAATCATCCACATGGGCAGCTCTGAGACCTCGACTCATGGTGAGCCCTGGAATTATTTGGACTCCAGAAGGACCAAAAGGGGAAGCCGGGATCTAGAGCCCAACTGGTAGTGACCTTTCCTCACTCCCCACAATTCCAAAATGCTGTGACAGTCTGGGGAAGACAGGAGAAACCCTTGCCTCTGACACACCAGAGCAGGTTCCTTGAGCCTATTGATGCTCTTGGCTCCACCCCCGCAGCCCCGAGGAAGGTGTATGACACACGGGATGATGGCCAGGCACCAGGCCTCCATGGGGATTACGACGATGACAAGTACCGCCGCCGGCCTGCCCTGGGCTGGCTGGCCCAGCTGCTCAGGTACATGGGGTCAGGTGGAGGCAGAAGCAGGAAGGGGAGGAGAGGACCCTCGGATGGACGATTTGACAGCCAAAGTGACTTATACCTAAGGGAATCTAGAACAAGGGGAGTGGCCTCTGCTGGGCAGTAGAAACCTTGCCCTATCCCCGCTTCTAGGGCTATGTCCTTGTATCCCACGGGACCTTTGGACTCAGGCTCTCTGAGGCCTCTTCCTGTTTTTTGTCCACCATGCCTGACATGTTACAGTTTTCAGAACACAGTCACACACCTCAACTGCTTTGAGCTGCACGATAACCCTCTGTAAAGATCGTACTTCCTGCCCTGCCAGTCTTGGAGAGTTGAGCAAGAGCCAGTCAAGCTTGTGGTGGAGTCAAGCTCTGTGGTAGAGTGATCATCTCTATGGCACAGATGAGGAAACTGAGGCACAACCATGGTGACTAGGGCTTCTCTTCATGCCTTGGGCTCAGGGCCTGACCTGACATTCCCTTTCTTCCTCCAGGAGTCGAGCCGGGTCTCGGAAGCGGCCACTGACCCTACTACAGCGGGCAGGGTTGCTGCTGCTCTTGGGGCTGCTGGGTTTCCTGGCCCTCCTAGCTCTCATGTCTCGTCTGGGCCGGGCTGCAGCTGACAGTGATCCCAATCTGGACCCACTCATGAACCCTCACATCCGTGTGGGCCCCTCATGAGCCCTGGTTTGTGGCTGGGCCGGCGCAGGACCCAAGGAGAGAAGGGGAGGAGGCCTAGAGGCTCTTCTCCACTTCTCCACTTCTCTCCCTTAAGCCTAAGACACTAAGATCCCAGGCCCAAAGCGGAGGCCACCAGGGCAGCTGCAGCCTGGCCCTGGAGTCCTACAGGCTAAGCATTTGTCTTAATTTGCTTCTCCTTGAATCTCCTGCCTCCCACCCCAATCCCTTGAAGGAGCTGACAGGGACAAATAAACAACAGACTTTATTAAAACACCCAAGCAGCCTTTTCCTTATCCCTTCTCAGCCTTGGCCCCGTCCCTAGGCCTCAGTGACTTTCCTGCCGGTGCTCAATGGTCAGAAACTCCAGAGACAAGCGGTTGAAGAACATGGCTCCATTGAGTACTGTCAGAGGAGAGAGCTATCAGCCCCACACCCTGCCCCTCTTTCCACATCTGAGTGCTAAGCTCCCCCCTCCCTGCCCTCTGGCCATGCCTCTCCCTACTCACTCAAGATGGTTAGGGCAAAGCACTGGAAATATTTATCATCTGCCATCTCAGCATAGACAGATCCCATGGCAGCCCAGCAGACGCTCATCACCTGGGAGAACTGTAGGCCCATCAGTGGGACGGCAGCTCCCTACCCACCCACCAGCCAGGCTTTCTCCAGCCCCTCAGGAGCCCCCACCATTAGGATAGGCGTGTAGTAGAAGCTCATGCGGTCGTAGTGGTGGGTGATGTAGAAGTGGTACAGGTCGCTGGCAAAGATGCCCAGATGGATGAAGAAGAGCAGAAGTGCAGCCACGGTGAGCATCATGCCTTGGGGGAAGAAGAGCACAGCCACACGGTCCCGCCACCGCATCCTGAACGCAGAGGGGCCTCTCGTCAAGCAGGACACTGGCCAGGACACCAACAGAACCCCCTGGTTCCACGATGCCCCGTCTCAAACAACTGTGGGATTCCAGAGCCAAGAGGACACTGGAGGGGTGAGGTTCTAGAACCCAGGCTGATTCCAGCAAAGACAGTGTTTTGATGGGTGATTGGGGGTGCTGGGAATTGTGGGGGCCTAGACAGGATGCAGAGTGGTGGGGCTGTGGGTGTTGGTGAATGGACGGTGTCATTACACATCCCACAGTCCCACACAGATAGCGTGGGCACATTCACTGACTCAGAAGAGTTAAGGGGCATATCTAGGCCTGCAGCAAGTCTGGAGTTGACGAGACGTACACTCACATGGGCAGGTGAGGGGAGGCCTGGGCTGGACCCCAGGTTTCAAGTTGGGTCCTTTACTAAGGTAAAGGACAAATACATGCTCTGTGGTCACCCTGGGGCCTTTCCTGTGCCCTCCCCAGGTGCAGCCCAGAGAACAACTGGCGTTTCCAGGACCAGTGCTTACCAGCTTTCCCCTCTCCACCTTCAGATGTGTGGACAATTCACACCCCTCACCTTCCTCTCTGCAGGAGGCCCCTGAGAAGGCTTGTGGCTTCAGTCCTGTTTTGAGTCTGAGTCTGAGGCAGAAGGGGATTGTTTTATTCAAGCTTTCATGGTCAGTGAGCCATACTGAGTCTATTCTGAAATTAAACTCTCATACCACTCATACTTTTTTTTTTGTTAGCAGGTATTGAACCTTTGGTCTGCCGGAACCACTGAGTTAAATCCCTGGCCCCTGTTCATACTCTTTAAGAGTTGAGATTGTAAATGCTGTCAACAAAATTAGCCAGAAAAAGTCAGTAATGGTGTGGAGGGACAGGCAAACTCTGAAGGATTGAAGTAGGAGGAAGGGAAGGACTCAATGCCTGGCACTGGAGTTAGGTTCGAGACTCACTCCTCCAAGCAGTGGATTAGATCCTGTGCCCGCCATCTTTGCTTGCTGCCTCAGTTCGCCACTGGTCTCCATAGTTCCTTGGACCTCGTACCTGCCACATTGCTGTGTTGTTTTGTTTTGTTTTGTTTTTGTGGTGCTAGGGATAGTGCCCAGGGCCTCGAGCATGCTCCGTCCTCTACTGCTGAGCTACACCCCAGCCCACTATGGTTTGAATACTGATTTGTCCCCTAAACCTGTGTGGTAGTTAAATCCCCAACTATGTTAATGATATTAAGGGAGTGGAATTTTATCTGGCTGTGTAATTTAGAGGTGAGGCTTGAGAAGTAATTAGGTAATTAGGTAATTAGGGTAGAGGTCCTTTGACAGAGTCCTGGTAGGTTTGTGAAAATGAGACCACACAAGGAAGATACACATGTCACGGAAGGCCCTTGCCAGAACCTGAGATTTCTACCATCTAAAGCAACAACAAAAAAACCACTTCTTTTAAAAAAATAAAGTGGCCTGCTTCAGGTATTTCATTATAGTAAGGAAAAGCTACTATTAAAGGGGTTGAACCAGAACCCAGCTGTGGTCCTATCATTCACATAATTTGTGTAAATTTTCATCTGAATCCAAGTAAGCTGTTATAGATTGAAATTCTTTGAGGCAGGATCTCACTGTGTAGTTCAGGCTGGCCTTGTACTCAACTATTGTTGGCAGTAAGCCCCAGAGTCCATTTGTTGGTGCAGAAATAATGGATTTAGACATGTAGAAATCTTGACAAGGCAAGTTTACTTCTGCAGAAGGGTGTGCACACAGCCCAGTGATGAAGTAGCAGGCACACTAGCTGCAGCAGAAGGCTCCTGGTAATCCTAACTCATGGCTGATAGCTGACCTCCTTACTGGGTGGCTTGAAAGGTCACAATCTATCCCCATTGCCTAGGTGGCCTGAGGGGGTGGGGCCTGAAGGGTTGCTGGGCAGGGTGTTAAGGGGGTTTAGGGGCACAGGGGACTGAAAATCATTGGGGGTTTAGGGGCACAGGGGACTGAAAGTCATTGGCACAGGGTATACCTGGAGTACAAACAGCAGAAGTGCCTTGTAACTGACAACTGCAACCCTAGTGCAAGGGGTAGAGGAAGGCAGCTTGGGGTGAAATAAAGTTTGAGATGGAGGCACTTCTGTTTATATCTTTTGATAGAAAAGACAGGGCTGCAGTTTCCCAAACTGGCCCAGGCTACCCTCAAACTCACAGCGGTTCTCCTGCCTTAGCCTCCCAAATGCTGGGATTACAAGCATCTGCCACCGTGCCTGGCCCAATACATTGAAATTCTTAGCCAGGTATTGGGGCACACGCCTGTGATCTCAGCACTCTGGGAAGCTAAGGCAAGAGGATTGCAAGTTGCAGTCCAACCTGGGCAATTTAGGGATTTAGCAAGTCCCTGTGTTAAAATTTTTAAAAAGTGAGGATATAATTCATTGTGAAGGTCCTGGGTTCAAGCCTCATTACCACACACACAAGTTACAGCTCAACGCCATTACAAAAATAAGCCAAGCAATACATAAATATGTTCTTATAAGTAAAAGATTTGTAGCCAGGAATGGCAGCACATGCCTATAATCCCAGCATTTAGGAGGCTGAGCCAAGGAGATCACAAATTCAAGCCCAACTTGGGCAATTTTGCAATTTAGTGAAAACTTATTTCAAAATAAAAAATATGGACTGGGGATGTTGGATCCCCCAGTGCTACAAAAAGAAATGTCTAAACAGAACAAAGATTAAGATTTATTAACTTGCTAGGAAGAGTTGCCCCCTCAGTAAAGTAATAAAGCACCTTGAGAACATAGATGTGCATAGGCATTCAAAAAGGAATATTAGCCCTTGATTACTGGCTTAGATACAAAATTATGTAGTTGATTTGCCCAGTGATGGATGCAGCTGTAATGTTAGCACTGGGAAGGCTGAGGCAGGAGGATTGCTAAGTATCTGAGGCCAGCCTGGTATATATAGTGAAACCTTATTTCAAAAACAAAACAAGGGCTGGGGATTTAGCTCAGTGGTTCTGCCACCTGACTTGCAAGTACAAGGTCCTGAGTTTGATCTCTAGTACCCCAAAAAGAAAAAACACCAGGACACAGTGCCTGCCTTACAAGCACAAAGTCCTGAGTTCAATACCTGGCCCCAGGGAAAAAAAATAGTTAATTTCCTGCAGTACAATAAAAATTGTAACCTTTAATGTTACCTTTTTTACTGGATATAAATGGTTTTTTACTTCTGCTGAACAATATCTACTTGTAATTTCAGAATTTGAACCATTAATAGAAAATACCCATATCAAACAACTCTATATCCCTTGGCTAATTAATCCTTGGTTGGACTTGTGAGACAGCATCCCAGTATGACATTGAAAGCACTACTCAGGGATTTAGCTCAGTGGTACTACACCTGCCTTGCAAGCACAAGGTCCTGAGTTCATAATCAGAATTTACTTGTTCTAGAAGTCAATTTGAATATAAATTGTTCTCACAATGGAAGTCTCATTTTTGTCCAATATCCATTTTCTGTTCTTGAGGATTATGAAAAGACTGGAAAAAACCTTTGATACAAACCCCAATTTATCCAATTCAAAATCCTAATGCAGTGTGTGGCCTTTTTGAGACAGGGTCTTGCTATGTAGTTCAGACTAGTCATGAACTCACTATATAGCCTAGGCTGGACTTGAACTCATGGCGATCCTCTTGCCTCAGCCTCGTAAGTGCTGGGATACAGGCACATGCCACCTTGGGTAATTTTTCTTAAAATGCTTCAGCTACTTACAAGAGTTTACACCAACACTGGGGAGGTGCACTTGGAGTATAGCTAATCTAAAACTGTTTTTTGTCAGTGCTAGAATATACCTAAGCCATTTCTTTCTCTCTCTTTCTTTTCCTTATTGAGCCAGAATCTTGCTATGTAGCCCAGGATGACCTTGAATTTTCCATCCTCCCAAATGCTGAGATTAAAGACCATGTTTTGCTGGATGTGGTGGCACATGCCTGTAATCTCAACACTTGGGAGGCTGAGGCAGGATTGCTGTAAGTTCGAGACCAGCCTGGGCTACATAGTTCCAAGTCAGTCTCAACCATGTAGTGAGACCCTGTCTCAAAACAACAAACAACAACAACAAAAAAACATGTTTTGTTTTGTTTTTGTGGTGCTGGGGATTGAACCCATGGCCTTGTGCATGTTAGTCAAGCTCTCTTCTCTGCCACTGAGCTATAACCCAAGCCTTGTATTTTTGTTGTTGTTGTTGTTGTTATTTTTGAGACAGGGTCTCACTAAGTAGTTGAGAATGACCTAGAACTCACTATGTAGCCCAGGCTGGTCTCTCAAACTCACAGGATCCTCCTGCCTCAGCCTCCGGAGTGCTGGGATTACAGGCGTGTGCCACCATGCCCGGCAAGCCTTGTATTTTTAAAAATCAGTCACTGGCTAGTTGTAGTGGTATACACCTATAATCCTGAGGCAGAAGGATCACTAAATTCAAGGCCAGCTGGAAATACATAAGGAGACCCTGTTTAAAAAGTAATAATAGCCAGGTGTGGTGATGCAGGATCACTAAGTTCAAGGCCAGCTGGTAATACATAAGGAGACCCTGTTTAAAAAGTAATAATAGCCAGGTGTGGTGATGCACACCTGTAACCCCAGCACTTGGGAGGCTGAGACAGGAGGATCACTTAGAGTTCAATGCCAGCCTGGGCTACATAGTTCAGGACCAGCCTGAACTACAAAGAAAGATCCTGCCTCAAAATAATAATAATAATAAGTAGTAGTAGTAGTAGTAGTAGTAGTAGTAGTAGTAGTAGTAGTAGTAGTAGTAAATAAAGTCTCTGAATAGCCCATTGAGTCAGAGGTCAGCAAACTTTTTTCTGTCATATGCCAGTTAAAGAGCTTTAGGTTTCTGTGGGCCATGATGTCTCCATGGCAACTGCTGGAGCCTGCTGTTGTAGTTCAAATGAAATTATGTAAACAAATGGTATGGCTATCTTATAAATTTTACTTATGGACATTGAAATATAAATTTCGCACACTTTTCAAGAATCATAGAATGTTATTTTTTTCAATCATTTAAAAATATAGTATGCCGGGGATTTAGCTCAGTGGTTCAGTGGCCTGCCTTGCAAGTGCAAGGACCCGAGTTCAATCCCTGGTACCAAAAAAAAAAAAAAAGAAAAAAAAGAAAGAAAAACCCAAATAAAAATAAATATAAAAAAATATATATATATGTATGTATGTATGTAAGATAGAGATTCCTCAAAAAACTAAAGTTAGTGGGGGCCGGGGATTTAGCTCAGTGGTTCTGCTGCCTGCCTCGCAAGTGCAAGGTCCTGAGTTTGAACCCTGGTACCAAAACAACAACAAAAAACAAAGTTAAAAAAAAACAAAAAACTAAAGCCAGAAATTCCATTTGACCTAGCTATTGCCCTTCTACGTATCTTCCCAGAATAGCTGAAGCCATCATATCACAGTGATACATGCATGTGCATGTTTATAACAGCACAATTCATAGTAGCTCAATCTTTTTTTGTTTTGAGATAGGGTCTCACTTTGTGGTTCAGGCTAGCTTTGGACTCATTATGTAGTCCAGGTTGGCCTCGAGCTCATGGCAATCCTCCTGTCTTCCAGCCTCCCAAGTTCTAGGATTACAGGCATGTGCTATTATGCCTGTCCAATACCTGAATCTTGGAAGCAGCCCATATGTTCATCAACAGTGTAGGAAAAGTGAAGCCCAAGATGGCTGCACTATGGTTCAGGTTGGGGGTTGTAGTTTCTGGGGGAGAAAAGTCTGAGTCAGCAGGTTCCAGCACAGGCCAGGTGCATCTCCCAGTGTTGGTGGAAAAAGTTGATACAGTACAACCAAGAACGTTACTGGCTGGTATAAATAACTTACATAAACAGTGTCCTTACTGGCACATAACCACTGTCCTGCAGACCCCTATATATAGCTGGCCTGCCCGCCACATGACTGTGTGGCCAAGCCGCACCCAGTAATAAAGATGCCTAATCCAGTCCCCAGCTCTGCATCATTCCTTTGGGCTGCCTGAATCTCAAGTGAACCTTCCCAGTCTGAACTGGTGACAAGACAAACATGAATGGATAAAGAAAATTTATTTATGCACAGTGACGCACTACTCTGCCACAAAGATAAAGGAGTCATGTGTAGGAAAATGGATGCACCTCGAGACCGTAGTGTTCAGCGAAATCAGACACACAGGCTTAAATATTGCATGGTTTCTCTTTTACGAGAAGCCCAAAGTATAAACAGAGAACAAAATGAAAGATAGATAACAGGAAGTAGGAAGGTAGATCCGTCTCCGAGGAGAAGGGGTTTGAGAGATGGAGAGGTGGGAGAGGGAGGGAAGGGCTAAGGAATGGAAAAGGGAATTGAAATGCATTAGCACACGTAGCAACTCCACACAAAGAATGTGAACATTATGTACTGCAGACAGGTACAAAATAAAGGGAAGGGCATCAAGAGGTGGTAGAGGGAAGAAGGAGGGAACAGAAAGGGGATGACAAAAGAAATTAAAATGTGTTATGTTCATCACCAATTTCACATGGGGAAGTAAAAATTATATGTTATTCACATGTACTAATGACCCAAATTTTTTAAAAACTTTAAAAAACTGTTAGCTGGACATGGTGGCATATGCCTGTAGTCCCAACTCTCTCTGGGAGGCCGAAGCAGGAGGATCACACGTTTGAGCTCAGCCTGAGATACACCGAAACAAACAGACAAACTTGAAGTTGGCCGTGATGGACCACATGATAGCAAAGTTGTTTTGTTTTTTTTTGTACCGGGGATCAAACTTGGGTCGTTGCACTTGCATGGCAGGCAGCAGAACCACTGAGCCAAATCCCTGGCCGATAGCAAAGCATTTTTTATTCCTTTTCCTCCATTCCAAATCAGTACATCCCAATCTGAATGCCAGGTTATTCCCTCTATTAAGGGAATGCCTTTGTGAATTGCCGTGTGAGGCATGGTACGTGAAAGGCCAGTGGTGACAGTCAAAAAGGAATTTACCATTAGCCAAGGAATATAGAAAAAATGAGTTTATTGATAGCCTGAAAGAGATCAGCAGGTGAGTCCAAGAAAGCGATGCTCAGAGAATTGAAAGGAAAGGCAGGTTTATTTGCTACCAGGCCCAGGGGACATCACCTTCCATAATCTGAGCTCTGATTCTAAGTTTGTTTTCATTTTTATATTGCTCTTTAGGGCAGGGCAGAAGCAAATGCAATTTTACAGAAGCAGAACTTAGCACGGGGATAGGAGGGTGCAGGCAGATGTTGCTTCAGTCGTTTATCTCGCAGAGGTAGGGAGGTGTAGGCAGGCGTTGTTTCAGCAGTTCATCTTTCAGGCACAGCGACCTTCAAAGGTTTAGCAAGAGGGGCAAGTCTTTTTTTTTTTTCTCTCTCTTTTTGTACCAGGAATTGAATTCAGGGCCCTGTGCTTGCCAGACAGGTGGCAGAACCACTGAGCTAAATCCCTGGCCCAGGAGGGGCAAGTCTTGAGACCATCAGTCTCTGTCAAGCTTTGACACTGGTAGTCACTGCTTTGTCATTTTTTTTTTCGTTTCATTAAAGACAGCCAGGTATTGTCTGAAGGCTGATGGAGTGTTTCTGACAGGGTCCAACGCCAGTCCTTCAGTTGAAATTAGTTAATAAATATGTAAAGATTAATGTTAGTGCTCAGCAGATCAGAATAAAAATACATATGTTTGTACTTGAGACTTTTGATGTTATACTGGAAGAGGGAAAGAAAAGACACTCTTTCTGACATGGCAAAAGGTTGGAGCGTCTAGGGGTAAATACAGTTTCTGTGCGTAGCCTACAGGGTGGAAAGCTAATGTACCATAGGGTCACGACTCTGATTTAAATAAACAATGGTAAAATAACCATGATTCCCCACATGAATGGCTGCACCTTTGTCCAAGGCAGAAATCTGGGAATTATCCTCAATCCCTCACCCAACTCCTCACTCACCACGTCCCATCGATCACCTGATATCTGCCAGGTTTGCCTTTTAACCCCAAGAGGAGTTCTTAAATCGAATTGTGCATTAGAAATTCTTGGGACTTTAAAAAGAAGCTAGGTAGCCAGGTGTAGTGGCACAAACCTGTAATCCTAGTACATGTGAGGCTGAGGCAGGAGGATCACTGCCATTTTAAGGCCAGCCAGAGCTACACAGTGAGTTCAGGGCCAGTTTGAACTCCATAGAGACCCTGTTCAAAAAAAAAAAAAAAAAAAAAAAAAGGTCGGGGATTTAGCTCTGTGTTTCCACAGCCTGCCTTGTAAGCTCAAGGTTGGTTCGGGTACCAAAAAAAAAAGTCTAGGTCTATGGGATCCCTGAGCACTCCCCCCAATTGAGGATTGAATCCAGGGCTCTGAGCTGCACCCCCTAGCTCCTCCCTCTCCTTCTCCAGCCCATATTTTAAGACAGGGGCTCCTTAAATTGCAAAGGGTTGGCTTCAACTTTCAGTCTTCCTGCTTCAGCCCCTCCAAGTCAGATTTAAGACATGCATCAGTTCCAAATGTATATTTGGTACCTTTGCATCAGGTTCTTATTAACAGTTTCTTCATGCTGGCCTTCAGTTTTAGGTGATAGAGGAGTTACTGCCAGACTTTGTTCTGATACACACAAAGAGTCCTTCACTTTTGTTTCGGTAGTTTTTGACGGTACAGATTCATGTGTAAAGACTCGTGTAAGGTGCTTTTCACTTCTTCTTCCGGTCGTTGTGATTTAGCTGGAGGCTTTGATACCACTGGACTCTTCTGAATGGTGTGGACATTCAGACCATTCTCTCATGGAGAGAGAAAGGCACTGAAGAAATTTTCAGATTCTGGAGACAATTCTGAAGGATACCAGAAAACCGGGCCTTGAGAAACACCACACTAAAGGCTTTGTGTGGTCTACCTTACGTACATTTACTGCTCACAGCCTCTTTGTTTAGTATGTTCCCCACCCCGCGATGGCAAACCTTTTGAGCTTTCAGTGATACAGGTTCGCCACCCCTTACGCCGTGGACCTCTTGCTTGCGGGAGTGCAAGGTTGAGGAGTCACGACCCGCACCTTTATGCAAGGGCAGCAAGTAGGCTGTTAAGAAAGAAAAAAGGGAGGGAGGGAGGGAAAGAAAGAAAAAGAAAAGAGAGAGAGAGAGAGAGAGAGAGAGAGAGAGAGAGAGAAATGTTTCCCAGGACTCCCTCGGAACTCCTTTACTCGGGGAAGACAGTTGCGGAGGGAACTCTAGTCTCGGAGGACCCAGAGCTGCAGAGGGACGCTTATTCCAGAGGACTGCCTCGTTTCAACAACAACTTTATGGATACCGGAAGTGCTTCCTCCCAGCCCTCTTCTCAGCCTCCAGCCGGCGGGCTGCAGTAGAAGCGATGGCGGCAGAAGCCGCGGGGCCTGGTCCAGCATTTGGACCTGGGGACTCCCCCGAAGGGCCCGACGCTGATGCCCCGGAACGTCGGCGGAAGGCGCACGGGATGCTGAAACTTTACTACGGCCTCTCGGAGGGGGAGTCTGGGGGGCGCCCCTCCGGGCCTGACCCTCTGGACCCGATTGATCTCAATGGAGCGCACTTCGACCCGGAAGTGTATCTGGACAAGGTGTGTGTGGAGGGGCAAGTCTAGGCCCTTAAGGTGTTGGACCCGCAGATCGTGCCTCCGGCTTCGTTGATGGGGGAAGGAGAGCGGGGCTTCAAAGGATAACGGCCCTTGGCCAGGCTTCAGGGGCGAGCTTGAGCCTAAGGGCGCGTGGTCAGGTTTGGTCTGACGCAAGGAGCTCGGGGTCTGAGGTCCGGAGGCTGAAGTTTTCTTAAGTCTGGGTTGGGGCGAAGCCCAGGCTCTGACAGGGGCAGAGCTGGCTGTAGGCTGAGCTTGACAGTTAAACTCCAAACAGGGTCAAACTTAGTAAACCCTGAAGTATGGCACTTTAGGGTGCATATCAGAGATTCGTGAAAGCAGTGGTATTAGGATTTTCTTGCACCCGAAAGAAAGCCTGCCAGTCGGGGGCCAGGCTGGGGAACAATGATCCCAAGCAAACACTAACTCAAAGCACTAACCGCCCTACTTCTCTAGCTGCGTAGGGAGTGCCCTTTGGCCCAGCTCATGGACAGCGAGACGGACATGGTGCGGCAGATCCGGGCTCTAGACAGCGACATGCAGACCCTTGTCTATGAAAACTACAACAAGTTCATCTCAGCCACAGGTGATCCGTGCTGGCCACACCCCCCACAGTCATAATTTCTCCCTGCCTGTGCTGGGAAAGCCAGCAGGGATTTAGAGGGAGGAGACCCGTATTCCAATCCTGCCCTGACTTCAATGCGCTATCACCACCTCTCTCCCTCTGGTTTTTGTGGTCAGACCAGTATAGAGATAATATGTGTTCCTAGGGCTTGGTTTGGGAACCAAAGGGGAGTAAGGATAAAATGAGATGAATTTGTGTAAGAACTTTGGACCAGTGTGTTCTCAGTCCAGGAGAAGGCTCCCAGGGCCTGACTGTAGTCCACAGAATGTTCCATGACCACAGACTAGGATTGTGTCCTCATGTGTGGCTCCCTCTCCTAGTGTCACAGTGGTGGGTATAGTAACAGACTCATTGTTCTTTTATCAGATTTGAAGCAAGTGAGTATGCACCTCTCTGCTTGCTAATGCCAGCAAATGACAGGACAGAATGCATGTACTGAAAAATTTCTCATAGGAGTTTCACAAATACTACATTCACATTTGATGGAATATGCATGTTTTGACTCTTAGCACTTGCTTAATAGGGGTGGTTTGCTTTTTAGAAATTTTTTTCCTAAGAAGAAGGGAGCAAATTATAAAATGAGTGTCAGGAGTATTAAAGACTATGCATTGTGGTTTTGTTTTTGTTTTGTTTTATGAAGCGCTGTTTTGTACATTGGGGATATAGCAATGGATCCACCAGAAAAGTTCTTGCTCAATTTTATGGTTGAGGCTGAGAGAAGAAAGGTTACTAAAAGTCACACAGGGCCAGGTGGTAGTGGCACATGCCTGTAATCACAGCACTCAGGAGGCCGAAGCAGAGGCAGGAGGATTGCCACAAGTTCAGGCCAGCTTGGACTACATGGTGAATTTAAGGCCAACCTGCACTGCATAGTGAAACTTCGTATCTAAAAACCAAAAACAAAAGTTCCTGCCTTTCAGAGGCCACATTCTAGTGGGACAGACAGAAGGTAGTATGGGCCGGTTCTTTGAGGTGTGACATTTGAGCAAGGCCTTGGGAGGCCGAGCCAGCATGGAGAGGAAGGGCTGAGGGAGGAGAAGCAGAGGCTTGGAAGAGAGAGTAACCTAACGTGTTCCAGTGCAGCAGGGGATCCAGGGCATGCAGGATAGGGGAGGGCAAAGGGTTAGTGGGGATTGGGTACTGGTGGTGAGGATCTGCTCTTTACTGAACAGAACAATGAATGAACAGAATGGGGTCATGGTGGTGCACGCCTATAACCCCAGCATTTGGGAGGCTGATGCAGGAGGATTGCAGTGAGTTTGAGGACAGCCTGACTACATAGTGAGTTCAACGTTAACCTGAACTATGCACATAGTGAGACTGTCTTAAAATAACAAAAAACAGGGCTCATGCCTGTAATCCCAGCACTCAGGAGGCTGAGGCAGGAGGATCACTGTGAGTTCGAAACCAGCCTGGGCTACATAGTGAGTTCCAGGTCAGTCTCAACTACATAGTGAGACCTTGTCTCAAAAAACAACAACAACAGGGCTGGGGATTTAGCTCAGTGGCACTGCGGCTGCTTTGCAACCACAAGGTCCTGAGTTGATCCCTGGAACTAACAAAACAAAAAATAACAAACAAAAAAACCAGAGAAATGGGGTGAGCTGAATCCTCCTGCCTGGGATTGAGACCATCAAGACCTCATGCTAGGCAAGAGCTTTACACCCTTTGTATCTGTTGCTTGTTTGGGTTTTTTTAGACAGGGTCTCATTATGCAGTTCAGGCTGCCCCCCCCTTTCCTTTTTAAAGTTTATTTTAAAAAGAAGAGGAGGGCCGGGGCAGGCTGGTTTTGAACTCACTATGTAGCCTACACTGGCCTTGAACTTGCAATGACTTTCTTGTCTCAGCCTCCCGAGTGCTGGGATCACAGGTATGCACTACCATGCCCAGCAATACTGCTTTTTAAAATTTTTTTATTTTACTTTTTTTAGTATCAGGAACTGAATTCAAGGCCCCGTGTTTACCAGGTGTGCACTGCTCCACTGAGATATATCCCCGGCTGAGATATATCCCCAGCCCAATACTGCTTATTTTGAAAGAGAACACTGGGAAGGAGCAAATCGGAATGGGCCACAAAATCCAGGCGTTCCATATTGGGCTGTCAGGTTGAGAGACCTGTCAGACAAAGAATCTGGAGTTCAGAAGAGAGGTTGGGACAGGTGATGTAGCTTGGCGCTGTGCCTGCCTGGGGAATGCAAGGTCCTCAGTTCAATTCCCAGTACCACAAGAAAGAAAAAAAAAAAAAAGAGAGAAGAGAGGCTGGAGTTCTGGGCATGTGGAACAAGATGAGCGATCACCTAGGGAGGGGTTGTGAGAACAAATAGATCTTGGAGTGAGTGCTGAAAGTCATGAAAACAAGATTGCACAAGGGCAACACACATTTGGGGAGGTTTGGGCACAACCAGGAGCATGGGTTTCTTCAAAGCTAAATGAAGAAAACTTTCCAAGAAACAGAGTTGATCAATGTGAGTAAGATACTGAGGAGGGGAGTGTGGCCCGCTGTGAGATGAGTGAGGGGAGTTGGAGCAGTGTACGCATGCAGGGCTTGGCCTTGGTAAGGCTCAGGAGCTCCTCTACTTTGGCAGGAGGAGGAGAGCATGGGCAGAGACAGTGGAGTTTCACCAGAGACCTCCCGACACATAACACGTTAGGGGTTTTCTGTTATCCCTAGAGTGCTGAGCCAAATGCTTTAGAGAAATAAGTCATGCGAGGAGATTTGTGTTCTTAACAGATCCCTGCAGCAACACTGGGGAGGTACAGGAACAAGGCCATTTCAGTAGTCCAGGCGAGAGATTCTGGGAGTGGGACCAGCATGGCTGTAATGGGCAGACTGGAAAGCATTTGGGGACAGTAGTGACAAGCAGAGGAGCTTTGCATGAAGAGAACAAGCCCGAGGTTTCATGTTAAGGACTAACATGCTGGTGGATAATTTTGAGCTGTCGCATATTGTATGTATGTCCTGGAGAATGGTGGATCGTAAGAAAGTTAAGGTCATTTCCCTTGACAAGCACTCTTGAGAAAATAAAATAATATGTTGCAGAGTAGCTAATAGGGATTATTTTAGAAAAGGTGGTAGAAAAGGGTTCTGGCTGGTCATGGTGGCACACGCCTGTAATCCCAGCACTCAGGAGGCCAGATGACCCAAACTGAGGGAAGAGTGTATGCGTAGGACCTGGGAAAGTTTTCTAGTGCAAGGAGAGCTGGAATGTTGGCCATGAAGGGATCGGGACCTGATCACAGACCAGAGGTTGGCAAACTTTTCCTGAAAAGAACTGTAGTAGATAGCTTTCTGAGCCATCTGATCTCTGTTGCAGCTACTCAGCTCTGCTGTTATAGCCTGAAAGCGCCCACACACACTGTGCAAATGAATGAGCTTGGCTGTATCTCAGAAAGACCTCATTGGCATAAATAGGGGGTGAGATTCTGGAGCAACATCAGCAAAAATAATGGGTCAAGTACATTTGCTGTTTCTTTTTTTTCTTTTTTTGTTTTTTGTTTTTTGAGACAGGGTCTCACTATGTAGTTGAGACTGACCTGGAACTCACTATGTAGTTCAGGCTGGTCTCAAACTCATAGTGATCCTCCTGCCTCATCCTCCCGAGTGCTGGGATGGCGTGCACCACCACACCCGGCCATTTGCTGTTCTTTCTTCCATAAAAGCATGAGAGGGGCCAGGGATTTAGCTCAATGGACCTTGCATGCTTGGCAAGCACAAGGTCCTGAGTTCAATCTCTGGTACTGAAATAAAAAGAAATTTGTATGAGAAAACTAGCCCAAATAGAAATAACATTTTCAGGTCAGGCCTGGTGGCGCATGCCTGTAATCCCAGCACTTGGGAGGCTGAGGCAGGAGGATCGCTGTGAGTTCAAGACTAGCCTGGGCTACATAGTGAGTTCCAGAGCAGTCTGAACTGCATAGTGAGACCCTGTCTCGAAAAACCAGAAAAGAAAAAAAGAAAGAAATCTTCAGAACTGTGGAAATTAACCAAGGTTCACTGTAATCTAACTAGCAAGAAAAATAACCGAATCCTTGTAAGAATAGTGAAAACTGTGGTATTTTAACTTGCTTTAGCCAGGTGTGATATGCATACCTATAATCCCAGCACTCAAGAGGCTGAGGCAGGAGGATCACTGTGAGTTCAAGGCCAGCTGGGTTCCATAATGAGTTCCATAGTGAGTTCAAGGCGAGCTTGAACTACATAGTGAGACAAAAAGAAAAAGTGTTTCTAGCTCTCCAGCTCTTTCAGCTCTAGCCTTGAAAATAACAGCCCACATTTCTGGTACCTAATGCTTTCTTGAAAGACTCACTCTATAGGCTTGTCTTTATTTGATCCTGGAGGTTGCCTATTGCTAAAAACCTCTCACTCTAGGGTGCTTGTCAAAATGTTAACAGGCAGATGGGGATGTAGCTCAGTGGTACTGCACCTGCCTCGCAAGCACAAAGGCGTGAGTTCAGTCCCTGGTACCAAAAAAACAAAACAAAACAATATGGTAACAGGCAAGTGTTATCCTGTCTGGGTTGATGGAAAATAGCTGCTGCAGAGGATGGACTCACAAAAACCCTAAAGGGGCAAACTAACAAATGAGGTGTCCATACGGACTTTGAAAAGCTCTGACATAATCCTGGGAATCTCGAAGACCACACATTTGTAGGGCTGTGTGTGCTGAGGAAAGACCTGAAGGTGCCCTAGATCTCACCTCTGTCTCATCCAGAGGCTCTGCACAAGCAGAGGTGAAGGCCAAGGCTGCGCTGTAAACTGCCTATTTATGGAGCCCCAATACACACATACACAGCCCTCAGCAAAGACTAGGAGCTTTATTGGTTCCTGGCTTTTAAGGAAATCTCTCCAATCATTAACTGATCACTAAGTTAATCAAGTAAAGAAAGACATGAGTATCGACACACAAGGAAGAACACAGACTTTATAGAATTTGTTCAGAAACTAATTAGTTCCATTGTAGTAATTCAGAAAAACCACTAAAACAATAGCAACTACACGCAGCAATAATGATAAGCATGAGGAGGGGAGAAAATCTGATTTTCAGAGTTGCCATATTATATTTTAAAAAATGTGTTATTTAGCCAGGCGTGGTGGCTCATGCCTGTAATCCCAGCATTTTGGGAGGCTGAGGCAGGAAGATCATAAGGTCAAGCCTAGTCTGGGCAATTCACTGCCTTAGTGAGACCCTGTCCTAAAAGAATATAAAAAAGAGCTGGGGAAGTAGCTCATTATGAGCTACTGGGTTCAATCTTTAGTATAAAAAACAGCAAAAAATAGAGGTATGAAAATGATATTTTGCCAAATGAGGGACTATCAAAAAGGATACATTTTAAAAAGAACCAACTGAAAATGATTACAGGACATAATGGTGCACACCTTAATCCCAGCATTCAAGAGACTGAGTCAGGAGAATCACTGTGAGTTCAAGGCCATCTTGGGCCACATAGCCAAACCCTATCTCAAAAAACAAGCCCCCCCTCAAATTAAGACATTCCTAGGGAAAAAAAAAACAAACTATCAGATCTGTTCTACAAGTAATACTGAACAGTCCTTCAGCTGAAAGGTAAAGATATGAGACAAACTCAAGTCTACATGAAGAAATGTACTGGTAAAGGTAACTAATAGATAGCCAGGTGTGGTGGTACACACCTGTAATCTCAGCACATGGGAGGCTGAGGCAGGAGGATTGCTGTGGGTTCAAGGCCAGCCTGAACTCAAAAAAAAAAAAGCTAATAGGTGCATATAAAAAAGTGTATATATATGGGCTGGGGTGTAGCTCAGTGGTAAGGCTGTGGGTTCAATCCCCAGCACTACCACCAAAAAAACAAAACAAAAACCAAGAAAATTAAAAGTGCATACAAACATTGTGTTTTTGCAGTTTCAGGTGTCCACTGAGGTTCATGAAACATATTCATCTTCAATAAGCGGGAAATAAGTAAAAGACATATATACTGAAAATTATAAAACATTGTTGAAAACCATGTTTGTTTTGTTTTGTTTTTTTGGTACTGGGGATCAAACTTGGGACCTTGTACTTGCAAAGCAGGCTGTGGCGCCGTTGAGCTAAGTCCCCACCCCATGTTTTTTTGTTTTTAGTTTTGAGATGGTCTTGTTATGTAGTTCAGACTGTCCTTGAACTCACTATGTGATCTATAGATTCAGTGTAATCCCTATTAAAATTCCAACAGCTTTTTGGGTAGAAATTGATGAGCTGATCACAAAAATTTATAAGGAAATGCAAGAGACCCAGAATAGTCCCATCTTGCAAAAGAACAAAGTTGGAAGACTCATATGTCCCAGTTTCAAAACTACAAATCTCCAATAACTAAGATGGTGTAATACTGGTATAGTATAGACATATGGATCAACTAAATAGAATTGAGAGTCTTGAAATAAACCCGTAAATATGTGGTTAAATGACTTTTAAAAGGATGCCAAGATCATTAAATGGTCAGAATAGTTTTTTCAGCAAGTGCTACAGAGACAACTGGATGTCTATGTACAAAAGAATGAGGTTAAGCACAAGGACCTAAGTTTGATCCCTGGTACCAAAAAAACAAAAGCATGAAGTTGGGGCTGGGATTTAGCTCTTGGTTCCGCTACCTGCTCCACACACACAAGGTCCTGAGTTTGATTCCCCGGTACCCCCCCAAAAAAAAAAAAAAAAAGGAATGAGGTTGAGGTTGGATCCCTACCTAACATATATAAAAATTAACTCAAAGGGGACCATAGATCTTAACAAACAAAAGAATTCAAACTAGAAGACTCTTAGGGAAAAAGGTAGAAATCTTTATGAGCTTGGATTATGCAGCAGTTTCTAAAATATGAAAAAAGCACAATTAAACAAAGGAAGAAAATGGCTAAACCAGACTCGTGAAAATTAAAATCTTGTACTTCAGAGGACTTACTGAGAAAATAAGACGACGGTCCACAAAAACATAAAAAATATTTGCAAATGATGTATCTAATAAGGGTCTAATGTCCAGAATCTGTAAAGAACTTTTCTAACTTAGGGTTAAAAAGACAACCCATTAAAAGTGGGCAAAAGCCATGTATGGTGGCAGGTGCCTGTGATCCCGGCACACTGGGAGACTACAGCAGGATGACAAGCTTGAGCTGAACCTGGGCAATGTGATGACTGAGTGAAACCCCCCTCTCAAAGTAAAAAAGCAGCCTGGGCACATAGTTCAGTGTGAAGGCCTTGGGCTCAATACTCAGTGTACTACAAAAAAAAAGCAAAATATCTTATTAATATTTCTACAAAGAAAATATAAAAATAACAAAAAATATAAAGATATGCATCATTATCATTTTCCTTTTTTTGTTCAAAAGATCTTATTAATATTTCCACAAAGAAAATATACAAATGACAAAAATTATAAAGATATATATCCTCATTTTTTTTCCTTTTTTTTTTTTTTTTTTTTTTTTTTTTTTTTTTTTGTACTGGGGATCGAACTCAGGACCTTGTACTTGCAAGGCAGGCAGCAGAACCACTGAGCTACATCCCCGGCCCTTGCATCCTCATTATTGATTAGGGAAATGTAAATGCAAATGAAAATGAGATGCCACTGCATACCACTAGGGCTGCTATTCCAAAAAATGTAATATAACAAATGAAAGTTTCTTCGATACTTTCTTGTTCCTGAGACTATCTGACACCCACAAATTAAAGGAGGAGAGGTTTATTTTGGCTCACAGTTTGTAGGGTTTTCAAGGCAGGGCAGCATGGCAGAGGGGCATGGCAGCAGGAAGCAGAGAGAGATCAAAGGAGAAAGGAGGGAAGAGACTTCCAGGCCACACCCCCAGGGACCCACCGTCTTCCTGTGAGGCTTCACCTCCCAAGTCACATTTAGCTACAAGGTCATCAGTGGATTAGTATCACGCCCCCCCCCATATAGTCATCTCTCAGAATCCCCCTCTGTGAGCACCTGAGGCCTACATCTAGATAACAGTTGGTGAGGATGTGGAGGATACAGGATCCTCCTAAATTACCAGTGGGAATGCAAAACGGTATACCCCTTCTGAGCCATTTCTCAGAAAACTGAACACTATCCTGGGTCCCAGTAGTTCTGCTCCTAGGAGTATACCAAAGAAAATTGAAAACATTCTCAAACAAAAACACACAAATATTTATAGCAGTATTTTTCAAAATAGGCAAAAAGTGGCAGCAGTTGAAATGACACTAGACCAGATCAGTGGTGGCGAATCTATGGCACGTGTGCCACAGTGGGCTGTTTGTACCACTGAAAGCTCTAAAAGGTTTGCCATCACTGGACTAGGTTAACCAAATATGATATGATGTATCTACTCAATGGAATATTGTTCAGCCACAAAAAAGGTATGACATACTGATACATGCTACAACTAAGTGGAACTTTGGAAAATCTATGACATTTTCTTTTAGTTGGAAGTTACTAAGTTGGCTTTTGGAGGGGGTACTGGGGATCAAACTCAGGAGGACCTTGCGCTTGTGAAGCAAGTGGCAGAACCACTGAGCTAAATCCCAGGCTACAGAGTGGAACTTTGAATACTTGTTACATGAAAGAAGCCAGACACAAAAGCCATATTATATGATTGCACTTATATTAAACGTGTAAAATAGGCAAATCCATGGAGACAGCAAATGGATTTCTCCAAGTGCTGGGAGAGAGGGAATAGGGATTGATTGCCAAGAGAAAAATGTTTTGTAATGTTCTGGAATTATATAGTTGTATTGGATTATAACTTTGTACATGATGCTAAATATATTAAGAACTGTGAATTTTATAGTAGGGCAGTTATATTCTAAGTAAGAAATAACAACAAAAGATTTTGAGCAAGGTTTGGCCAGCAGGCTGTAGTCTGCCAACCTCTGACTTAGATACTGAGTTCAGTTATGTAATAATTCATTTACTTGGGTGGGGGATTTAGCTCAGTAGTGCCACTGCCTGCCTCCAAAGCAGAAAGTCCCAAGTTCGATCCCTGGTAACAAAACAAAATCTACTTGTGTCTGAACTGGAAAGACCTGAAAGGTTGTACCAGGAAAAGCCTTGAGCTGTTCCTTCCACAGGCAAAGACAAAGTAAAAAACAGTAATGTAGTTCTGGGGTGTGAAGGCCCTTGCACTGAGCTACATCCCCAGTTCTTTTTTAAGTTGTTTTTTTGGGGGGCAAAAATCTAAATTGCCCAGATTGGGCTCAAAATTGTGATCCTCCCATCTCAGCCTCCCAGTGCACTGGCATTACCGCAGGCAACACCATAGAAAAAGTTACTTTGGAAAATGGGAAAACATGGCTTGACAGTGCCAAGTGCCATTTGGAGTTGTGACATTTAAGGGGAGACTAGTTGGGGTGGTTCGTCTTCTGCTGTTCTGGTGTGAGGACTTGCCCTGCACCAGTCAGGGGCCAAGAGAGCGAGCCACGGGCAGGATGGCGCTGGTGGAGCACTCAGGGCGTTGTGAATAGTGACCAGGTGCCGGGTCCCTGTGTCCAGGGTTCCTGAAGACACCAAAAGGTTGAGGGTAGTTAGGCGAGTGACAGGATCAGCGCAGGTTGCGGGGCTGGAAGCTGAGATGTCGGAAGGGACAGTTTTTGGTTATGGTGAGAGGTGGACCAGATGAAGCAGAGGCAAGAACAGCAGAACTGAAGAGGTCACTGAACAATCAGGAGGCTCTTCCATATTGTTGGTGTTCATAAGGAAGTGACAGAAGGGGGACACAGTGGTCAGGAACTGGTAACAAGGGAGCAGTAGAAGTGGCAATAAGAAGGGGGTAGTGTGATGAGAAGTCTTCAAAGAAGTGGCTTTTTTTTTTTTTTTT
>NW_022900939.1:23584533-23595694 GCF_012274545.1 Fukomys damarensis | reverse complement strand
TTTTTTTTTTTTTTTTTTTTTTTTTTTTTTTTTTTTTTTGCGGTACCAGGGATCAAACTCAGGACCTTGCACTTGCAAGGCAGGCACGGTGCCACTGAGCTAACCCCAGCCCATCTTATTTTTAATTGTGAGACAGATCTTGTTATATCACTAAGTTGTCCACACTGGGCTTGAATCTGAGATCCACCTGCCTGAGCGTCCCAGAATGACAGGATTACCGTGTGCACCACCATGCCCAGCTAAGAAGTAGGGTGTTAAAGAGAGGGAGGATAGGGCCCGGATGTAGCTCAGTGGTGCCAAGCCTGCCTAGCAAGCACAAGGTCCTGAGTTCTATCCCGTGTACTGAAAAAAAAATTAGAAATAGAACTGGGATATAAAGGATCTAGAACAGTAGTGGTGAACCTATGGTACACGTGTTGTTTTTCTTATGACAAAAGATGTTAATGTATGAGATTTTTTTTCTAAACTAAAACCTTAGTATGCAGGTTTAATTGCAGTGTTGGCACTTTGCAATAGATAAGTGGGTTTTGGGTTGCAATTTGGGCACTCCTCTCTAAAAGGTTTGCTGTCAATGGAAGCTTTCAGAAGCCAGGCCCTGAGCCTCCTTGGGTGTAAAAGGACAAGAGGCCTCTTTAGGAGGTTTCTATGGACGAATGGTAAGCCCTCCGGGTCAGAGAAGACAGATGATATTGCAGAAGTTAGTGAAAGAGTTAGGGGGAATCTAGAAGATAAAGGTAAATATGAGCCAGGTCTGACACACACCTGTAATCCCAGCACTCTGGAGGCTGAGGCAGGAGGATCATCATGAGTTCAAGGCCAGCCTGGGTTACATAGTGAGTTCGAGGCGAGCCTGAACTACATAGCGAGAGCATCTCAAAAAACAAAACAGAAAACAACCAAGGTGAATATATATTCTCTCTCCTGTGCTGGTGAGGAGGATGCCCCCGAGAATGAGCAGACAAGCCCCAGCTTTTGCAGAGCTTCTAGTGGCACAGTTAAAGAAAAGCAAACCTGCTGCAGTCAGTGCTGTGTTGGGCCCTCCTTGACATCTAGATGCCCTCTGAGGGCAGAGAGCTCTTGTATTCCCTTCCCCGTCCCCTCCCCTGGACACCACCACTGGGACACATGAGGAGACGGGTGTGCAAAAAACCTTTTGCAATGACTGAGTGACCCTTTCCCCAGTGTGCTGCGACCAAGCCCCTCACAACCTTTTCATGGGAGTCGTGGGTGTTGTTGCCACAGCTCACGCTTGGCGGCACCGCCCCCCCATCACCTCCGGACCCTTGCTCTCCCAGACACCATCCGGAAGATGAAGAACGATTTCCGAAAGATGGAGGATGAGATGGACCGGCTGGCCACCAACATGGCTGTGATAACCGACTTCAGTGCGCGCATTAGCGCCACGCTGCAGGACCGCCACGAGCGCATCACAAAGCTGGCAGGTGGGCACCTTTCAGGGCAGGTCCTTCAACAGACAGTGGCCTGGGCTCTGGGCTGATACCCCTCTGGTCCTGCAGGGGTGCACGCGTTGTTGCGGAAGCTGCAGTTCCTCTTCGAGCTGCCTTCGCGCCTCACCAAATGCGTGGATCTGGGGGCCTACGGGCAAGCGGTGCGCTACCAGGGCCGAGCGCGGGCGGTGCTACAGCAATACCAGCACCTGCCCTCCTTCCGCGCCATCCAGGACGACTGCCAGGTCATCACAGCCCGCCTTGTGCAGCAGCTGCGGCAGCGCTTCAGGTATGGCCCTTCAGCACCCACTCCAGGCACCTAGGCCTTTGCGAGCTGTTGCCCTACCACGCACTTTCCTTTCCTTTCCATTCCTCGAACTCCACAGGGAGGGCGGCTCCGGAGCCCCGGAGCAGGCTGAATGCATAGAGCTGTTGCTGGCGCTGGGCGAGCCTGCGGAGGAGCTGTGCGAGGAGTTCCTGGCGCATGCCCGGGGGCGGCTGGAGGAGGAGCTGAGCGCCCTGGAGAAGGAGCTGGGGCCCTCTCCCCCCGCCCCTGATGTGTTGGAGTTCACTGACCGGGGTGGCAGTGGCTTTGTGGGTGGCCTCTGCCAGGTGGCAGCAGCCTACCAAGAGCTGTTCGCAGCCCAGGGCCCTGCGGGTGTGGAGAAGCTGGCAGCCTTTGCCCGGGAGCTAGGCGGCCGCTACTTTGAGCTGGTGGAACGGCGGCTGGCACAGGAGCAAGGTGGCAGTGACAACTCACTTCTCGTGCGGGCGCTGGATCGCTTCCACCGGCGCTTGCGCGCACCCGGGCCTCTGCTGGCTGCTGCTCGGCTTACCGAGTCAGCTACGGAGATAGTGGAGCGAGTGGCCCGAGAGCGCCTGGGTCACCACCTGCAGGGCCTGCGGGTGGCTTTCCTGGGCTGTCTGACTGATGTGCGCCAGGCGCTTGCTGCTCCTCGCCTGGCTGGGAAGGAGGGCCCCAGCCTGGCCGAGTTGCTCGCCAATGTGGCCAGCTCCATCCTAAGCCACATCAAGGCCTCTCTGGCTGCTGTTCACCTCTTCACTGCCAAGGAGGTGTCCTTCTCCAACAAGCCCTACTTCCGGGTACAGTCTGCCCTTGGGCTTAGCGTTATTTATCCTGCTAGATAGCCCAGTACCAGTGTTTGGGAAACTGGGCAGGAACTAACAGCACTCAGAGTCCTGGCCCCAGGGACTCTGGATATGGATTCAGGTTCTCAAGAAGCGCAGTTGGGAGGATTGGGGTGGGGGGCTGCAGCCATTTGCAGCTGGGCTGAAAGTAGGAGAGTGGCAGGATTCCCAGGGCTGCCAACCCCCCACTGTCCATGCCTGGGCCAAGCAGCGAAGCTGCCCTTGCTACTTGCAATGTAGGATGAAGTTTTCCCATGGAGCAGGGACTGGGCAGAGGATAAGGAGTGGCCCTTCCTAGAAGAGAGGGCCACCTCTACATCTGGGCCTTCCCTCCTCACAGGGTGAGTTCTGCAGCCAGGGTGTCCGAGAGGGTCTCATTGTGGGCTTCATCCGCTCCATGTGCCAGACGGCCCAGAGCTTCTGTGACAGCGCAGGGGAGAAGGGAGGTGCTACACCACCTGCCCTGCTCCTGCTCCTCTCTCGCCTCTGCCTGGACTATGAGACAGCCACCATCTCCTATATCCTCACCCTCACTGATGAGCAGTTTCTGGTGCAGGTGAACTACTGGCTCGTAGCAGCGTAGTCGGAGGTGGTGCTGGGAATGCAGGAAGCGGGATGGTCTCCAGTGGCCAAACCCAGACTGTCCATCTGTGCCCACCAACCTCCACCTTGCCCAGGCTGTGTCCAGCTCTAGCGTGGCAGATGCCAACGACCTGCCCCTATATCCATTGCCTCTGTCCTCTGCCTCCCTGTCCTAGGACCAGTCTCCAGTGACACCTGTGAGTACGCTGTGTGCAGAGGCCAGGGAGACAGCACGGCGACTGCTGACCCACTATGTGAAAGTGCAGGGCCTGGTCATATCGCAGATGCTGCGCAAGAGCGTGGAGACACGGGACTGGCTCAGTACCCTTGAGCCCCGCAATGTGCGCGCTGTCATGAAGCGGGTGGTGGAGGACACTACGGCGATCGATGTGCAGGTGCTCCCTCGACTGCTGGCGGAGCCCTGACATGGGTGGGGGTTCTGAGGGTCAGCTTTCTAAGGATTGAGACAAAGGGACCAGGCAGTCCTTGTATCCATAGCCTTATTCCTCTGTACCCTGGATTATGGTATCATCCCCCATTTCACCTATACAGTCACAAAGTCAGGGCAGGTCTGGTGCTGAAGATCGGGTCCCTGACTCTTGTGGCCCGCCTTCACCCCGCTCCACTGATTCTATAAAGGGTGACCAATAAGTTAACTGCATCCTCTCCTGGGTCCCAAGTACCTAACTGAAAGGGGTCCTGTGCTTGGCCTCCATGCAGTGTGCCTTTTCGCCACCAGGTTGGGCTCCTGTATGAAGAGGGTGTTCGCAAGGCCCAGAGCAGCGACTCCAGCAAGAGGACCTTCTCTGTGTACAGTAGCTCTCGGCAGCAGGGCCGCTATGCACCCAGCTACACACCCAGGTTTGGCTGGTAGGGCAGCCTCAGGGAAACAGACAAAAGAGGACAATCACAAAGGGTAGTCTCTGATTCTTTGTCTCCTCCCTCCAGTGCCCCCATGGACACCAACCTTTTGAGCAATATCCAGAAGCTGTTTTCTGAACGCATTGATGTGTTCAGCCCAGTGGAGTTCAACAAGGTCTGAAGTTCCACGTGACCCAGACTTCAGGGGACCCGGGAATGCTGGCTGGAGCAGTTCCCCACCAGTGAGGAAGCCCTAGGACTGTGCCTGACACCTTCCTCGGGACTCTAGGGATGTGTCTAGGTAGTCTTCATGGCCCTCGCCTGGGCACTGACCTAGATGCACTCTGCCCTCGTCCCCCACAGTAGTCCTGGGGTATCCTGAGAGATTGCTAGTCACACCTTGGTTTCTGCTCCACCCCACCCCATACTTGGGTTGGGTTTCTCAATAACATACCCCACTACCCTGTGCTATTGCGGGCCCCTGTCTTGGCCTGACTGTTGGGTTGTACCAGTCCCGGGCATTCCAGAGGGTTTTGCTAACTATCCCTTCCCCTTCCCTGAACCCTGGGTCCTTCTGTCTCCCCCCTTCCTCTATTCAGAAGTTGGGTGTCTCCTACCCCAACAGCAGTCACCAGCCACAACCCTGTGACCCACCTGCAGGTATCGGTGCTGACTGGCATCATTAAAATAAGCCTGAAGACCCTGCTGGAATGCGTGCGGCTGCGCACTTTTGGACGATTCGGGCTACAGCAGGTGCAGGTGGACTGCCACTTCCTGCAGCTCTACCTATGGCGCTTTGTGGCCGAGGAGGAGCTTGTGCACGTGCTGCTGGATGAAGTGGTGGCCTCGGCAGCCCTGCGCTGTCCAGACCCGGTGCCCATGGAGCCCAGCGTCGTTGAAGTCATCTGCGAGCGCGGCTAGGCCCAGCAATGTCCCGCAGTGCCCTGTTCGACGGAGCCTGGAATCCCTTGTCGGACCCTCCCTGCACGCTGGTGTTAGGACCTGCCTAATAAAGTGTGTTGTCTTCCACCCTTTCGCTCGAGGGCGGGGGTGTGGGTGGGGCTTCAAGACTGGGGCTACATTGGTGGCTGTGCGGGGCCTGTCCTGGCTGCTGATTGGCTGGCACACTGGGCCCACGATGGGTGGGGGGCGTGGCCACGGGAACAGGAGCGCCGCTGTCCAGCCCTGTGTCAGGACAGGTGCTGGTGTCGGGTGGCCAGATCTTTAGTCACCAGCCCACTTTCTCGAGCACGTGTGGGGTCGTGTTTTCTTGACCGACTTCGTGAGCCCCCATCTCCCGGCGGAGTTGAGATCATGGCCTCTCCTCAGGGTCTCCAACCCCCCCTGGAATTTGGGGGGCCCCTGGGTAAATGGAGCAGAAAGCGGGTGCTTGGGGGCGGAAGGCGAGCTGGAGGGAATGAGTTGGAATCGCAGACGCGCAGGATCTGAGGGTGGAGGCTGTGGGCTTGGGGTGTGCAGGGGGCAGTATCCGCAGAGCGGCAGCTGGGTGGGGGGCGGTGGGAGGCAGAGGGTAACGCGAGGGGGTCCCAAGGGAAACCGAGATGGGCGGCCCCGGAACGCCGGAGTCGGGAGGGCCTGAATGCCGCGATCCCTCCCCAGGTGCCGCTGCGCTCATTCTGGTAACGCGAGGGGGTCCCAAGGGAAACCGAGATGGGCGGCCCCGGAACGCCGGAGTCGGGAGGGCCTGAATGCCGCGATCCCTCCCCAGGTGCCGCTGCGCTCATTCTGTTGTTGCCCGCCACCACGCTCCACCTGCTCCTGGTGGCCCGCTCTGGCCCGGCTCGCCTCCTGGGGCCACCTCCGCACCTGCCCCGGCTCTCGACGCTGTGGAGCCCCCGGGTACTGCTGTTGTTGCTCGCCTGGCTCGGTCTACAGGCGGCGCTCTACTTGCTGCCGGCGCGCAAGGTGTGGGCCCAGCTCCAAGGCGAGGGGGAGGAGGGCGCCCTGCGGGAGAGGAGGCGCCCCGACCCTTCTCAGACTCTCTTTGCACTCGTAGGTGGTGGAGGGGCTGGAATTGAAGGACAAGAGTCGCCTGCGCTATCCTATTAACGGTGCCTGGGGGACCAGCCCTTGGCTGGAATTGTGCGGGTGGCAGTGGGGTTCACATCTAGCGGCGAGGTCATAGAGTTTAGCCCCAAGCCCAAGCTCTTTTGTGTGCCTCATTTACAACCAGGACAGACGCCAAGGGGTCTCTTCTTTGTCCCCACCCCCTTACCTCATTTGCTGCTGCTCTACACAGCGGTGCAGTGGCTGGAATGGCCCTCTGAAGGCCGAGGTGGCAGCGTAGTGGCTTAGGGTGAGGTTTGTGACTTCCCTGAGCTTTGAGCTCTGTGTGTCTGTGCCTGTGTGACTTGTGTTCTTGAGGGGTTGGGAGGGAAACCTACAGCCCCAGGACTCACTGTGCTGCTGTTCAGGCTTCCAGGCCCTGGTGCTGACAGCCCTACTGGTGGGGCTGGGGGTATCTGCCGGGCTTCCCCTGGGGACTCTCTCGGAAATGCTGCTGCCATTGGCGTTCATGGCCATCCTCACCACCTTCATCTTCAGCTTCCTTCTCTATATGAAGGCTCAGGTGGCCCCTGCCTCAGGCCTGGCACCGGGGGGAAACTCAGGTGAGATAAATCTTGTGGGGTGGGGATGGAGGCAGATGGGGATGCCCATCTGCGATTTTATCTTTTGCTACTCTTTAGGCAACACCATTTATGACTTCTTCTTGGGACGGGAACTGAACCCTCGAATTTGTTCCTTTGACTTCAAATATTTCTGCGAGCTGAGGCCTGGCCTCATTGGCTGGGTATGCTGGGTCTGAGTAGGCTTACCTGGGGCCAGGGGAGGGGCAGGATGCCTTTTTTTTCCTCAAATGTGTTCGTCCACCCCATCCCCCTGACATTGCTGTAGTACTGGGAGACCAAATGGGTTAGTCTCTGCCCCATAAAGCCTTCCTTCTGGTTGGAAAAATAGACCAGAAATCAGTGCAATATATGTAGTGAGGCTGGGGTGTGGCTTAGTAGCAGAGCACTTGCCTAGCATGTGTGATGCCCTCGGTTCTACCCCCAGCATGACAAAAACAAACATTTGTATATAGCCTGTCAGGGATGACAAGTGCCTCAGAGGAAAGCCAAGCAAGGGGCAGCTGGGACAGCACATACAGTTTTGTTTTGTTTGTTTTTGGATTTTTTGAGATGGGGTCTCACTATGTAGTTGAGATTATGTCTCAACTGGAACGATGTAGCCCAGGCTGTTCTTGAACTCACAGCAATCCTCCTGCCTCAGTCTCCAGAGTGCTAGGATTACAGGCATGCACCACCATGCCCAGCTTGTTTGTTTTTTGAGACTGGGTCTCACTATTAGTTCAGGCTGGGCTTGAACTCACTAAGTAGCCCAGGTGATTTTCCTGCCTCAGCCTCCCAAATATGGGATTACAGGTGTGCACCACCACATGCAGGTTTTTTTGTTGTTATTTTTTTGTTTTTTGCTTTTTTGGTACTGGGAATTGAACTCATGGCCTTGAGCTTGCCAGGCAGGCACTGCACTGCTGAGCTACATCCCTGGCCCCTACATGCAGTTTATTTTATTTTTTACATGCAGTTTTTTAAATTCAGGGGTCAAATGCAAAATCTGTTTCTAGGGCAGTGATCACATGCTGCTTGACAGCCAAGGCAGTGCAGAACTTTTTTTTCTTTTGTTTTTTTGAGACAGGGTCTCACTATGTAGTTGAGACTGACCTGGAATTTACTATGTAGCCCAGGCTGATCTCGAACTCACAGCGATCCTCCTGCCTCAGCCTCCTGAGTGCTGGGATTACAGGCATGCGCCACCAGGCCTGGCTCAGAGCTTCTGATTGAAAGGTTTAGCAACCTGTCCCTGGTGTCCTTGACAATAATCCAGCTGTGTTCTTTGGTTATGATCACCATGCTGGGTAGTAACCAAGATTACCAGAGGCACTTGGGCCAAATATCTTGTGTCACCTTGGAAATAATCTCACTTTGAAGCAGGGCTGTCAAGTGCCCACCATGAATCTTTTTTTTGGGGTGGGGAGTACTGGGAATTGAATTTAAGGTCTTCACACTGAGCTACCTACATCCCCTGTCCTTTTTTTAAAAATTTGTTTGAGACATGGGTTGGGGATTTGGCCCAATGGCACTGCACCTGCCTCAAAAGCACAAGGTCCTGAGTTCGATCCATGGTACAAAAAATTTGAGACAGAATTTCATTACATCACAAAGTTGCCCAGGTTGGACTCAAACCTATGATCCTCCTACCTCAGCCTCCAAAATAGTTTGAATAATAAGTACGTGTCAGTCACCTGGCTCCATCATGGATCTGGATTCTGACCTGCTCACAGGCATGTCAATTGCTCAGCTATTTCCTCATGGGGTACAATTAAAACTTTCTTCCAAGATTATTGTGAGAATTAGAACCTTAATAACAGCACCTAGCTCAGTGCATAAATGTCCTTAGTACAGACTGGGTCCCACTTTCACACACATTTTGTTGGAGACTTCAGAAACAGCACCGTGAAGACAGGTGTGGTGATGCACCCCTGTAATCCCAGCACTTGGGAGGCTGAGGCAGAACTGCCTCAAGTTCCAGGCCAGTCTGGACTACATAATGAGTTTAAGACCAGCCTGGACTACAGAGCGAGAACCCAACTCAAAAAACAAAAACAAACAAAAACCAACCACCACCAGGCAGGTCCACAATTAGTATACACATTTTCCTGAGTGGTAGAAAGTGAGCACCCCACCCAAGTGGCAAAGCTCAGATTCAAAATAGTTTTAATCTGGAGCTGGAATCACAGTCTGTGTCCCTTATAGAGCCTGGGTCCATTCAACAAGGGGTTGGAGAGTGACAGTGACAGCTGGAGATGAGAGATGGGCACTGCCCCACCCACGTTCTGCCACTTCCGAGGAGCCGATGGCCTTGTTTCCCCTCATCTCTAGGTCCTCATCAACCTGGCCCTGCTTGTGCAAGAGGCGGAGCTACGGGGGAGCCCCTCCCTGGCCATGTGGCTGGTCAATGGCTTCCAGCTGCTCTATGTGGGTGATGCCCTCTGGCATGAGGTGAGGCTGGACTGGGTAGGGGAGGCAGGGAGGTACTCTGCGGACCTCATCAGGACTAAGCTAGTGTCTGGGTGCTGTCCCTGCAGGAGGCTGTCCTCACCACCATGGACATCACCCATGACGGGTTTGGCTTCATGCTGGTATTTGGTGACCTGGTCTGGGTACCCTTCACCTACAGCCTGCAGGCTCAATTCCTGCTGTACCACCCGCAGCCTCTGGGGCTGCCCACAGCCTTGGCCATCTGCCTCATCAATGGTCAGTCAGGAAAGGCAGCAAGCTGGCCTTGTCATTTCTTCTCTCCCTTTCATTCACTCACCTCCTACTCAGCATGTAGTGGGCAGGTACTAAGCGCAGGTGCTTTTTTAAAGCTGGGGTCCAGAGCTGCTGGGCCAGAGTTGGTGGATGGTGAGGGTCAGGCAGATGGCTGTGACCCTCAACCCTGACCCTCACTCTTGCTTTCCCTCAGCCATTGGTTACTATATTTTCCGTGGGGCCAATTCCCAGAAAAATACTTTCCGGAAGAATCCATCTGACCCCAGTGTGGCTGGTGAGCTGTCTCTTGGGGGCCGCGGGTGAGACAGGGCAGCAGTGCTTTCTGGGGTTCCCTATCCTACTACTTTTTCCCCTAGGCCTTGAGACCATCCCTACAGCCACGGGAAAGAGGCTGCTGGTGTCTGGATGGTGGGGTATGGTTCGCCATCCCAACTACCTCGGGGACCTCATCATGGCTCTGGCCTGGTCCTTGCCCTGTGGTGAGTGGTGGCATGGGTGGGGATGGGCAGGGGTTCCATGATCACAGGATGCCCAGCTTGGGTGGGCCTGGCAGTGCCTGTGGAGGGACACAGTATGCGGCTGGGCAAGATCAGTGCCAGTGCATACTGGATGTCTCGATATGGACCTGATCCTTTGACTTTCACCACTGATCTGACGCCTTGTGAGCCATTAGGTATGGGAACCTATGACCCAGCTGGGTGGCCTCAGAACCCCATTTCTTTCAGGGTTGTCCCACTTGCTCCCCTACTTCTACTTCCTCTACTTCTTCGCGCTGCTGGTGCACCGAGAAGCTCGAGATGAGCAGCAGTGCCTACAGAAGTACGGCCGGGCCTGGCAGGAATACTGCCGGCGTGTTCCTTACCGCATCATACCCTACATCTACTGAACGGTCCTGCTGCCCACACACCTCGAGCCAGGAAGCCAGGACACACAGGGACTCACGGGCCTGCACCCTACTCAGCCCTGAGCTGGACCAAGCTCACAGAAGAAGTGTTGGGGAGCACTGTCCCCCTTTGCATAAATGTCCAGAGCCCACAGAACACTTTTCTCCCATTCTGGGGTCACTGTGTTTATGACCAGCTAGGTCAGCTCTGAGAACGAAGAAGCTGAGAGGAAGTATGTGGGTCCCATACTTGTGGTGGACGACAGTTGTCACTCAGATACAGGCACTGCCAACAAGTGGGCAGGTCAGTCACAGCTTTATTAATGACAAGGATCCCCAATTCAGCCAGGAAGCTCCTCAATGAGAGTCTTTGGGGCAGGTGGCACGGGGCCTCCCCAAAGCCGCTCCATTTCCTCAGTGAGGGCTGCCACCTCCTCGGCTGCCACAGCATGGGCTCTGTAGGCCATGGTGCAGTCTAGGGCCAGAGGCATGAGGACGGCCTCATTTTCGTTGGTCCAGGCCAGCAGGAATTGGCACTTCTTCCGGGCCCGGTAGAGGCGATTTCGCTCTTCCTGAGCCAGGGCTTGTTTCCGGGCCCGGCCTAGGGTCTGTGCGAGGTGCCCCAGGGCTGCCAGCGTGTACCCTTTCCGGTCAGCCGCATCCTCGCCCCATAAAATTCGGGCGGACTCCTGCATCGCACCCCGTGTACCCAGAGGCCCGGGAGGATGCTCGCCTGCTTCCAATACGTGGGCTGCGGCCTGCAGGGCTTCCTCCGCAGAGGCGAAAACTTGCTGGGCGCCCAGGGCTCCGGAGACACCAAGCAGTGTGGCACAGAAGTCGGAGAGCAGCGCGTCGTCCCCGCCATGATAGAGGGCGAGAGGGGG